>NC_136935.1:51211126-51430762 GCF_949987615.1 Pollachius pollachius | reverse complement strand
AGGAATGAAGGAGTAAAAACAAAGAAAGGCACAAGTTAGAAGCTACTTCCAGAAACGCTCTTAACATCAGTTTATCACCCCACCACCGACGCTTAACCGTTTAAAAAAATAAATGATTGGTTATTCTTGGCCAGACTCCCGACGAATGATTCCCAGGGATGGTGAGGCCTTCCCACTAGAGGTTTCCCCAGCTGTCAGGAGGAGGGAATTCTTCAACGTCTCCGGATTCGTCGTGCGATTTGTCGCCGAGGTTGAACGTCAGTTTGTATCTCAACCGCACCTTCTCCTGGAAGACAACAGAACGCCAGCGTGCAGTTAGCGGCCGTCAGGTTTGCTGCCTGAGGTTCGCTGGCAGCGGCTCACCACACGAATGAGAAACGAAAAAGCAAATGCCAACTAGATGCACAAGATGAATTTGGAATTAAACAACTTAGTCCGATTCTGGGTAAGACAGGCAAAGGCCAATTCACAGATATCTTGACGTTTCATTCAACGAAATACACATCAGCCAGAATTGAGCAACTGACCAAGTCTGGCTGACCTTTAACACATTTAAACCAATACTAAAATACTAATCGTATATATAGTAGACGTCAGTGTAGTGACAGCGGTCCATAAGGGCGTTGTGGAGCTGAGGAGGCCTGGTGGGTGGGTACCTGCTGGGGGTTGGCCAGCAGCAGGATCTGGGTGATGGCGGCAGGGGGGAGGATGGGGTTGAAGGCCGGGAGGTCGGTCCCAGAGGGAGGCTGGAGCCTCACCTTCATCACCTGTAGTGAGGGGCACACACGCACACGCACACACAGACACACACAGAGTGAGGACCTTTATGGAATTAATTTACATTTAGGGCTTTCAGCAGACCCTTTCATCCAAAGGGACTTACAATAAGTCCATCCCCGGCAGGGAGCTCGTTCCACCACCCGAATTCACGCCTTAACAAAGAGCTTCAGTGAAAGCAGGAAGTAGAATAAATATCACATGATTGTGGTGGTGCCTGGCCCAGGTGGAAATAATGTTCATAACATTACGAACACTGACGCTATTAATAACACGATAGGGAAACCCCTGATGTACTTTCTCTTGGGTTAAGCTAGCAGATGTTTTGTTCCAAAGAGACATTCTCAGAGACACAAAGCAGGCTGAGAAAAAATCTAAGCATACAATCCATACTGGAGTTGTTCCAAAAGTTCTAAGCGCTGCTGAATCAATTTTCTAAAATCCAAAGGATAAAGTGCAGAATAGCTATAGAGACCGCTGGGATGTAGATTCATATCTTAATGAGTGGTGTTTGAGTGCATAACCAGAGTGAGAAACCCAGAACAGAATACACATCCCTGCCTGGTCCCACCAGCTCAGCGTAAGTTCCAACGTTACTTATAGCGTAAGTTTGGTGTTCAGGGTTCGACTAGATTCTGCATAGCCTTATTGTATGTTGTACATCCTGGCACTTAATGTACACACTTATTACACTTATTATATGTAGGTCCTGGCACTTAAAAATAGTACTTAATGGGTTAAAGTAACGTTAAACAAAACACAATCAATATCCTCCCCTGCGGTCTTCTCCTGCTCTTCCTTGTTTACGTCGTGGCTTGGATCACGACTCGTTCCAACTCGTCTGTCATCACGTTGCATCGAGCCAATCCCTCAACAGGCGAGCGCTCAGACCCCGGGGGGCTCACCTTTGGCACGGCCGACTGGAAGCGGATGCTGGAGATGGGCAGAGGGGCGGAGGAGAGCATGGAGATGATCACCACCAGCACGTCCGGCCGCGACCGGGGACAGTCCCGCGCAAAGTGGAACAGGACCCGTAGGCTGTGCTTGTCAAACACCGTCACGGGCAGCAGGCTACCTGGAGGGGCAAGCAGGCAGAGCCTCAGGATGACATTCTAACAGTTTACCCAGGATGGGTAAATGGCAAATACTAAATAGACTGCATTGATGTGGCACTTTCCTAACCAGAGGCCACTCAAAGCGCTTTACGATACAGCCTCACATTCACCCATTCATGGGTGAATGTGAGGCTGTGGAGAGCAGCAAACAATGCATCACATCATTGAAGCATGCCCTCTACAAAGACTTAAAGGACTCGTCCTTCATACAGCAGATCAAGAGGCAACTGCTTGGCTAAAGGACTTTGCATTCGCTAAGAAAATAAATAGCCATTCATGCACACATTCACACACCGACGGCGGAGTCAGCCACGCAGGGCCACAGCCAGCTGGTCAGGAGCAGTCGGGGGGGGGGTGTCTCGCTCAGGGACACCTCGACACTCAGCTAGGAGGAGCCGGGGATTGAACCAGCGACCTTCCGGTTACAAGCCGACCGGCTCTGCCCCCTGAGCCAACGCCGGCCCCTGCAGTGAAGACCGAAGGACGCTGAAGGACTCACTTGGTTTGATGGACTCCAGAGGTACCGCCACGTCCGCTAGAGAGATGGTGCCCGGGGGGTCCCTAGGACAGAGGTCGGGGGGGAGGCTGGAGCTCGGACTGGGAGTGGTGGTCACGGCACTGGGAGCAGGGCCGGAGCTGTGGTGGGACTGGGTCTGGAGGTCTCTCAAGGTGAGTTTGGACTGGGTTTGGGATTTGTCCCTGGGGAGAATACAAACATTATGACCAGGTGTTCAGAGTTCACCTGAACACCTGTGGTCTCTGCATAGCCTCCCCCTCCCAACCCTCTTACGCGCTTATTGTGTGTTTTACGTCCTGGCACTTCAACATAGTACTCAATAATAATAATAATTGATCCGTTTTTTATAGCGCTTTTCTAAATACTCGCAAGACGCTTTACAAATAAGAAAGGAATACATACAGACAGTACAGACAATCACACAAAACGGAAAAAACAAACAACACCACAACAATAGGCAACACATTAAGAGAGCGGGAGAGAGTGGAAGATGGCGGAGGATGATTTGTCAAATGTTGTAGGTGGTCCTGAAGAGATGGGTATCATGATACTTAGCATCATGCAGCATCTTATCCTAGCTATCTCCATCTCTATGTATACGGGGAGCGGGTTAACCTAGTGATGGTTAGTGCTTGGCTCTTGTTCCTATGAACATCCTCACTGTACCGACAGAGATATAGTGTTGTTTCTCTTTCTTCTTATTGTAAGTCGCTCTGGACGGGACGCTCTGGTGGCTCACCATTTGACCTGCTGGCTCTCCGGGGGAAGGGACTGCTGCAGCAGGCTCTTGCCCAGGACGTCCAGCCCGTCCAGGGGCCTGGGCGAGGCGGCGGGGGCCTCTGGCGCCGGGTGGGGTGCGGGGAGACAGGAGAGGGTCACGGCGGGCAGCAGCAGCGCCCCCTGGGGGACTGGGGCCGCGGGCTCGGCCCCGTCACACGACTGCAGAGACACACCATACACATTTACATTTAGTTAATAAGCAGGTTTAACTAAATGTTAAACATATTTATACTTACAATAAGTATGTTTGTCAGAAGAAGGAGACACGTTAATACATCGCTGTCGGTACAGTACGGATGTTCATAGAACCAAGTGCCAAGCACTAACCATCACTAGGTTTAACCCGTTACTCGTACACAACACAGATAGCTTGGATAAGGCGATACCCAATGCTAAGTACTGGTTTTAAATGCAAGTTTAAAGGCACCTACTGTGAACCCAAATAAAATGTTTTTTGTGATTCATTTTACAGCAGCGTTCCACAAGCTGAGAGAGGTCGTTCATCTAGAAACATGCTGCATTACAGGTAAACATGACCTATGACCTGACAATTGTGCGGGTAACCCCTCCCCATGTACAACAATGATAGCTCCACCAGCTACAGCCTGTACGATATGGCCGAAGGGGGGGTTTTGAACATGTGTTTATTGTTGTTTGAACCTACCTGGAACGTGTTGTAGTCTCCTAACTGAGAGCCGGAGAAGGAGTTTGACGTTGCCTCGTTGAGACCTAGAGAAGCCATCAGAACAGTTAACAGTGATGCTAATGAGGGGAGAAGCAGGGTCAGGTTTCAGTAGCTGGGAAGCGAGCCAGGGTAGTGAACCAACAGGTTAGTGTCCTCGCACGTTTGTCAGCTTTATTCAGCTGCATGTTCTGGAAGTGATTAGCATAGCTTCAAACAACCTTCACTTCAAACATTGGGAATGAAAGTGGAGACAAGGGGGCTTTGAGAGAGGCTAAGAACTGAAAGACGTCTTCTATTGTACAAACATTGCTTGTTAAGGGGGTGATAATATGCCACCAGGCGTAAGTGTGATTAGCCGTGACAAGCCGTTTGAAAATTGGCCTTTTCCAGCGCCCACAAGTGCACCTAGATGTACGCTGCATAGATCAGTCTACCAGCCTACCCAGTGGACTGTAGCAAACGTTGCTGATCTATCCGTCAACCATCTGCGTGGACACGGCCACTGGTGATGTCACTAGGTCACAGGGAGGGACGATTTTCAAACTGCTTGTAACGGCTGACACCCACACCTGGTGGGGTAATATCACCCCCCTGATTGAATATTCCTCTCACCGAGGGACATGAGCTCGTCGTCCAGCAGGCTGAGGGCGGGGTCCAGTGTGGGGGCGGACAGTCCTGTGAGGTCTAGGAGGGCATTACCACTGCTGCCTGTTTGGACCCAGAACACGCTCTCATCAAATCCTCTGCCTTTGAAGAAACGACTCAGCCATCGTCGTAAAAGTGTGTGCCAAGAACAGGTCAACTAATGAGACATTCAGATAAAATAATTAAATTAAATTGTATTAGTACGGCGCTTGATCGCAGGTACAGTCTCAAAGGGCTTAACAGGCTGTGTGTTTATGACCCCCCTCACCCTCCGACCCTAGCCCCCCAGAGGGCAAGAAAAAACTCCCTTAATTAGCAAGGAAGAAATCTAGTGAAGGAGTGCAGATTGGGGGATCCCTCCTTCCTGGGAGGTTCAGGAGAGTGAAGATAAGAGTGAAGACAGAAAGAACACCCCCACACATGGACCCACCTGGGAGTGAGCGTGGTGCGGTGTTCTCGCCGTTCATCTCCTCTCCCTTGACCAGCTGTCGGTACAGGTTGATGACCTGCGTCAGGCTGTCGTTGGCCTGCAGGATCTCAGCTGTAACACAGGCCATTGCAATCATCCTTTGATTGTTTTACTACCAATATCATTTACAAAGCACTAAATTGTGTCCTATTTCCCACCTGTAAGAGGATACAGATCTCACAAGGCATGTATTCCCGTACATGCTGGCACGTTGTCAGTTTGAGTCTAAACACAATTCTTGACACTAATCAAAGAGCTTCGATTGTAATGTGAATCTGGAGACTAATCACTACGCAATCAGATCTATTAGCGAGGGAGTCTGATAGAATTATGCTCCTCCATCATCATTGCTATTGTGCATTACCTACTATTGTACAGTAGTCTGGGTATACCCATGCGGCCTTGCGCGCGATTTTATTTCGCGCTGCCAGGCAGCCTGGATCCCATGGATACGAGTTTCGCCTGAGATAGGGAACCAATCACAGAACGGGGAGGGACGGCAAAACGATGGCGACGTCTATGCGACACACCGAAGCTTGTAGTTTACGGATCCAAAATGGCAGCAGACGCGTTACCTTTCGATGAAGCCTTAGTGTTCTACTAAGTAGCCTAGTTTAGAACGCAAGTTTATTTTGAAAAAAGAGCAACTTTTTTTTTTTTTTTTTTTTAATGTGTGGTTTCCAGACCTCATCTCAATGTAGATTGAGATGAGGTCTGGCATCAGCCAGGCTAATTGTACAGTCCACTGTCTGAACCCTCTAACACCATCACAGCAGTCATCATTCCTCTCACCTAAGGCCTCATCGTTGTCCTCCGTGTCACTAGCGAGACGAAACAACGTGGGCCTCATCTTTTCACAGCGGTTATAAAGATCCTGCAAAAAAGAGAGCCATTATTTTGTGGACATATCACAATTTAAAATGTAAATTATTTTTATTTAATTTTAATTTAATTGTATTTAATCTTTTAAATTAATTTTTTTTCATTTAAATAATTTTGTTTGGAGGAGAAACAGCTACTTGCGGCAGAACATGTTCAGCCTGTTTCACGGTTGGCAGGTGAAGTAAGTAGGCGTAGCATAAACTGGCTGTGATTTGATAGGCAGGTTGGCGCCTGTGGAGGCTGTGATTGGCTGTACCTTAACGAGCTCCTGCTGGCTGTGATTGGCTGTACCTTAACGAGCTCCTGCTGGCTGTGATTGGCTGTACCTTAATGAGCCCCTGCTGGCTGTGATTGGCTGTACCTTAATGAGCCCCTGCTGGCTGTGATTGGCTGTACCTTAACAAGCTCCTGCTGGCTGTGATTGGCTGTACCTTAATGAGCCCCTGCTGGCTGTGATTGGCTGTACCTTAACGAGCCCCTGCTGGCTGTGACTGGCTGTACCTTAACGAGCTCCTGCTGGCTGTGATTGGCTGTACCTTAACGAGCCCCTGCTGGCTGTGATTGGCTGTACCTTAACGAGCCCCTGCTGGCTGTGATTGGCTGTACCTTAACGAGCCCCTGCTGGCTGTGATTGGCTGTACCTTAACGAGCCCCTGCTGGCTGTGGGAGAAGCGGTCCTTGCTGTAGTTCTCCAGGAGCTGCCCCAGCAGGCTCACGCTCTCCTTCACCTCCTGGATGGCGTTCAGACGCTTGGACACCTTCTCTGTGCGTTTCTGGTCCTGAACGGGAATTAACAACAATATTGTTACAAAAGAACAAAGACTGGGAACTAAACACCAAAAACAATGCAAATGATCAGGGAAGAACTGGCCCGAAAATTATGAATGTTTTATTTATTCACAGCAGAAATGTTTAAGGTCCAAATGCAAGTTATTTTGTCGCTGTACATGTGCCTTGTATTTTCAATTCACCACTTTTCCTTTTCCATCAATTAATTGTTTGTCGTTCTACCACATGACGCCGGCCCACCCATCACGCTTATAGCCACCGGGAAAGAGGGTTCCCCTTCCTTAAACCCCCCCCACGCCCGCCTCAGTGCCAAGCGTCAGGGGGTTCCTGTGAGATCCCAGCAGAGATATCTTCAGCTCACAATGACCGTGACTCACCTCCTGCACCATCTCGTTGATGAGCTTATTGGCCGCCCTCAGGTCCTCAGGGTGAGAGCTGTTGAGCAGGCGGGACAGCATCTACACAAACAGGAAGAGGAAGGAGGACGGGGCACTCAACGCAGACCGTGACTTCCTCCAGGCTCCTATTGTTACCTCGGTTCAATCAAGGTTCGTGGGCGGCATGTGGCTCAGGGGGAGGTAGACCGGGTTGGCTGGAGAACGTAAGGTTGCTGGTTCGACCCCCGGCTCGTCCTAGCGGAGTGTCGAGGTGTCCCTGAGCGAGACGCCTCACCCTGACTGCTCCTGACGAGCTGGCTGTCGTCTTGTGTGTATGTGTGTATGAATGGGTGAATGTTAGGCCTTAATTGTAAAGTGCTTGAGAGGCCACTGGTTAGAAAAGCGCTGTCTAAATGCAGTTCATTCACCAGTTAAGGTTTACCTCCAGGTAACGACAGACGTCTGAGCCTTACCTTGGACTTCTCCTCGTCCTCGAACACGGCGCTGGTGGCTCGGGGTGGGGGGAGGGCCGTGTCGTGAGGAAGCACCGGGTCCTGCTTCACAATACCTGGAACAATGGATTTCACGTTAAGAGCGTGCTTCACAATACCTGGAAGATCACAATGGATTTCAACTTAAGAGCGCACCTGTCAACACTGGCACGTTATTTACACAGCCGGAGAATGAGGTTAACTGTTCTGTTAAACAGCACTTTGGAAGATATATTACAAAAGAGAAGAGCACCAACAGAAAATGGGGACTACTGGGGCCAATTTCCTAAATCGATTCGATTTCGATTCATAAGGTTCTCAATTGATTAATCACGATTCGATTCAATCTGGTCTTAAATAATGAAAATGGCTCAACTGTGTTACAAAATACAAATGTACTTTATTTTTTCTCTTCACCTTAAACAACAGGTTTTAAGTGCAAACTTGTAAATTGGACAGTTTAAACTTGAGCTGTAAACAAAACTGTCTCAAGTCTCAAAAGTGCAATTTTGAAATTAGAAAGGAATTG
Source organism: Pollachius pollachius (assembly GCF_949987615.1). NCBI lineage: Eukaryota > Metazoa > Chordata > Actinopteri > Gadiformes > Gadidae > Pollachius > Pollachius pollachius. The sequence continues at coordinate 51,422,706 of NC_136935.1, read as the reverse complement.
CAAGTGAACTACAACATTCCATCACTGCAAATTGCATTAAGGCATTGTTTATTAGAGTGCAAAAATAATAATAATGGTAACAAAAAATATAATTTTCTTTTTTTTAAAAAAGCGATCTCATACCCTATGAATCGATATTGCAAAATTATAATGAAATCAATCCAAAATCGATTAAATCGGTTTTTTTACCCAGCCCTAGTGACTACTGTTAACCATTACATAAATACTATGTGCTGAGATGGAGTACGATTGTCAAATATATTGAGTCTACAATACAAAAAGCTCATGGACATATCACGTATGTCACTCTATCACCTACACTCACACGTATCACCTACATTATCAATGCCACATTGGTGGCATTGATAATCTCCCCGCGGACCTGAACTCAGAGAGAGACGTTGACCTCGGCTGGATGAAAGTGGTACATTCATACATCTAGGTTCTGCGTTCTACACCTTCAGGTAGACCCACCCTGTTTCTTCAGCATCTGATAGGCGTCTGCTATCTTTGTCTCCTCGGGCAGGCCCAGGGTCCAGCTGAACATCACCTCCAGAACCTTCTTCTTCACAGGTTCCGGGGCTCTGGAGCCCAAGTACTGCACCGCAGGGATTCAAAAGGGTTGCGTCACAGTCACACTTCTCTGCATGTCAGCAGATTTCACACTTGTCAGCTTGCTTGCAAAAGAGGAAGCCATGAGCATTACCTTAGGTGAAACCACTTTAATGAGTTCATTCAGGAAGCGAAACTTTGCCACTTCGGTGTGAAACCGTTTCCCGCAGTTCTTCATGCACGTCTCGAGAAGCTGGGGGAAAGAAACGCACACGCTCGGCAAAACACGATACCCCATGCTCCATTCATTTTGCAGCAGCTTTTGACTGGAACACCACTCAAGAAACCCTCAAACGTACAGCTTTTGTATAATAGTCTGCGTTTAAGCAGAAACTTTACAATATATATGTAGACCCCTCCTGCTCTTGTTGATTCCCCAGTTTCTCACTTGCATACCACCTTCACACACAATATAACATTGACACTTAATTTATTTTTTTCCACCCAGACACACGAATCTGCTCACACACGCACGCACACATGCAGGCACACGCACATCCCTTCATTTCGGTATTTGTAATTTGTTATTTGTATCTGTACTCCTCTTTGGGCCTCTTGGACCAGATCAACAAAGAGAATAAGAAACTGTTCTTAATTGTTTTTTATCCGGAAAAATAAAGGTTACAACATACAAGGCTTGTTCATGGAGTTCCTATGAACAAGCCTGTCTTTAACAAAGCGCCCCTACCGTGAGCGCCTGCAAGGCCTCCCACTCCTGAGGAGACTGGATCTTGTGGGCCAGCAGTCGGGTGGCCAGCTGTGGTCTGATGATACATTAGAACACATGTTTGGCTGTTACTTAGCCCGGTGAACACTAGTACGCACATACAGTATCTACCATGCACTCCAACTGAAGCAATGGCACAATACAATTAATCCTAGCAGAACACCGTAGTAGACAAGTATAGTTTGTGGATTGTTGTTTAAATCAGGGTTTGAAATGTAAACCAAGAACATAGGTAGGTTCATACATGTATGAATAGCCATTATTAACTCGGTACGAGTTGAACAAGACCTACCCTTCTGTTTCGTTGTTGAGTAGGTCCCAAAACGCTTTGATACTTTCCAAGTCATTCTCTTTATTCATTGGATTCGTGGCCTTATCTAATTAAAGACAAGGAAACAACGATTGGCGTCATTCTTTGGGCCATGTTTTGATTGTATGGTTGCTTTGTTGCAATGAGCAATACTGGCCAGCATCAGTAATGTACAATGTGTTCAATTAGTCACAGTTTCTTTCAGTTTGAGTGTCATAAACAGCAGCACTATTATGTACTTATCACCAATCAACTTTGCGGTCAGGAGAATCAAAGCTAGCAGCGAATCCTCGATGTGTGACCGCTTGCGTTTGAGTAACGATCCCTACAGAGCTGTCTAACAAAACGGCGACTTATATCCAGAATGACTCCATGGAGCACACAGGGTGATGAAGGTGAAAGTCAGTCCAGGTGTCAGTCATTCAGGTGTCAGTCAGTCAAGGTATCAGTCAGTCCAGGTGTAGATCAGTCGGTCCAGGTGTCAGTCGGTCCAGGGGTCAGTCGGTCCAGGTGTCAGTCGGTCCAGGGGTCAGTCGGTCCAGGTGTCAGTCGGTCCAGGGGTCAGTCGGTCCAGGGGTCAGTCGGTCCAGTTGTCAGTCGGTCCAGGTGTCAGTCGGTCCAGGGGTCAGTCGGTCCAGGTGTCAGTCGGTCCAGGGGTCAGTCGGTCCAGGGGTCAGTCGGTCCAGTTGTCAGTCGGTCCAGGTGTCAGTCGGTCCAGGGGTCAGTCGGTCCAGGTGTCAGTCGGTCCAGGTGTCAGTCGGTCCAGGTGTCAGATGATGTCTGTCCACTCTGGGCTTGATATCATTTCCCCTCGACTCGTCTGTCCGCTCTCGAGAGTTTAAACATGATCTTAGCGGAAATTAATAAACGCTCAATAAGAATACAGCTGTACAGAACATAGCGGACAGGGTGTTGGTACCGAGGTGATGGTGAACGTGGTGTGTGATGACTTACTGATAAGCGACTCCAAGCTCGCCTCATCCGGAGGCGCCGCCATGTTTCGGTGATTTCAGAGTATCGCGGATCCTCTCGCGATACTTCGTCTCCTATCAGAACGTCATTAGGCCCGTACCCCCTACTGGCCGGGACGGGCTTCTCGCGATACCTTCGTCTCCTATCAGAACGCCGTTCGGCCCTCTAGCGACCGGGACGGGAACCGCACCACATTGATTACAGCAGCAGACAGGCGGCGGCCAGGACTGCGTGACACCCCGGACAACTCAGCAGGGTCTAAACCTGAACCCGTGTTCGTGATCGCAGCGGTACAGGGAGTCTTCAGGGTGTGGTTAGAAGTCCGAGAGATGATGAACCTTCTGGTAGAGGACAGGAGCGCCGAGCGGAGCAAGAGATCATGGGGAGGAAGCACATGCTGCAGCACACCGCCGCCCCGCACTGGGACAATCACCGCCCTGTAATCTGCTCCCACCGGGTCCAACTGGGAAGGAAACCATCTGTCTGTGACACGGAGATGGCGAGACGTCACTAGACGCCCCGGAGAACCGCTTCTCTCCAGAAGAACCAGAACCTAGGATCTTCATCACAAGATTTACAGGATCCACAGGATCCGCATCAAGGTTCTTCTTGCTTTAAATTAAAGTTTGTTCGCTGGAAACTTAGTTAGTTAGTTAGTCGGGCTAACGGGTTGGGTTCAATAGACCTGCTTAGTTATCTGACCCCTGGCCACCAGGGTTATCAGACGTTTCGTGGTTGTGGCTGTCCTCTGCAGAACAGCCTTGCAGAACAGCCTTGCAGAACTAGCCTTTAGCACGGCTGTAGCACGGCTGTAGCACGGCTGTAGCATGCCTCCCCGGCTGCACATGAAGGTAGCATCGTTCAGCGTGTAGCCTGGTTCCTCCTGACAGGAGCGGGGACAGCAGTAGAAGTGTTTCTGTCTTCTCCCTCAAGACCGGGAGGGCATCAGACGTCAGACATCAGAGGCATCTGGATTACTGATCATCCTTATTGATCATCCTTATTGATCACCACACAGCGATGGGTTCCCTGAAGGCTCTGCAGGAGTGGTGTCGCCTGCAGTGCGAGGACTACAACGACGTGGACGTGAAGAACATGTCCACGTCCTTTCGAGATGGCCTGGCGTTCTGTGCCATCATCCACCGCTTCAGACCGGATCTCATGTGAGTAACCTTCAGACGTCTCTAGCGACTCGGAAACACCCGGTCTGAATCTCTGAGCCCCTGAGTGAACGGTTCCTCTTATTGTGATTGTCAGCTGCCTGGCAGGCGTCTCGTTCAGCCCAACGATGCATGGATGTCGGTTTCTGAATGATCTTTTGACTTGTTGTGGTTCTTGGGACGTTGATGTGAATGGTTCTAGATGGGCAGTAGACTGTAGGATTGGGATAGGATAGCAAACATATGGGTTGCTTACGTCCTGGTTTCAGGCTGACATCATTAGTAGTTGTATCAGGATAAAATGTATCAGTGAATGAGATTTCACACCGTTTATTATTGGCGTCCCGTCTGGGGAGCAGTTCTATCAACTGATCAAGGCTGGACTCCATTATGTAATGTAATCAGTACTTAAACTCTGTTTAATCAGGGTTTACAGTACCCTACCCAGTGCTATGTATATAAACATTATAATTTCTTTGTCTCTCACACACACACACACACACACACACACACACACACACACACACACACACACACACACACACAAAAGTGTGTGTGTGTGTGTGTGTGTGTGTGTGAAGTTACCGTTCAGTGTTGTTTTTGGGCTGTTTTGTATTAATCTGTTTTGTCCAAACTTGTTGTGAACAACCGAGATACACGAAACGGAGCTACAGTAGACTTTATTCCCGGACAATCCAGCAGCGCAAAGTTCAAAGTGCAAAGTACTAATGAGTCCGTCTCGACTGTGTCTCTCAGTGGGGCCCTGTCCTCTCTCCCCTGTACACTGGCCTCTGATGCAGGCCAGCAGTCGGTCAGACTAAGCTGTAGGCTGGGACCTCTCGCTGTCAGACTGCATTTAGCTCTAATGCCACTCCAGGCCATCACAGCGAGGCAAATGGAAATGTGCAGTCACTGCCCTGCATACTGCCTCTGTGAGGAGGGCTGTCCATACATGCCTCTACGCCCCTTAGTTTCTGGCCTGGTTCAGCTCAGCATTATTAAAGGTTTTACATTATAGAAGCCTGTCTAGATTTACATTTTCCCCATCTGTAGACATCATTATCATGAATTATAATCATTCTGTTTTCTCTTTTATTATCTGTATTGACTTTAGCTGTTGAATCCATTTTAGATTTGCATGGCTGTTTAATCTAGCCTCAGAATTCAACTGACACATTCGACTGAAATAATAGTGTTGAGTTTAACTCGGCATGAAGTCATTCACAACCCTGAACACACACACACACACACACATACACATACACATACACATACATACACACACACACTATTGGCAGTTTGGCTCAGTACCAACTTAACCGGAGCGGGCAGAGACACCCTTCATCTGAGGTTCTGATGAAACTGAACACACATGCACCCACATAAATGTATATATACACACACACAGGAACACACACCTCAGCAGACACATTTTCTAAAATAACCCTGGGAGTGAGGCCGTGAGTCACAAGGTTAGCAGTTCACCTCCCTCCCTGTGTCGTGTCAGACGTCAGTTGAGCAGCACTCGACATATTTCCCAACGTAAGCAAAGTCCGACGGTGTTGTTCTTCAAACCCGACCGGGTGCACAATAATTGGCACGTCCTCCCGGCGGGTGTCCTCCCCTCCTAGCACGTCGGGCTAACCATCAGCGCCGCGACACCGCGGAGCGCAGCTGAACCTCGGCTAGCCCGCGTGGGTTAATCGCCCTCGTGAGTAACATCGAAATGTCAATTAGGGTGACGGGAAGTGGCAGCTGGAAGCAGAGCTCTCACTGTTGTCTTTGTGGTGGGACGTTACTGCGAACCACTTCCGCCACGCCGGCCGCTGTGGTCTCTCTCCATATTTAGATCTGCTGCTGCAAAGTGTGTTTGCTTTCATGGGGAAGGGATCAAGAGAACAGAGGTGACTCTGTGCCTCTTGGGGCCGCAACAAGGAGCTCATTCACTGAGCTCCTCTGTTTCCATATTTCACGACTCCTGAAGGCCTCCCCAGCACCGTAATCTCCCGCTGTCGTCCTGTAAACACACGCACCGCCCGCCTTGCCGTGCCCGACGGACATTCCTCGGCAGCTCCTCAGAACTGTCGCTTTCTTCTTCCTGAGCGTCGACAGCAGGATATTTACGGATGTGGGCTGTTCTTCTGCTCGCTCCTCACGAGGTGAGGTCAGGGGAGGCTGCCTTGTAATCAGGAGGCCTTCACGGAGGTTTGTGCAAGAGGTTCCAGGTGCTCTCGGCAGCCTGAGGCGGTCGACTGAAGCCCTGAGAGAGAGGGATGAGTCTGAGATGCCCTCCTCCTGGTTGCATGGAGGTGTAGGCTAGCTTGTTTTCAATGTGTGTGTGTGTGTGTGTGTGTGTGTGTGTGTGTGTGTGTGTGTGTGTGTGTGTGTGTGTGTGTGTGTGTGTGTGTGTGTGTGTGTGTGCGCTGTATGGCACTGGCTACTCTAAACCCTGATTAAACTGATGAGTACTGATTACATTACATAATGAAGTCCAGCCCAGATCATTTGATAGAACTTCCCCCCAGACGGGACGCCACTAATAAACGGTGTGAACTCTGATTCCCGTATTCCGTCCTGATACAACTATAATGTGTGTGTTTGTGTGCATGCGTGTGTGTTTGTTCCTTTTCATCATAACCCTGACCATGACTTGCTCCCTCTGTCTCTGTCGTCTTCAGAGACTTCTCCACGCTGTCCAAGGAGAACGTCTACGAGAACAACCGGCTGGTGAGTCAGGCAGCGGCCGCGTCCAGATGAGCTCATGTTGGGGGGGGGGGGGGGGGGGGGGGCCTCAGGGCAGGGCTGAGATCACCAGTGGACCTCACCGAGGGGCGGGTCTCGGTTTCTGGGGCTTGGACGGCTTACTACAAGGCGTTTGGTTTTGGAGCCAGAGCCGCCGGGTTTTGTGTGTCATCGTGTTGACTAATGCACTCGTGTTTCGTTGTACTGCTAGTAGTGTGGGAACACTACCTGTTGGAGCACATCAAAGGCTTCCTGCTGGGAGCGGCTGTCTGGTAGTGGTTCTTAACGGGAGCCTTCTGCCGCTCTCCCCCTGGGCAACTCCCTTTCCACGCAATGAGCTTTTTGGCGGGGACGTAGAAAAAGGAGTCATTGAAGGTTTCGACGTAGATTTACATTTAGGGCAATTAGCAGAGGCCCGTAACCCTAGTGCAAAGCGACATACACCCATTAATGCACGTATTCACCCATTCATACACACATTCACCCATTCACACACCGGCGGCGGAGTCGGCCACGCAGGGCGACTCCGGCGACAGCCAGCTCGTCAGGAGTGTCTCGCTCAGGGACACCTCGACACTCAGCTAGGAGGAGCCGGGGATCGAACTAGCAAACTTCCGGTTACCAGCCGACCCGCTCTACCTCCCGAGCTACTGCTGACCCTCACATAGACGTTCCGTGGTCGCTATGTAACCTTAAAAAGTTGCACTGCGCTGCTTTGGTTTATTCTAGGCTTCAAACGGCTGCAGTTTGCTGCTTTCACAGACTGGGAAAGTTTAACAGGTACAGGAATGAACCACAGGGAAGCTGACGGGAGCAGGAGGAAATGCAATGCAGCCCCTATTTCCAGATTCATGATCTGTTTCGACGGGCTACTACTTCCAACCAAACCCCCAGAGTACCGGATGACCTTGAGAAAGACAACATGGAGGTCGTCTCCCACCCGGTCCGAGCCCAGCCTCGGCATCACTCCGCTGCTGTTTACATTCCTCATGTATTGAACCGCTCTCGGTCTGGAGCAGTTGGAGGTTCCATTAGGGACAAGTTCCCAGCCAGAAGGAATTTTCCGGCCCGGTGCCAAGTAACTCCCTGTGGCTATATAACTAAGCCTGCTCCACTAATCTGGACTGTGACCGAGCACGCAGGCAAAGACAACAGAGAACTTACAACCACTCAGACGAGATTGTTCACCTGCCTGCAGGTCTCCAGGGTTGGTTTGTTTACTGATGTCTGCATGTTTCAGGGGCTGCCCCTCGCTAATTGTGGATTCCTGTTGTGTGAGGGGATGGTAGCCAGGCCTGGGGAGCAGGCCGGGGAGATGTCTGGACTAGTGCGAGGCCTTGGGGTTGAAGAAGAATGCAGGGTGCAGCTATTGTTATCATGAACAGTTACTTCACTGTGTTGGATAGACAAGAATGTTATCACGCACACGCACTCACTCACTCACTCCCTCACACTCTCAAACATCACACACACTCACACTCTCTCTCACTCTCTCGCTCACACTCCCTCTGTCACTCACTCACTCACTCACTCACTCACTCACTCACTTACCATCATAGTGATATGGCTCCGACACTCTCACACACGCACTCATATACACACACACACACACACACACACACACACACACACACACACACACACACACACACACACACACACACACACACACACACACATTCACTTACACACACACACACACATTTACTTACACATACACACACACACACACACACACTCACCATGATGTAGACACCATGGCCCCTGACCCCGGTCTGTCCGCGCCCCCCCCCCCCCCCCCCCCCCAGGCCTTCGAGGTGGCCGAGGCCCAGCTGGGGATCCCGGCTCTTCTGGACCCGGAGGACATGGTCTCCATGAAAGTGCCAGACCGCCTCAGCGTCATCACCTACGTCTCCCAGTACTACAACTTCTTCACCAACAAGTCCCACGGTGGGAACGCAAAACCTCCTCGCCTCATCTCAGTGTCTCCCTCACTTTTAAAGGGCTCCTGTTGCACCCCCCGGGTGTGAGTGTGACCAGCCGTTACAAGCTGTGTTTGAGTGGCATCACAAGTGGGCGTGTCCCCCTAGATGTATGATGGACAGGTAAGCAGCATTTGCTACGGTCCACTGGGTAGGCTGGTGGAACGGCCTATCAGGCATTGATCCAGGTGGACACGCCCACTTGTGATGTCACCAAGGCACAGGGGATAGTAATGCATTGGCTGATCACACTCACCCCTGGGGGTATAAAAGAGGCCCTTTAAGTGATTGTAGCTCTATAACCCCCATGGCCCCCCTACCTCCCTTCAGGAGAAAACGTTTCACTTTTAGTTTGTTTTGGTGACCTCCTCATGAGGTCTGATCCCAGGGTCGTCATTGGCTGACTCCCAGCAGATGACCGTGGGTCTAACCCCTCCCCTTGTGCCTTGCAGCCAACCCCCCATGCATGAAGCGGCCGGCGGGGTCGGGGCAGGGCGAGCCCGCCCAGAAGAGGCTCATGGCCCCCCAGGAAGACACGGCACTGGAGGCTGAGGTAAGGACGGAACCGCAACCACGACCTCACAGGGCATGGGGGGCTGAGGGGCCCCCAATGTAGAGACCTGAGGGCCCCCACTGTGGACCTTAGGGGCCCCCACTGTGGACCTTAGGGGCCCCCACTGTGCATGGAGACACATTGATATCTGGTATCTGAAAACCGTGGTGGCAGCTTTTAGATTATTACATTTGAATATCCATAAAGGAGTATGTTGATTGGTAAATGGACTGCATTTATTCAGGGCTTTTCGAACCAGTGGCCACTCTAAGCGCTATACAATATCGCCTAACATTCACACATTCATTCACACATTCACACACCGACCTGCAACCCTGCAAGGCGACAGCCGGCTTGTAAGGAGCAGTCAGGGTGAGGCGTCTCGCTCAGGGACTCTTGACCCTCAGCTAGGAGGAGCAGGGGATCGAACTAGCAACCTTCCGGTTACCAGCCAACCCACTCTACCTCCTGAGCCACATGCCGCCCTACTATATGCATATTAACGATAAATAACCGGCTCAAATCTGGGCCAGGGGTTTGAGTGAATGATGGGTATAGTGTAAGCTGACTAACAAACGCATAAGGTCTGATTGGTCGATCAGCAATCTCTCTGACATACTCTTGGTCAGAGTTCAATAGAGAACAACTTTAGTGCAATGTCCTATTGTGACTAACTTATTTTAGGGATCACTGGTTCTCTCACCAAACCCCGCTCTCAAAACTCGCACTGTTCCCGTCCTGCTGATATGATCATAATCCTGGTGCTGATCATCATCTTCATTCAAAGAAATATCAGAGAATTAAAAATCAGTTTGGACACAGAGATATTCTGCTGTGGAAACTCATTCCCGATAGTGCATGTTCTTGAAGTCTTCAATCAGTGAATTTCAACAGCAGCCAAAGCATTGTTGATTTGAAAACCTTAACAAATCCCTTGACAATTTATTACCGCTGGCCAAGTTTGGTTCTGGTCATAGCGCAATACACCCTCACAGATCCTTCACAGGTGATTGGTTGAAAACAAAATATGGACAGTGAAAGGTCCTGTTTGTCCACATTTGTGCTCATCTGTCACGAGATTCAAGATATCAATCTAAAGCCTGACTCGTGAGACTATGTTAAATTCGAACCTAAAGTCACTTGCCATTCTCGACCCCGCTCCGCAGCATTCTACTAGGTTAAAAACAAAAAGAAAGTGATGTGATTGCAACGGCAGAATTGAGTCATGGCGCACTTCTTGCGTTTAAATCGAAACTGGAATAGTTGACGCAATGTCGATCTGCTTGCTTGTGGCATGTTGTAACATGTGAAAGTCGTGTCTGGTCACTCCGGCACAGATATATCCGTTGACAACATCTTTTGTATTTTTCATCATTTTAATTGGGCGTATCCTTTATGCTGACGGAAGTAGGCCTCTGTTCATCACTCTGGCATGGCCTCGTTTGACCCAGGATGTGAAGCGGGCGTCATGGCATCCTCACGTGGGTTCAGGGGTTGAACAGCATGAGCTGGGGAAAACGATGACGCCAGAGGCCAATGGAGATAGCCTTCTGTATCCTCTCTCTACTTCTTCTGTTTTCCGCATGCCTCTTCATCCTCCTCTCCTCCGTTCATCTTTCTTTCATACACTGGCTTCCTCTTCCTCCTCTTCCTCCTGCGCCCCATTTTCAGATGGAGATCCACTCCTCCTTCCCCTCTTCCTCCTGTTCTTCATCCTCCTCTTCACCTCTCGCGCCCCCTCCGTTCTGCGGCCCGCCGCCCAGGCACTAGCCTTAGGGGAGGGGGGGAGGCTAGGCTATGAGGATAGTCTTTTATTTTGTTAAGTTATTTTACCCACCTCTTTTAATACAAAATGAAAAACCGTTTCTTACCGTCCAATCACTGTGTGCACATTTGGGATTTGTTTTGCTTTTTAAACACATTTATTTTGTGCATTGCCTAAATGACAATCAAACGTGAGTGCCCTTAAAACCTTCTGGGTTACTGAGATTAGAACGTCTCCCAAAAGCCCATGAACCTTTTTTTTTCCTGGGTTCAAATGTTCCGGCCAAAACCGGAAAAATACTAGGAAAACGAATAAACCAAAGTGGGTTGGGCCACGCAGCCGCCCAATCGACACGGGCCTAGCCCAACAACTAGCCAATCAGAATCAAGAATCCACATCCTCGAATCCTGACTCCGTGTTTGATCTCCACCCCCCTCCCCCCTCACCCCCACCTCTCCATATCCTCCCTCACTCCTCTCCCCCCCCCCCCCTGCTCTGCGTGGCCCCAGTCGGCCCAGACCGGTTCGGACGCCCCGAGGCTGAAGGGCGACGCCCTGAGCAGCACCTGCAGTGCCTGCCTGAAGCACGTCCACCTGGTGCAGAGGTTCATGGGCGACGGGAAGCTCTACCACCGCAACTGCTTCAGGTGAGGACCAGGAGCAGGTACATACGAGCACGCTTCTTAGGCCTGGCTCCTCAACAGCCACATCGCAGCAACAATGCAAGGTAAAGTAAATAAAAGATAAGTAGAATAAAAAAATAAGGAAAAGTAAGTTGCAGCATCAGTAGGTCATAATGATAAATGATAATAGAAATACAATTAAAATAAAACAGTTATAGTAATAAGTAATGAGGTTTAGTCAATTGTTAAGTGTGATTCACACATATTTCACCTTATCGCATTTGAAGATGGGTTGATTTGTGATGAAGAATGACTTCTTTTTTGGACGCTCTGGCCAGCGAAATATTTGATTTAATTTTAAAGCGTGGTCATGGGAAAGTACAGGCAGTTAAGTTACCAGGAATACATTCAGTGAGACAAAGGAGAGTTTAGGCTTGTTCACGGCTGAAGTCAGTTGCGGCGGGAGGGGCCAAGTTTCACTGCAATACACGACAGGGGATGTGGGTGTCTCTGCAAGGCTGCAAGCAGGGCTGCAACACGGTTAAAGGAATCTATACAGCAAAGGAGTCTTTCGACTGGCCTCGGTATCAGACGCCATGGCAACAGTGCAAACGCCAACCATCTTAACCCCTCTCAGTTAGAGAGAGGGAGGCACGGAGGGAGAATGTATAGTTATTTTTAAAGTGATGAGTTATTAGCTAGGTGTTGTGGGCTCATGGTTTTGTTTAGGTGGGATATGTACACATGTGTTGTGTTGTGTTGTGTGTATGTATGGCTGACTGCTGGAGCACCTACATTTCTCTGCTGAGATGAATAAAGTATATCTTATCTTATGATTCTATTTCTAAAACAATTTGTTTTAGGTTTTCTTGTGAATGGATTCATAACGTAAACCGTAGCTTCCTAACGTAAATCTGAAGTGTAGGCAATTTACCCTGATGGAACAAAACAAATGAATGCGACGCAATTCTAATCCACTTGAATCGGGACTCGTTCTCCAGGGCCCTGAACCGGTTCCGTGTTAATGTTCCTCTGGTTCCTCTGGTTCCTCTGGTTCCTCTCAGGTGCAGAGAGTGCAGCAGCACTTTGCTCCCCGGCTCCTACAAGGTGGGCAAGGAGTCCGGCTCTCTGATCTGCACGCACCACTTCAACCGCCCTGCCTTAGCCAATCAGAACGGACGGCCGGACCTGAGCCAGCGGCCCCCCGAAGCTCGCTCCGCCCGGATTGGTCGATCCCCGTCACGCCAAGAAGACCCGCCTCCTGAGAGCAAGCGGGAAATGGCAGCAGCCCCCGCGGTCGCCTCGCCCGCGGGCGCCTCGCCGGATCAGAACGTGTTGCCTAGCGACTGTCCGTCAGAGGACACGCCCACGCCCGCGCCCGCGACTGCCCAATCAGACGCTCTGATCATCGAGGAGGAGGAACCGTCGGTCCCGCCCAACCCCTTCGGGGACAGCGACGATGAGGAAGAGGAGGAAGAGGAGGCCAAAAACGAGGAGGTGGAGGAGGAGAAGGAGGAAGTCCAGACACCAGCCAAAGAGACGCCTAAAGATGACACGCCCCCGGCCCCCGTGGGTCCCCCGGGGGGGGGTCCCCGGCCAGTGCCGGTGCCGGCGCCACGCAGGGTTCCTGAGGCCACGCCCCCCCCTCGCCCCGCCCCCAGGGCCCGCCCACAGCCCCCTCCAGAACGCCAGCAGGTCAAAGGTGTGTGACGATGTTGTGCTCCTCTCATTTGAACTTATTGTATGTTGCGCGTCCTGTAGCATCTTACCCTAGCTATCTCTGTTGTAAACGGGGAATGGGTTAACCTGGTGATGGTTAGTGCTTGGCACTCGGATCTATGCCCATCCTTACTGTACCGACAGAGACATGTTGTTGTTTCTCTTTCTTCTGACAAATGGACTTATCGTAAGTCGCGTTGGATAAAAGCGTCGGCTAAACGCTAAAGAAATGGCGTTTGGTTGCTGACGGTCTGCTGTTGTTCTCCGACTGGCAGGTGAGCGTCAGAAGCCTCTGCTGCCGCCGAAGCCCCGGGAACGGTCCCACTCTCCCGGCAGGTGAGCCGGCTGTCTGCATCCTCCCTCTGGGGTCCATCGTGTTCCCTTCATCCCTCCATACTCACTGGACGTCTCCATTCTGCACCGCGTTACCGTCATGTGACCCGCACGGCATCCACCCGTGTGTGTGTGTGTGTGTGTGTGTGTGTGTGTGTGTGTGTGTGTGTGTGTGTGTGTGTGTGTGTGTGTGTGTGTGTGTGTGTGTGTGTGTGTGTGTGTGTGTGTGTGTGTGTGTCCGTCCTCCTCCCCGGTATGACACCCCTTCTGTGTGTTGTTGTTTGTGTGTCCTCATCTCCAGCCAATCAATTGACTCCCCTAAACCCAAAGACCCTCCCTGGCTTGCCCTGGTCCAATCAGAACCAAGGAAGAAGCCGGCCCCTCCCCCTCCGCCAGCTGGCCTGGCGACGCCCCCCCGCGCGGGCTCTGTGACCTCCCTGAAGGTCGCGGGGTCGCGACCCGGCCTGCCCCCCAAGCTGGCCCCCGCCAACCCCTTCGACGAGGATGAGGCAGGCGACGTCGCCGAGGAGGAGGAAGAGGCGGTTGCCGTGCCGACGGTGGCGGCGGCCGTCCACCCGTGGTACCGCATCACCCAGGCAACGGAGGCGGAGGCTGCGGACACGCCCCCCGGCGGGGGGGCCACCTCGCGCTCCTCCAGCCCCGGGGGGGGCGTGGCCAGGAAGAGGGCCGCCCCCAAGGCCCCGTCGGCCAACCCAGGTGGGTGGGGCCGTCTCCATGGGAACAAGGGGATGGGCAGTGGATATGTTGTGTTTTAAGTGAACCATTCATTAACTCCTCCCCCTTTCCGTCTCCCTGCCTTCCCCCTGACTCCGCCCCCTTCCCCCTCACCCTGACCTGTTTGTTTCTCCGCCTTCCTTCAGCCCCCCCTGACTCCCAGCCCTCCTCCTGCTCCCCCTCCCCAGCACTGAGCGTAGAGAGCCTCTCCTCCGGCTCCGACCACGGCCCCTCCCCCAGCCGGGGCCCCTCCCCCAGCCGGGGCCCCTCCCCCAGCCGGGGCCCCCACCTGGAGCTCCCCTTCACCAAGAGTGCCTCGGAGCCCTCCATCAGCCCTCCCGCCTCCTGCTCCGACGAGCCCCGCCTCTCTCTAGGCTCCTCCCCTCCCGACGTGCCGACCGATACCAGCTCGGCGCCGGCCACCCCTCAGACCAATCGGAGCGGGGCGGCCAGGAGCCCCAGGCATCCGCCGCCGCCGCGCCCCCCGACGGCGACCCCGAGCCCCCTGGCCTCGGGGTCGCCCGCCGCCGGCAGCAAGGTGAGGGCGGGGCCCAGCGTGTTAGGGGCAGGGGCCCAGCGTGTTAGGGGGCGGGGCCCAGCGTGTTAGGGGGCGGGGCCCAGCGTGTGTTAGGGGGTGGGGCCCAGCATGTTAGGGGGCGGGGCCCAGCGTGTTAGGGGGCGGGGCCGACCGTGAAGGGCGGGGCCCAGCGTGTTAGGGGGCGGGGCCCAGCGTGTTAGGGGCGGGGCCCAGCGTGTGTTAGGGGGCGGGGCCGACCGTGAAGGGCGGGGCCCAGCGTGTGTTAGGGGGCGGGGCCGACCGTGAAGGGCGGGGCCCAGCGTGTGTTAGGGGGCGGGGCCGACCGTGAAGGGCGGGGCCCAGCGTGTGTTAGGGGGCGGGGCCCAGCGTGAAGGGCGGTGCCCAGCGTGTGTTAGGGGGCGGGGCCGACCGTGAAGGGCGGGGCCCAGCGTGTGTTAGGGGGCGGGGCCCAGCGTGTGTTAGGGGGCGGGGCCCAGCGTGAAGGGCGGGGCCCAGCTAGTTTTAAATTAAATTACATTTTATTAGTACAGCCCTTAATCACAGGTACAGTCTCAAAGGGCTGAACAGGCTGTGTGTTTATGACCCCCCTCACCCTATTCCCCCAGAGGGGAAGAGAAAATAAATCTAGAGAAGGAACGCAGAATGGGGGGTCCCTCCTCCAGAGTGGGGGATCTCTCCATTAGAGTGGGGGATCTCTCCTTCAGAGTGGGGGATCTCTCCATCAGAGTGGGGGGTCTCTCCTTCAGAGTGGGGATCTCTCCATTAGAGTGGGGGGTCTCTCCATCAGAGTGGCCATAATTGACATGCATACAAACATACACATATAGACACATGCATACAGGCATAGGCAGGCTGTGATGGGGTGCTCGCCAGTTAACCGTAAGGAGCTATTGGCAGCTAGACTGCTGCCAATTTAGTAACAACACAAACAAGCACGAACAGAGCAACGTGTGGACAATGATACCATATTGCCAAACATTCACCCATTCACACACCGAGGGCGGAGTCAGCCACGCAGGGCGACAGCCAGCTGGTCGGGAGCAGTCAGGGGGGGGCGTCTCGCTCAGGGACACCTCGACACTCCGCTAGGAGGAGCCGGGGATCGAACCAGCGACCTTCGGGTTACCAGCCGACCCGCTCTGCCTCCTGAGCCACACGGCGCCTGTGTGATCGGGCGGGACGGACGTTCGTCCACACTCCTCACTCACTGACGCTAGAACCGTGTTCCCAGCAGCGGCCCTGTAAGGAGAACCCGTTCAACAGGATGGCCTCTCCGTCCGACGGCGCCGCGAAGACCAGACCCCCGCGGGGCCCCCGACCTGCCAGACCGCCCGCCCCGGGACACGGCTTCCCCCTCATCAAACGCAAGGTAGGCTAGACGCGGACGCCATGAGGAACCGCACCAACACTCACCCGTAGGGAGTTCAGCAGACGCTTTTATCCAAAGCGACTTACAATAAGTCCATTTGGCCGAAGAAAGAGAAACAACAACATATCTCTGTGGGTACAGTAAGGATGTTCATAGAACCAAGTGCCAAGCACTAACCATCACTAGGTTAACCACTTCCCCGTATACAACAAAGATAGCTAGGGTAAGACGCTACACAAGGCTAATTACCGTATTTTCCGCACTATAAGGCGCACTTAAAAGCCGGTAATTTTCTCAAAAAACGACAGTGCGCCTTATAATCCGGAGCGCCTTATATATGGATCAATTCGTGTTTACAAATGAACAAAGTTGTCAGAACGCTTAATAAAGTTTGACTTTGTCTGACTGTTTTGTTGACATTCCCTTTATGGCTGGTTCAGACCACACGACAGATATTCCTCCACTATTAGGAAGGTCACACTATACAATCACAGAGCCAGGAAATCGGGCGGAAGACTGGCCACACTACAAGATTCGAGGGTGCGATGCTCTACTTTGTATCATTCACGTTTGCAAGATATTTAAAAAATCTAAGGTTTGGAACTGCGTAATTGTGTTTTACTTTTTTGTCATAAAGGTTCCAGTTTTATATCTGCTAAATGCAGCAACTCGTCCTCACAGTTGCGCTGCGCGTGACGAGCTATACAATTAGCACAGCTCCATCTAGTGGATGCATAACGCATCCCCAGTCAAACGTTTGACTGCAGTATCTTCTATGCTATGCGCCTTATAATCCGGTGCGCCCTATTTATGAAAAAAGTTCTAAAATAGGTCATTCATTGAAGGTGCGCCTTATAATCCGGTGCGCGTTATAGTGCGGGAAATACGGTACTGTTTTTAAGTGTCAGGACGTACAACATTCAATCAGTGCGTGAGAGGGAGGTTTGGTGGTGGGGGTTAGGGGGGAGGCTATGCAGAGTCTTGGTGAACGCTGAACAAGTCTTGAGTCTCTTGCGGGAAGACCTTTGCTCACTCTTAGCGATGGGGGTACCAGGTGTCCCGCTGAAGTAGTTGAGCGGCGCGCTCAAGCCGGGGTACGTGGTCTGACCATCGCGCACTCTGCGCCTTGACTTGGGCCGAACAGCCGCTGGAGCTTGTTGTGTGTTTATTGAGCAGCAGAAACATGAGTCTCTATCGGCTATCTGCTCTGACAGGGGAGTGGATCTAGCAGAGTGGCCCCTCGATGTAGGCGTATGATGATGCAGAACATAATTAGATCAGCTGTCTGCAGCCCGGCGGCTCAGTCACTTCATAACGGAGATCGACTGGGTATTGATAAAGATTCAGAGCAGGCGTTTTAGTGATGCATCGTGGTTAGAGCAGGCAGGCCTTTGAGTCAGGTACAGGATGACAAACGATAACGATCTATAACCACAGAGCAGCCCAGCTGGAGGCGGTTTGTTGTATGTAGGCAGTCACTGGAGTCGTCTGGATAAGTGAACGGGCTGAACTGCTCAGTACCCAGTCACACGGTAGGATTAGTCATGTAAAGAATCCGTGCATGTTAAAACACATGGCGTTAACTCATGAAGCGCATGTTGAATAAGCAGCTGATTCATAGCTGTGTGTGTGTGTGTGTGTGTGTGTGTGTGTGGTGCCCAGGTCCAGTCCGACCAGTACATCCCAGTGGAGGACATCCACGATGAGATGAGAGGGTTGGAGCAGCAGCTGGATCAGCTGGAGCAGAGAGGAGTGGATCTGGAGACCAAGCTCCGAGACAGCCCCAGCGGTACGGACACATGGTGGAATAGTTACCAGTAGAGATGGTCCCATAGCGGTCCCATGACGGTTACCAGTAGAGATGGTCCCATAACTGTTACCAGTAGAGATTGTCCAATAGTTTTTTTTTTTCCTTTCCGATTCCCTTCTCTTACGATGACAGCAATGTATTGTCGTATAGCTTTTTTCAGAACTAGATCATTTACATTTATAATCTATAATTACATATATATTTTATTTTTTCCGACTTGGTTGCTCGAACACGCGTATGTCGGGGTTGGAGTTTCCCATTCCGACTTTCCAACTCCGACCGTAACGAACGCAGCATAACGCCGTCGTGTTTGTGATGTTCTCTGCCTTTGTAGTAAATGATCTAGTCGTGTGATGGGATCTGATCGGGGCATGGGCTTGGGTACTCACCGATACCCTCATTTATGGCAGTATCGGAGGAATTTCCGATACTTGTATCGGTCTCTCTAGTTCCTAGAGAGCCGCCATGCAGAGGCAGTGAGACGGTGAAGTCTGACTCCAGAAGAAGGATGACAGACAATACAAAAAGACTCCTTGTCTTAAAATATGTTTAAATCACAGCAATCAGATAGAATATGAAACGGTACATGAAGGCAGAAACCAAAATGAAATGGCTGCAGCTTTAAGAATGAAACCTCCAAGTGGGCTGTAGTGACGAGGTCGTAACAGTGGTGTTGAAGTGAGGGGGGGGCTTCGAGGTGAACTGGTCTTATGTTCTGTGATGGTAGAGAGGCCTAGTAGAAGGCCTTCAGTCTCACTGCATCTGAGAGGAAACTGGTTTATGAATCTGGTCACTAGAGTTGGTTTGATTGGAGAGAGCCTGATGTTATCTCTGGGTTTATATCCTACACTGGGAGGTCCACTGGTCCGGGGGATAGGGTAACTCATCCCGCCCCCCCACTGGGAGGTCCACTGGTCCGGGGGCTGGGGTAACTCATCCCGCCCCCCCACTGGTCCGGGGGCTGGGGTAACTCATCCCACCCCCCCACTGGTCCGAAGGGTGGGGTAACTCATCCCACCCCCCCACTGGTCCGGGGGTGGGGTAACTCATCCCGCCCCTGCTGTGTTCCAGACGAGGAGGAGGAGCGCCTCCTGGTGGAGTGGTTCACCCTGATCCACGACAAACACCTCCTGGTGCGGCGCGAGGCCGAGCTGGTCTACACGTACGTTCACACCGCCTGCGTGCGCACACACATCTTACAGTTTGTGTGTAACTCAGACACATGTATTGGAGAGAAGTCCAAATGGTCGTTTAAGTCATAGTTAGAAAAGAGAAGTGTAATAGTTGCTACACACCAACCGCAGAGCATCTAAATGAATTTCTACATCTTCTCTTTCCCAGTGATATATATATATATTGCTTCATCAAAATATTATCAGCAACAGAGTTCAACCTAAATAATATTAAAAGTGAATTCAGCTAAGAGGGAGCACAGAATAGTTTCCCACTCAACTGTCCGCCGGCATTTCCTGGATCTTCCGTGTGTGTGTGTGTGTGTGTGTGTGTGTGTGTGTGTGTGTGTGTGTGTGTGTGTGTGTGTTACAGACATGAAAAATGTGACAATAATGGAGGAGGGGTGACCGTTTTAAAGGTGTGTCTGGAGGTGTTTAGCAGCAGACTGGTGATGTTCTACCTTGTGGCCCCAGGTCGAAGCAGCAGAACCTGGAGGAGAGGCAGGCCGACGTGGAGTACGAGCTCCGCTGTCTCCTCAACAAACCTGGTAGGTCTCCGCCCACAGCCCCCGCAGAGGTCCTGCATTACGACGTCGCTGAACATAGTGCCGCTCTTTTCATGGGGGCACGTAGCGTCAAGAGGTAGAGCGGGTCAGCTGGTGACCGGAAGGTTGCTGGTTCGATCCCCGGCTCCTCCTAGCGGAGTGTCGAGGTGTCCCTGAGCGAGACGCCCCCCCCTGACTGCTCCTGACCAGCTGGCTGTCGCCCTGCGTGGCTGACTCTGCCGTCGGGGTGTGAACGTGTTTGAATGAATGAATTATTCTTCTTTTAAATTCATAACATAAATTGTTAATTTAAGAATAGACATGTATAAGTCTGCGGACAAAAGGCCTTAACGTTGAGACTGCTGAAATCCCTTAATGGCATCCCAACATGGCAACCCCCCCCCCCCCCCCCCCCTCAGAGAAAGACTGGAGTGAGGTGGACCGCAGCCGGGAGCAGGAGCTCATGGCCGACCTGGTCACCATCATCGAGCAGAGGAACCAGATCATCAACAACATGGACCAGGACAGACAGAGGTGAGTCTCCTGAGACCGGCGTGGGTGATGTGGCGTGTTGCGGTGTCCGTCTGTCCGTCCACTATGGCCCCCATAGCCGTCCTCATCCCCCCCTCTGAAGGGGGGATCTCCCACTCTGAAGGAGGGATCCCCCACTCTGAAGGGGGGATCCCCCACTCTGAAGGAGGGATCCCACACTCTGAAGGAGGGATCTCCCACTCTGCGTTCCTTCTCTAGAATTCTCCCTAGCTAATTAAAGGGAAATTCCGGTGTAAAATGGATTTTGGATATGTTTTGTATGATAATGAGTTGAAACGTTCGCTTTGGAGCACAAAAATTGCATATAGACGCATTCTTCAGTTGGCTGTTTTTAGCCGATTCTATCAAAACGCTATAAACTTGGAACGATGGGGGCATTTGTTATGGTAAAAACTTAATCGCTATTTTAAACCACTTAAAAGGCTAAAAGTAGCCAGACACTTCTTTGGTAGTATAATAAGGGTCTTAACATATAAAACGAGGCATTGAGAACTTTGTAAGTGTACAGATTGTTTATTAAAAATGACATTTTATACACACAATACCGTCAGTAGATCACCCGTCGACGCCATTTTGTTTTTAAGACTCGATAAGTAGATTGGCGAACACAGAGCTTGCGTGTTGCTGACGGATGTCACAATCTCTGTGTTCGTCAATCTACCTATCGAGTCTTAAAAACAAAATGACGTCGACGGGTGATCTACTGACGGTATTGTGTGTATAAAATGTCATTTTTAATAAACAATCTGTGCACTTACAAAGTTCTCAATGCCTCGTTTATATGTTAAGACCCTTATTATACTACCAAAGAAGTGTCTGGCTACTTTTAGCCTTTTAAGTGGTTTAAAATAGCGATTAAGTTTTTACCATAACAAATGCCCCCATCGTTCCAAGTTTATAGCGTTTTGATAGAATCGGCTAAAAACAGCCAACTGAAGAAAGCGTCTATATACAATTTTTGTGCTCCAAAACGAACGTTTCAACTCATTATCATACAAAACATATCCAAAATCCATTTTACACCGGAATTACCCTTTAAGGGAGTTTTTTCTGGCCCTCTTGGGGGCTAGGGTCAGGGGGGTCCCATACATATATGGCCTGTTAAGCCCTTTGAGAATGTAGCTGATTATTACATTTATTGTAATTGAACCTTAGACGTCCTTCCCATAGTCCTTCACACATGTTGTTATGCTAACCATCACATCCCCTGCTGCAGGGACGAAGAGGAGGATAAGCTGATGGCGGCCATGCTGAAGAAGAAAGGTGAGATTGCTGACTCTGCTACCCCCCCCCCCTTTTGCACTTTAATAACAGAGAGATCAGTGGAAACATTCAGTGCTGGTTCATCACTTTCTCTGAGCCTTTAAGTGTATTGTGTATTATTGTTGGCCTGGAGTAGGCTGGCCAATAGCAATACACAGTTAGAAATTGTTTTATAATCGAATGGAATAAACCACTCCCAGTTAATGGTAGTTTAATCCGTAGGGAGATGTAAGTGCAGTTTAAAGGTCAAATCCCCCTTCTGCGTCCTGCGCGTATCAGAGATCCGTGACTCTAATCTGATAAATATGCAAACATGAGAGTGAGCCTCCTTGTCTCTCCAGCCCTGCTCCATGCTCCTCTTGTCTCTCCAGCCCTGCCTCATGCTCCTCGTCTCTCCAGCCCTGCTCCATGCTCCTCTTGTCTCTCCAGCCCTGCTTCATGCTCCTCTTGTCTCTCCAGCCCTGCCTCATGCTCCTCGTCTCTCCAGCACTCTTGCATGCTCCTCTTGTCTCTCCAGCCCTGCTCCATGCTCCTCTTGTCTCTCCAGCCCTGCTCCATGCTCCTCTTGTCTCTCCAGCCCTGCTTCATGCTCCTCTTGTCTCTCCAGCCCTGCCTCATGCTCCTCGTCTCTCCAGCCCTGCTTCATGCTCCTCTTGTCTCTCCAGCCCTGCTTCATGCTCCTCTTGTCTCTCCAGCCCTGCTTCATGCTCCTCTTGTCTCTCCAGCCCTGCTCCATACTCCTCTTGTCTCTCCAGCCCTGCTTCATGCTCCTCGGCTCTCCAGCCCTGCTTCATGCTCCTCTTGTCTCTCCAGCCCTGCTTCATGCTCCTCTTGTCTCTCCAGCCCTGCTTCATGCTCCTCTTGTCTCTCCAGCCCTGCTCCATGCTCCCCTCGTCTCTCCAGCCCTGCCTCATGCTCCTCTTGTCTCTCCAGCCCTGCTCCATGCTCCTCTTGTCTCTCCAGCCCTGCTTCATGCTCCCCTCGTCTCTCCAGCCCTGCTCCATGCTCCTCTTGTCTCTCCAGCCCTGCCTCATGCTCCTCTTGTCTCTCCAGCCCTGCCTCATGCTCCCCTCGTCTCTCCAGCCCTGCCTCATGCTCCTCTTGTCTCTTCAGCCCTGCCTCATGCTCCTCTTGTCTCTCCAGCCCTGCTCCATACTCCTCTTGTCTCTCCAGCCCTGCCTCATGCTCCTCTTGTCTCTCCAGCCCTGCTCCATACTTCTCTTGTCTCTCCAGCCCTGCTCCATGCTCCTCTTGTCTCTCCAGCCCTGCTCCATACTCCTCTTGTCTCTCCAGCCCTGCTTCATGCTCCTCTTGTCTCTCCAGCCCTGCTTCATGCTCCCCTCGTCTCTCCAGCCCTGCCTCATGCTCCTCTTGTCTCTCCAGCCCTGCTCCATGCTCCTCTTGTCTCTCCAGCCCTGCTTCATGCTCCCCTTGTCTCTCCAGCCCTGCCTCATGCTCCTCTTGTCTCTCCAGCCCTGCTTCATGCTCCTCTTGTCTCTCCAGCCCTGCCTCATGCTCCTCTTGTCTCTCCAGCCCTGCTTCATGCTCCTCTTGTCTCTCCATCCCTGCTTCATGCTCCTCTTGTCTCTCCAGCCCTGCTTCATGCTCCTCTTGTCTCTCCTCAGACTTCCACAAGGAGCCCGACGGCGAGGAGAAGGACAAGGAGAAGAAGAAGAAGAAGAAAGCAGCCAAGTTCAAGCCCATGAAGGTGTTGAAGCGCCTGAGCCACAAGGGGGACCCCAGCCAGACCCCCAGCCCCAGCAAAGACAAGAGCTGAACCCCAGGGGGTCCCAGGGGGTCCCAGGGGGACCTCCTGTAGAGCGCTAGCAAGAACTCCACCAGATGAGTTAAGGTGAACTCCACCAGATGAGTTAAGGTGAACTCCACCAGATGAGTTAAGGTGTGTCCGAGATGTAAAGGAGTCCCAAACCTCTGTTCACCTTTTACCATCTGGTTGGCTAAAAGAAAACATAATTTTTGTGATTTTAATATATTTTCGATTGCTTTGTGTATTTTTTTTCAAAAGCTGTCTTAACAGCTGCGGCCTTTGAATATCGTATATTTCTTTAACCGACTTTTGTTTTTTATCGTAGGCTTGATTGCACAGTCTAACCCGTTCTCCTAATGCCCTACTTTTAACGATGCAACGAGTGAACACAAAACAAGAAGCAGAACACGGAAAGAATTCAACGTCATTTTAATCCTGAGACAGACTCCCTTGAATGAACTGTTCCCTGATACAAGAGGACGACGACTCCTTCGGTTTAGTAACATGTGGTACGAGAAGAGTTACAAATTGTCCCGTGGTCTGAGAATGTACCAGCTCCAGTAGTGTCTGATGGTTTACCGATGGAAGTGCTACTTGCTGCTAGGCTACTATGTGTGTTGCAGTGCCCCTGTTTATTTTTGCTGTGTTCTGTGGCATTGAAACGCTGACGTTAATACGTGTTTTGATAAGATGTCCCATGATGACGGTGTGCATAAGGCATGTAAAAAGAGTATTTTAATTCTACCAATTTCTATTTTGGTGTGTGACTAAATAGTGTTCATAAACTATTTTGAATGTAAAAAAAAATCACTAATCTGCAAATACCGTTTGATATTACGTAGGGAAAGACTAAAAGACTTTAGGATTCAATGTTTAAGCTGCGACGAGGAGCGTCCGAATAGCAGACATTATAGCTCTCCCTGAATATGCAACTGTTTTAATTTATATTTTTACAACCTCGATGTGTTCTACATCTGTTAGCAAACTGTTGCCTTAAAGCGTGTAAAACTGACCTCAGTGTTGACACTGTTAATGTTAATGTCCGCAAGGTGCCATCTTATTTAAGTGTTCCTGTGTGTTGAAAGAAATGATTGATACTTTGTCTCTTCTTGTATATTTATCTAGCGCTTCTGTTTCTACGTCTATGAATTTGCCCTTCATCTTAAATGAATAATGTTCCATGCTCTGGTGTGTCTCCGGTCTCTACATACGTTTGTCCTTGGTCCCGCCATGCATAGCTGTTGAACAAAAGCCATCAAATTCTTTATTTGACAATCTCTCCATCTCCGTACGGTAGCCATATTTGACCTAGCGCCGTGCAGAGAGATGAGTCTTGTCTGTGTCACATGGAAGCAAAGATATGTGGTCTGGGCGACTGTGCAGCCTGTACTCTGAGAGGGCTCCGTACATCGACTGGTGGAGGAGGCAGTGCAGCGACACGAGGCATGTGTCAACGGGTTGGGTCAACGTTTGATTCATAGTCCCAGCATTTCTCCCAGGTTGGTCTTGACTTTGCATCCAGTTCTCTGAACCGTTCAGGTCAGACTCATCCTTGCCAACACCAAGTGTCTCAGAACCGTGTTTAACTAGATGTTGTTCCTGGTGTGCTGCCTCTTCCATCTCCTCTTCGTCCTTTAATCCGATCTTCTAGGAGGTCATGTCTCTCAGCTCAGCGCTGCGGGTCTTATCCATCAACTCCAGCTCTCGGATCTTCTACAAATGAGCAGGAGACATGAATAAATCCTTGCATTTCATTGGTCAAGGAAGATGCATTCAGATATAATGTGACTTGTAGCCGTTCACAATTTAAAGGATGGGTAAAGAAGCAGGGCCTGTTATGTACAGTGTTGGAACTAACGCGTTACAGTAACTAAGTTACTTTTGCGGTAACGAGCACTGTAACTAATTACTTTTTCAAAATCAGTAACGCGTTATCGTTACTGCGATTTAAACAGGCTCGTTACTCGTTACTTCACGTGCATAACCCAGGCCTACAGTTTCCGTGGTGGACGTGAAGCGGACGTGAGTCACGTGACGCAGCGACGCGCAAGTAAATTAATTAAAACAATGGCGGCAGTCGACGACGGTCCAGGCGTTGTATTTCTCTCATGGAAATATGCACATTATTTTTCCTTTCTGACAGTAAAAGACATAAGGAATATTTTGGTGACCTGTCACCTTTGTGGAGGTTCGAAAACTCTAACCACATCAAAAACTAGCAATTCTAATCTGATGAAACATCTTCAGAAACAACAGGCGTCTACCAAGCTAGTTGAAGACCCTGAAGGTAACACAGGTGATGCTGCTGCTAACGTCAGCTCCGCCGACGCTGAAGGAGAAGCCACTCCAGCCAAACAACGAAAGCTTGATTTTACAAAGCCTGTTGCACAGTCTATAACCCAGACACAGCTAAACAAATGATGGAGATGTATGGACAAAGACTGATATAGACGTAGACATACTAACATAGACTACTAAAGCACATTATCCTCCGTTATTGATTTAATCAGTTGTTTTATTTATCTAAACGGCCAGAGTGGAGGAAATATTATATTTGTCAAACATTAACTATGTTTGTGAGGCTGAAAATACTTTTAAGTTTGCCCATCATTATTGATGATGAGGTCTCCAGTTGGTGGAGTTTAGCTGTTTTGAGTTAAGGTTAACTTACAAAGAACGGATAAACCTCACTGTGTTTACATTGAAAACATCTATTGTATCAGTTTTGCACTATTGATTCCTACAGTTGCTAAATGGTCTGAGGCACAGTTTAATTTTTGCACTGCCAAAACTATACTTTGTACCTGTTTCAATGGCTACGATAAATTTGCCTATCAAAAGTTTCAAAACATACTGCATGTTGTGTTTTGTTGATCCACTGCTTCATCGTTGTGATACTTGATACAATGATCAAATTTTACAGTTGTTTTGTCGAACACTATGCCACATCAACCCCAAAGTAATATGTGTGCATTTGTAGAGGGTTGGAAACAGTTGGAAACAATGGAAATATTTCATTTATTTGCACTCACACTACTACACTGCTATGGCACGTTCAGGTCAATAGGTGGCGCATTGCGCTTGTGGTAGGATAGGACTTACGTGTAAGCAAGCCAGAGGACTGGCAGCCTCCCTAGCTATCCAGTAAGGGAGGTCCTTTGCCACATTAACACAATAAGATAATTTAGAAAAAAAATTTTTTACTTTCCCTAGTAACTAGTTATCTTGAAAGTAACGAGTAACTTAAAGTAACTGAGTTACTTTTGAAAGAAGTAACTAGTAACTGTAACTAAGTTACTAATTTAAAGTAACTTGCCCAACACTGGTTATGTATGTATGTAGAGAGCGCTTAGGTTGAGCTGACTGCAGACATGTTATGTCATTGAACACTGTCAAAGATTTACCTGTGCGATCTCTGTATTGATCAGGTTGCGATAGAGCTTCTCCTGTCCGAGAGCTGTCATATCGGCCAGGAACTGCCTCCGTTCTTCAATTTCATCCACAACTACAGAAGATTGGGCTAAATTTAGGCACACTTACACTTATGCATTTGTGGACAGCTGGTAATAAATCTAACCTTAGATCAAAAGATGATGTCAGATACGATTATGTACGTAACATATGTTATCATAGCATTGATATACTGAGCTGTTGCTTGGAGCTTGAGTCGAATGTTCACATGGTTCAGATAAACGTTCCTCACCAAGCCGACCCTGGGTCAAGGGTTGGTGTTAAGGACCAGGTGTGAAGGCGAGAGGACAACAGTTATCCTCTCTAGTCACCCAGTAGCAGGCTAGAGGTTTACCTTCCTGGAATCTGTCTTTCTCCATGGTCCCTGGACTCTGGGCTTCACAGCGGGAAGGTTTGGGTTTGGTTTCGTCTTTCCCTGTGGCGAGAATCGATTGCAGTCTGCTCTTCTCCTTTTCTAAATCTCCTACGAATGATAAAGCAGTTATGAAATAGTGGGACAATGAATCGAATGTCATACTACTTGTTATTTTTAAGTTTTTTCCAAGAAATGTAATTACATTTAATTGAAGCATATTATATATATGTCAGTCATATCAGGGAGACACAGATGTTTGCATTTTTTTCAGCTTCATTCATTTGGGTCTAGAACATAAATATCAATCAACTTTTTGATTTTCACTGGCTCACTGTCTCCTAGTGTGTTTATAAGCAGTGTTGCTGTCCGTCTCCCCCTGGCCAGGGCCTTCCTGCAGTATTGACGGTGCTTAAACGGGGAGCTGGCGTTCTTTGCTCAGCTGCTGCGGTAGGCCAGTTTATCTATTTACTTTTTAACCATTTGAGTTGAAGGTGGTCTGCGCAGGGGCGTAGCCATCATTTCAGAAGTGAGGGGGACAAATTGTTAAGAGGTCTATTGATTGATTTATCATCCTCTCGCATTCAGTTGCACCTCTCCTTAGTGGCTAAAGAACCACATAACCACCAACAGCACAGCACCCGGGGACCGACTTTAGCTCTTTAAAATGATATACTATCAAAATCTAAAGTCAAAATCTAAAATCTAAAGCTGCCAAACTCTGGTTGAGTTGACATAGAATGACCGTCGAGCATTTACAAGTTAAGTAGCCAGATAATTAAGTGCCAAATGACAACACTGAACACGAAAAGTTCTGTCAAACACCATTCCTGTTTCAAATTATCGGCATCAAAATGGAATGGAAGTGACAAGGTCACAGTGTAATAAGCCACATAATTTAATTTAATGGCAAGAAGTGACAAGTGAAAGTGACAACAATAAACATATCGACATGAAGATGTAGCAATTTTACATTTGCTGTCGTCAACTATGACAGCACAGATGTGCAAAATTAATCAAGACTAAGACAAATGGTAGGACCTATACCTGCTGCCTTTAAAACAAAAATAATGCAGTAGTCAAATAATATCTGCAAATAAATAAATAAACAAAAAGTCTCTTTGAAATTAAATATAAACTACATGTTTAAACATCCATGTCAGTATTTCCCTTTTGAACTAAGGGAATCAAAGGCTACAGGCTCTCCTGATTAACTATATTACGAAATAATATTTTCAGTTCTAGGTTTCTTTTAGACACAAGTAAAAACAATGATATAATAAAAATAAAATAATGGTTATATTAAATAAAAAGCAACAGTTTCTTTGTTGATTATCGTCTACAGTTAAATAACTGTGATGTTAATATTTGTGGCCCTTCTTTGGGCCTTGGGTGACATCTGGCCACATTTATTATTCATTTATTTCAAGGTTTACAATCTACAGTCAAACATTGGTATTCCCCCAACAGTTTCAATACTCACAGAATGTATTTTTGAACTTAGCAATGACTGCAAGGTGCATTCCATTTTCCATGAAAGCAATACTGGGTGCCCCCAGACATTGTGGTATCACATGTCAGTCATGATCTAGTCACTACAACATATATGTAGTACACTGTACACAGTACACTGATCTCACCTAAGTGAAGCACCCAAACGTGATTCTGCGCCTCTCATTATCCGCAATGAATTGCTGAGCAATTTGTCTCCTATTTAGTTTGTCGAGTTTATCTTTGTGGATATGACATACAGCAACACTGTTGAGCCGAGACTGTGTCATTGTGCTTCGGAGCCAGGTTTTTAACCTCCGAAGACCACTGAAGCTTCTTTCAGCCTCAGCGGAGGAGGCAGGCACAGTAAGAAGCAAGCGTACAAGTATTTCTACTTGTTCAAAGAGACCCCTGACTTCTGGCAACATTCCTTACAGAATGGTAGCAGCTTCACTGCTTGACTGAAAGTCATACTTTGACTTGAACATTGCTAATTGCACTTGAAGAGAAGGTCTGTACACTTCTGGGTATTGCAGCAAAACATCATCATCTGTCACTCCTGTTAAGAGTACTTTTTCAAGTTACCTGATCATAAGCGGGGCCCATTGGGATACATTGCGGGGCCCATTGTGTGAACCTAATCACACAGCATGCCTGCACAGTGTCTTCTGTTGTTCGTGACTCTTTGCTGTGGGCACATGAATTGGGAGTTCTGTTTGGCCAGTCAATGAAAATGAAGTCCATTTGCGACATTAAAAGCACAATGCTCCTTCAACACCTGGG
Source organism: Pollachius pollachius (assembly GCF_949987615.1). Lineage (NCBI taxonomy): Eukaryota > Metazoa > Chordata > Actinopteri > Gadiformes > Gadidae > Pollachius > Pollachius pollachius. Next base: position 51,393,360 of record NC_136935.1, on the reverse strand, counting down.
ATGAAATGAAGCCAAGGGAAGTCCTGAAACCATTGTCTCCGAAATCTTAGAGTTTTATCTGCCAACTTCTGAGACACAATGGTCTTAGGATCTGGCTGATGGGAATTTAAAGTGGCCACAGAAGATCCCTCCTCTGGTGTATCTGTCTGAAGCCTCTCCCTGACTGTCAATGCTGCAGCCTGGTCTCTCCCCTGAGACATGACCTTCTCCCTGTGCTACCATTTGACACACAGACAATAACATTTTAGAGTATAAATAAGGCTAGTTCAGAAATAGCTGTGGAAATGCTAATCTTAGAGTCACTCTTATCCTACAGACATTTCCTTAGCCAGTTATAATTTCTCCTACAATTTCTCCTGCAATGATATAGATAATAAATGTGCAAAGCAAAACTTATAAATAGTATTAAGAATAGTAGTGGCGACATAGCTGTGGAAATTAATCGCAAAGTCACTTTATGCTATCTATATTTTTTCTCAGCTAGTTATATATTCTCACCTGTGGCGCTGCATGATTATCCTTGCTGGCCTCTGGTCCACTGTCTCCCCTCTCACCCTGCTCTTTCTATTGTGGCAATAAAGATTTAAAAATATGTGGAAAGCAACATTTTGAAATAGAATTAGGAATACAGAAGTAGTGAAATTGTTGTAGAGTTTAACCTCAAAGTCCCTTTTATGCTATCAATATGTTCTCTCAGCCAGTCATAACAGAGACGTTCTAAGGACTTTGGTTATAATTTCTCCTCACCTGCTGTGAAGACCCTCCCTGTTCATTCCTGCTGCTGCTGGACTCTGGTCCACTGTCTCCTCCCTGACCCTGCTCTTTCTATTGTATGAAGATTAAAACAAATATGTGCAAAACAATAGTGAGCACAAGTTCTGTGCAGAAATGCGAGGAGTGGGTTTATCCCTAGGTGGTAGAGTAGCCAAAACTTGTAGTCAAGTAGGAGTGTTGTTACTTTAGAACAGGGGTGTCAAACATATGGCCCCGGCCCGCGAGATCTGATCCTCACCATTCCTGGGATGAGTTATGATTTTCTAAAGGAATAACCAAAAAGCTCACTCCAGCCGCTAGGGGGCAGCCAAGATAAAAAAGGAAGAAATTCCACACTTGTCCTTGTTTCACCACAATTAAGAAGTTATCAAGGGTGACATCCCCATTACCAAAATGTCTTTGTCAAAAAAAAGAAAAGTGGATTCAGAGTGCAGAGTTTTCCAGGAAAAATGGACTGAGAATTATTTATTCACAGAGGTGAATACAAAAGCAGTGTGCTTGGTATGTAATCAGCAAGTTTCAGTGCTCAAAGAATATAATATTCGGCGCCACTATGAGACTCATCATAAAGAAAAAATATCACCATTTGAAAGGACAACTAAGAAAAGAGGAGATAGTCAGTGATGCAGCAGTGAAAGCCAGCTACCTTATTGCTCACGAGATAGTGCAAGCATCCAAGCCATTTTATGATGGTGAGTTCGTGAAAACATGCATGCTGGAGGCTGCAGAAGTCGTGTTCCCTGGAAAGCAATCTGCCTTTGCCAACTTTAGTCTGTCGAAGAACACTGTCGCAGATAGGGTAACAGAGCTCTCAGGAGACTTGGGCAGTCAAATGAATGACAAAATCAAGTCATTTATTGCTTTTTCGGTTGCAATTGATGTGAGCACTGATATAACAGATATTGCTCAACTGGCCATATTTATTAGGGGTGTTGATGAGACTTTGACAATCACTGAGGAGTTCCTTGATTGGTGCCTATGAAGGACACTACAACAGCGAATGACATATTCAGCTCTCTCGTTGGAGTGCTGGACAAGGTCGGAGTGGACTGGTCCCGTGCCGTCAGCCTGTCTACAGGTGGCGCACCATCAATGGTCGGGAGAAAGGCAGGCGTTGCGACAAAATCCCGAGAGAAAGTACAGACCGCAAATGGGGGACAAGATTTTTGGGCATTTCACTGTATTTTGCATCAAGAAGCGTTGTTACAAAACACTAAAAATGGATCACCGTCAGTTTGACACTTTTCTCTGAGACAATGACATTCAGGCTGGCCTACCATACCACACTGAAGTACGGTGGTTAAGCCGAGGTGCCGTGCTCAAGCGTTTCTTTGAGTTACGAGAGGATATTGGACAGTTCATGGAGAAAATCGGTAGCCCAGTGAAGGAACTTAAATGTCCGCAGTGGGTGCAGGATCTTGCCTTTATGGTGGATATTACACAGCACCTGAATAATCGTAACAAAATGTTGCAGGGCTGCAGAAAAATAGTCACTCAGTATAACGACAGCATCCACGCATTCAAGTTAAAACTGTCACTCTGGGGGACGCCGCTATCTTGTGGTGACACCGCCCATTTCTCATGTCTAACCGCTGTGCGTGCGACCGGACGTAATGCTGATATGGAACAATACAAGACAAGATAACAGGTTTGCTGCAGCAGTTCGAGCGGAGGTTTCAGGTCTTCAGTGAACTAGAAAAGGAATTTGCTGTTTTTCGCCCCCCATTTACAGTCAAGTCTTCTGACATGCCAGCTGACATCCAACTCGAGATAATTGACTTGCAGTGTGATACCAATATGAAGGAGAAATTTGCATCCGTGGGCTTGGACACATTTTCTCAATATCTCTTGCCAGGGAACCCCAAATTAACATCCCTGGCTGGCTGCAAAGGTTTTATCCATGTTTGGGACTACCTATCTTTGTGAACAGGTGTTCTCTGTAATGAACCTAAATAAAACAAAGCACCGCTCAAGGTTAACAAACACACACTTGAATGGCATTGTGAAATGTGCTGCCACTTAGGATTTGACACCTGATATTGATGCGCTCGTAAAGGCTGAAATATGCCAAGTTTCAGGAGCCAGCAGCAGCAAATAGACTGCAGTGAGAAAAGAAAAAGTTAGTGAGTAGGCCTGGGCCTAATTGTTGTGATGCTCTTTCAGAAATGTTTGCACTCTGATGAATACAGATCTTTGAAAATAAGTTTACTCAGGTTTCATGTTAAAAGACAATGAATATTGTGCAGTACATCATTCTCAGCTTCAGTAGACTACAAAACAGTTTGATCTGATGTAGCCTAATCTCTTTGCTCATGCACTGCTATAACTTTTATGTTTGTTTATTTTATTTATATGTGCACATTTACATTTTCAAGGCAGTATGATAGCTTTCTTCATAGTTCCCACTGGAGTTTGTTTAGTGTGGTGAGTTGGTTCAGGTGTTCAGATGTAAAAATGTATTCACTCATCTCTATAAAAATAAAGCAGTTGATAATAAATGTGAAATGCATTTTATTTCAATTCCATAAGCCTATCTGTGAATAAATGTGTTGTGCTAATATAGATCCTTGTGATCCGAGATTATTTAACTGGTCCGGCCCACTTGAGATCAGATGGGCTGTATGTGGCCCCTGAACCAAAATGAGTTTGACACCCCTGCTTTAGAATAATATAAGTAAAAAAGTATTTTGCAGTAAAACAACTCTTAAGAGTACAATTTATCCAAAAAATTACTCAAGTAAATGTAACACAGTATATGTAACTATTTACTATCACCTCTGCACCTAGTAAGCGATTAAACATAGGTTACAGTTAACAATTGTTAACTAGCTTAACTTGATATATTGACATCTATTAGTCAGTCATCATTTAGCTAAACAACATGCAACAGCATTACTCAACTTACACGGTTTGTTTGGAAAAAACAAGGTAAAGCTTTTTACCTCTTGGCTGCTGGTTTGCTGAACATGCTTGAAACAGATCTGAATCCACGTCTGTGTGATTGAAATCACAACACGGCAGCGGTGTTTGACACCTGGCGCCGCCTGCTCATGGTGCGTTCAAAGGCGGCTCGGAAAGTCGCGCTAACACGTGTTAAAAATTAATTGAATGGTTGTAATGGCTGTAAAAAGGGCGGGGGACAAAGGGCACAGATATGGGAAGTGCGGGGAACATGTCCCCCGCGTACCCCGCGTCCGCTACGCCCATGGGTCTGCGGAAAGACTTGATGAGCATCAGGTGGTAGCTTGGACCTGGACTCAGGTCAAAGGTCTAAGCCAAAGGCATAGACTGTAAAAAATCTAAATCCCTGTGTCTGTGCTTCTAGTCTGTTAGTTTTTTAAGTGACAAACAATATAATGCTTTTTGTGTTCTTGACTCAAACAATGAATGATGATGAAAATGATCTGTTTCTCCTACGCGACTATTCTCGGCGAAGACCACAGAGTCAATCAGTGACGGAAACCTTCAAAATAAAAGCCATGTCGTTACACCGCTTCACCATCGGCTCATCACCGCCTCCCTCTCTGTTCATGGCAGTGTCGTCGCCGTGGTTACGTACGTGTCGGACGCGGGCGGAAGGCGTCGCGGCGGTAGCTGTCTCCAGAGCGGCAGGTTTGCTCGCTGCGCCTCCGGGACGGGACGTAGTCTCTCTGCGGGGTCCTCGTGACCTTCTGCTCTGGCCGCTGGGGGCCCGGGGCCGCCGACGAGGGGCCCAGGGAGGGAGGCAGGGCGGCCCCGTCTGGAGAGCCAGATGGGGATGTGAGGACTGGAGTTGTTCGATTATTACCAATTTTGGATATCCCTCCGATACTTCCTAAAATGCAGTATCGGTTATCGGCGTGTACGCCGGTCTATGCTCCGATCCGATACCATCACGGGACTCATTTACTACACGGGCAGAAAACATCACAAACACTACGGTGTTCTGCTGCATTCGTTAACGGTCGGAGGAGGAAAGTCGGAATGGGAAACGCGTCATCTCCGACATACGTGCGTTCGAGCTACTGAGTCGGAAAAAACATGGATGATCAGGTTTAACTACAAAAATACAATTGTATTATTAGAATTATAGGTATTTAATGTAAATGTTAAAAAAAATAATGAGAGTAAGTGAACTGACTATGCATCGCTGTCATCGTAAGAGAACCCTTCAATAAGAACAAGTGCTGTTAGTAGTTACAACGCTAGAGGCTGTATCGGTGTATACTCGTGTCGGCCGATACTCCAGTTCAGGAATCGGAATCGGTAAAGGGAAGGAAAAAATAGCATCGGAACATCTTTAGTTAGGACCACACAATAAAACGTACCGATCTGACAGAGTCTCATGTATAGACAGACTACTGGTACCACGTTTTCTGTAGGACAATATTTGATGTTTCCTGAACTCACCGGTCAAAGACTTGGTGATTTGTCTTCGCTGAAAGTTAGTGAGCTTCGACTCTTCCATCATCACTGAAGCAGAAGGGAGACGTCAATGAAGGCGCAATAAAACCATGATCGGGGCCTCATTAGAACTGACGAAACATCACGAAACAATACATTTACATTTGGGGAATTTAGCAGAAGCTTTTATCCAAAGCGACTTATGATAAGTACATTTGTCAGAAGAAGGAGGAACAACAATATATCGCTGTCGGTACAGTAAGGATGTTCATAGAACCAAGTGCCAAGCACTAACCATCACTAGGTTAACCCATTCCCCGTATACAACAGAGATAGCCAGGATAAGATGCTACACAAGTGCGGTGTGTACATTAAGTGCCAGAACGTACAACATACAATAAGTGTGTACATTAAGTGCCAGACACACAAAACAATACAGACAGATGAAGTACACGTGAGAATATATAATAATAATAATAATAATAATAATAATAATAATAATAATAATAATAATAATAATAATAATTATAATAATAATGTCCTACCCTTGAGCATCTTCTGTGTCTCCTGGCTGTATGAGGCAGGACGGGGACAGCTCCACAGGCCACCCGGCTGTCCCGGTTTCTCCATCTAATGGTTCGACGAACAAGACCCAGCGTCGTTTAAACATCTGCTGTCTGCAGTATCAGCAGACACGTTGTTTTAGACCTGAATAATATACCTAAAACCTTACCGCAAGATGTATTATTTAGGGATAAGTCTTTATTGTTGTATTGATGACACCCGCCACCACGGCTCTTCTGTGAGACAACATCCGGCTGCTAGGCAACCGGCTGCCATGGCAACCAGACGCGGAGGACGTGAATACTGGACGTCCACTAGATGGAGACAGAAAGCCACCGTTTTGAAACGGGACTCAATGGCAAATTAATTTTGTGTTTTCGTCACGGCCGGAGTTTATGAGACTGCTGTTCGCTCAACCAGTTACAGTCAGAGCAGGTGTTCAGCACTGACATATCCCGTGTGCACTGATTGGTCAATGCACCACAGGTGTGCAGCCTCACCAGCCCCAGAGTCCAATCAGTCTGACTCAGGCCAGGTTAGGCTGCTTAAACCAGCCATCAACCACAAACAGGTATCTCAAACCAGCCACCAACCACACACACTCCACATATCTTAAACCAGCTAGCAACCACACGGTCCACATACAGGTATGGGTTTACCTATGTGTTTGTGGTTGATGACTGGTTTAACCCATTTGTACCGGCTGCTGTGCGGCGCAACATTGTATCTAGTAGATACAATGTTGCTCCGCGCAGCCGGAGCAACAATGGTAAACACGCATTGATGCGCAATCCGGTCTTAAAGGTAAACACGCACAGATGCGTGATCCGGTCTGAATGGGTTAAGATACCTGTGTTTGTGTGTGTGGTTAATGACTGGTTTAAAATATGTGTGTGTGTGTGTGTGTGTGTGTGTGTGTGTGTGTGTGTGTGTGTGTGTGTGTGGTTGACGTCTGGTGTAAGCAGCCTCACTAGCCTGCTATACTCCATTTCAGTCTGTTTCATTGTCTGTACTTCAACTACTCTGTAGAAGCTTTCAGTTAAATGAAACACACACACACACACACAGCTATAGGGTTGGTGGAAACGTCCATCTTTGAAACACCTCGGCCTAAGTACTACATAACACAACGCATCCAGCCACTGCATCATACCTTCATGATTCTTCAAGCCCCCATATTACGGGCCCCTTTAGGCTCCGGAAGCTGTGTGGGTCCCGGCGTAGGGCAGGGTGTTTATCAGAGCGGCTCCCCATCAGGTCGGACCAGCAGCCTGCGATCCCTTATCTGTTAGAGGAGCCTGTGTGCAGGCCTACTGGGAGCAGATAAACACAACTCTGCTATAATCACCTCCACACACAGATCTCCACAGAAATACACACTACGCATCCTACTGCGGAACACACAACTCGACTCATGTGGTCAAATGTGTGTGTCCCCATATACACGCGTCTTTAAGCTTATCTTAATCCAACACTAAATCGTAATGTCATGGTTTGCGTCAACGTTGACTCATTCACGTTTAGATTTAGTTTAAGCGGGGGCGAGGGCGCGCTGCCACCCGTTTGTCAACTTGTGAATGAAAAGTGTTTTATGGCGTCACAGGATGCCACTATTCCCCTGACATAACAAGGCACATCAGGCTCAGCCACCCTGAGACACATGCTCTTCAAACAGGGTGCCATCACTTCCTGTCAGTTTAACACTAATTCCACAACCTGGGGTGAAGAGCTAGTTTCCCCAACTTGTTATTTTTTTATTCTCAGTAGGTGTGAATCAACCATAGCCCCACACCCACACTCAAGGAGAAATTGGTTTCGATATCAGTTCACCTTGTGAATAAAGCCAGAACATCAGTGTGAACCATTCTCACATGCTGAATGCTAATGACACACACGCACACACACACTTCTCACAAGCACACACATACACACAAACACAAACTTCTGCTTGCACACACCCACACCAACCACACACACGCACACACGCACAGAAACACGCTCCACCTTCCAACGGCCAGAAGCTCCAAGAAACAGAGAGATTTGAAGTGAAGCTCGCAGCTGACAGAGATAGACAAGAGAGAGAGAGGGAGCGAGCGAGAGGCCGAGGGGGGAACATGGAGCCCGGGAGACCGCTTTAGACTTTAGACTTGTTGAGTTTGACTCAATCGGTACGAGGGGATTCTGTAACTGTTTCTGTTTATTCCTTTAATTCCCACGTTTATCTGATTAGTCATAAAGCTGTTGATCAAAGCAGGGCTCCTTTATGGCCATCATGCAGGCCGTGCTGCCCTCCTTCAGCTCCTTTTCTGACTGCCCCCTGTCCCAGGCCGAGATGAAGGTAGGCAACTCCACCACCCTCCATCACACTGCTTCTCTCTGGGCTTAATTCAATGATTGGACGGGTTTATGAGGGTCGGCAACAGCTGCATATTCTGGATTATTTTCTTTTTTTTTGCCAGAGCGTTTAATTTGTCGACCGCTGTTCGTATGGGAATCTAAAATACATTGAATGCCTATGCTATCTTTAATTTGTGAGCGGGAAATGGTCATGACTATTGTCAGTCTATCAGCGTAGTAATCTTTCTGGATATTATTCGGCCTGTATATTCTTTAGATATTTATTTTTGTATAATCTATATTCTTCTCCAGTACGATAAGTTATTGAAACTATCTCTATATTGTGTTTGAAGGGTTTTATTGTTTTAACGTTTTAGAAAATACATTGAAAGTTGTATAACCTCATCTTATGTACCAAAATAAATATTTGGCTATATGGTTCGATAATAACTATAATCATGAATATAATAATACGCTTCTTTTTTTTTTGTAATATTTATTTATTTAGCAAGTTTGCACAGAAAATACTAAATACTAGTTAATAAAATCGTTAATAAAAACGGACCAAATATAAAGAAAGATATGTAATTATTAAAAGTAATAAGCAATACAAAAATGAACAAAATATAGCATATTCATACCTAATTATTGAGACAACAATAGTTTAAAAGTCCTATAAATAATGTTTGTCCACCACACGATCATGAAGTGTCTTATCTCATGGTGCAGGGCCGTCTGCAGCGTATAGGGGCCCTGATGGTGAAACCCTGGGCCCCTTTTTGTTTTCTGGTCTTCGTCCTGGAGGGCCCTACCTCAGGGACTCAAGAGGCCCACTGGGTCAGTGATGGCTTAGGCGGTAGAGCAGTTTGACCTGTTTCCGGAAGGTTGCTGGTTCGATCCCCGGCTCCTCCTAGCGGAGTGTCGAGGTGTCCCTGAGCGAGACGCCCCCCCCTGACTGCTCCTGAGCAGCTGGCTGTCGCCCTGTGTGGTCGACTCCGCCGTCGGGGTGTGCATGAATGGGTGTGTGAATGGGTGTAAGTCGCTTTGGACAAATACGTCAGCTAAATGTAAACAACCAGCTTGTCACGTCTTTCCTAAACCATCATTTCTAACACCTCCTAGTTGGAGAATGTAGATGACGACCCTTTCACTCAGAGCGACCTCCTGTCCGACGCCGCCTCAGACCAGCAGCAAGCGCCCTGCTCCGTCAAAGAGGAGCACCTGAACGACGACAGCGATGCATCCTGGGACATCGAGTTCCTGCTGTCCGAGTGGAGCAACCCGTCGCCTGGGTTCCCCCCTCCTCTGGACTACAGCACCCAGCCCTCCCAGCCCGTGGACCAGAGCACACTGTACCCCGAGGGCCACCTGTTCCACGGGCCGCCGCGCCGCGACGGCCCCGAGCTCGGACCCCCGTCTCTGGCGGAGAGCTCGCTGTCGGCCGTCCCGGAGCTGTACCTCCGGGGCTACGGCGGGAACCACCCGGCGGGCCCGCCCTCGTACCCCGACCCCTTCGGCCTCGGCCAGGGGTCCGGCGGCATGGAGGGTCCCAGCGAGGACATGGGCACCCTGGGCGAGGCGCTGGCCCCGTGGGACTTCGGCCCCTCCCCCCCCCACTACCCCCAGCAGCAGCCGACCCCCCTCCCCGCCGTGCGGCCCTTCCCGGAGGGCCGGTTCCTCCACGTCCCCGTCGCGCCGGCGGACCCCCGACACTACAGCTACAACTTCCCCCTCCACCAGCACCACCAGCAGCACCCCAACCTCTACTACAACTACCCCCCGCAGCACGGGCAAGCCGGCGGCCATTTCTCCCACTTGCAGCAAAGCATCATGGTCCGGGCGCCACCGGCCATGGGGTCCGCGGGGATCGGAGGCGCGGAGGGGAGGCGGGGCCGCAGGGCGACGGTGAAGAGGAAGCCGGCCGTCCACAGGTGTGAATTCCCCGGCTGCAGCAAGACCTACACCAAGAGCTCCCACCTCAAGGCTCACATGCGCACACACACAGGTGAGGGGCGGGGCCTGGGCCAGGGGGGGCGGGGCCTAAGGGGGAGGAGCAGGAGACACAATCGTTGAATGTTGACGTGTGTGTGTGTGTGTGTGTGTGTGTGTGTGCGTGTGCGTGCCCACCAGTGTGAATGTAGTGTTGACATCTGTTCTCCCCGATGGCCGTGTAGTGTTGACGCATGCGTGTCTGGTCACCAATGCAATGTGTGTTCATCGATGTTATTATGGTGTTGACTTGTGCGTGTGTGTGTGTGTGTGCGTGTGTGTGTGTGTGTGTGTGTCCACCAGGGGAGAAGCCGTACCACTGCTCCTGGGACGGCTGTGGGTGGAAGTTCGCCCGCTCGGACGAGTTGACGCGTCACTACAGGAAACACACCGGGCAGAAGCCCTACGAGTGTAGGCTCTGTCAGAGGGCCTTCTCCCGCTCGGACCACCTGGCGCTTCACATGAAGAGACACACCTGAGACACACCTGAGACACACACACACAGGTGGGGTATGTGTGGGGTCACTAACTAGTTTTACATCTCTCTCTCTATCTCTGTATCTCACTCTCTCTATTTATTTTTTTACTTCTCTTTTTTTCTCTCTCTCTGTCCCTCTCTCTTTATTTATTTCTCTCTTTCCCTTTCTCTCTGTCTCTTTATTTCTCTCTCTCTCTCCCTCTGTCCCTCTCGCTTTATTTATTTATTTCTCTCCCTCTCTCTCTCTCTCTCCCTGTCCCTCTCTCTCTCTCTCTCTCTCTACTATTGAAGGATCAACATTTGAACTGGGAGCTGATGGGTCGCAGACATATCGATGAATACACTGTAGACACCTGATGTACATTTACAGCAGACGTAAACACTAACGCAGACCTCCCAGAAGGTATGACTTTGGGAGGTTTGGAAAGGTTGTGTCTGTGGTTCAAGGTTAGGACCGATCGCTGTCTCAACCCCCAGAGGACAACTGATATCTTTGTCTCATTCCCATACACAAAAAGTTACAACTTTTTACTTTTAGTCTTTTATAAATATTTTTTTCCGTTAGTAAGCCACAGTATAGCTATAGAAGTGTGTGTTTGTTTTGCCTGCTATTGTGTTATTTGCCTGTTGATGTAAAGTGAAACACTGTACATTTATGTACATGGGCTTGGTTGGGCAGGCCAGCAATCAGACTACTTACGTTCAAAACTGACAAATTTACACTGGACATCTGTAAATAAGTAGACTTATCATTATTGTCAGTTGTTATAAATTAAATATTTACATATTTATTAGAAATATATTTGAATAATGTGTCTTCTTTTTTTTACACTTTGTACATTTGGCTTATCATGTTCATGTGTTAATAAAGATGAAGGTTGAAAATGACTAAATTCGCCTTTTTCAATAACTCAGTGGGGCTATACGTTATTAATATAACTCAAAATCTGAAGAAACCAGATATCTTGTACACAAAATGAGTTGTGTACAAGAGGGTTCAGTTCAGAGCAGAAAGGTGTGATGTCGTCACTTGGCCACTAGATGGGAGTTTTCTACAAAGATCTCAGGTCTAAAGCGTTGGTGCCGGTGACTATAGCAAGCCGATTTGACATAAATTCGCTAGACAGGATATGTGTTGCAGATATCTGCAATTCAGTTTCGCCTAGTCAAAAATAACATTTCGGATATCCGCAACTACATTCCTCCTATCCACAATCGTCATTTCAGATATCCAAAAAGACATTCCTCCTAGGAGAAATGACGTCATTTTTGCCATTCATGTCTTTGGGGTTTCTCATTGCAGATATCTACAATTCAGTTGCGGACATCCACTTTGTGAATTACGGATATCTGGAACTGAATTGTAGATATCTGTAATTCCAGTTTGAGATATCTACAATTTGATTCTGACTAGTCATAATTCCAGTTCAAGATATCTTTAATTCTCCTCAATTCAAGATGTCTACATGTCCCTTTTCAGATATCTTAAACTAAGTTTTGACTAGGCGAAATGACGTTGTAGATATCTCTTATGGCTGGTTCCGACTACACGATTCTCAGACATTCCTCCATGATCTAACATGTCACACTATACGATCAAAGAGCCAGGAAATCGGGCCTTGTCTCGTCGTAAGACTGGCCTCACTACAAGATTCGAGGGTGCGATGCTCTCTACTTTGTATCATTCACGTTTGCAAAATATTTAGAAAATCTAAGGTTTAGAACTAACACAAATGCTTTTTACATTTTTGTCATAAAGGTTCCAGTAGTTTTTATATCTGCTCAATGCAGCAACTCCTCACAGTAGTTGCGTTGCGCGTGACACGAACGATACAAAGTAGAGCAGCAACAACGTAGCCTAGCAACAGCGCGTCAACAATATCGTGTACGATTCGCAAATTTGTCTGCGACGAAAGAATCGGGGCAAAATCGGGCTGAAATCGTGTAGTCTGAACCAGCCATAATGGCTGGTTCAGATTTCAGCCCGACAAATTTGCGAATCGTACACGATTTTGCCAATGCACAGCCACCATTGAATGTTGTACGTCCTGGCACTTGTACATTGCACTTATTCAAGGTACTTAATTGTGTAGCATCTACAGTAGCTGCTATCGCTGCTTTACACGGGGAATGGGTTAGCCTAGCGATTGTAATACTTGCACTTGGTTCTATGAACGTCTTTACTGTACCGACAGCGATATATTGTTTCACTTCTTATGACAAATGTACTTATTGTAACAAATGCACTTATTGTAAGTCGCTTTGGATAAAAGCGTCTGCTAAATGCCCTAAAAGTAAATGTAAATGAATCGCATGACGTATCCATTGTTGACATGAGGGAACCCCGCCCCCAGTTGCGTGAGGAAACCCCGCGAACAGCTGGAGCTCACGAGCAGTGTTCAACTTATTATGTTCATAAAACATTACCACCGGTTCGGTATGTAGCACCGACATCCCGAGCTCTCCTCTTCGTGCAACCCAAGAACGAGTCCACAATCTTTTCTTCTTTTTCTTCCTTTCCGTTTCTGTGCAGAGGACCGCCAGCACAAAGCCTCGTGCTAGGCGCTCGGGATCCGTTGTTGACGCGCTGTTGCTAGGCTACGTTGTTGCTGCGTCTACTTTGTATCGTTCGTGTCACGCGCAACGCAACTACTGTGAGGAGTTGCTGCATTGAGCAGATATAAAAACTACTGGAACCTTTATGACAAAAATGTAAAAGGCATTTGTGTTAGTTCTAAACCTTAGATTTTCTAAATATTTTGCAAACGTGAATGATACAAAGTAGAGAGCATCGCACCCTCGAATCTTGTAGTGAGGCCAGTCTTACGACGAGACAAGGCCCCATTTCCTGGCTCTGTGGTCGTACAGTGTGACATGTTAAATCATGGAGGAATGTCTGAGAATCGTGTAGTCTGAACCAGCCATAACTGGAGTTATGACTAGTCAAAATGACGTTGTAGATATCTCTAACTCGAGTTATGACTAGTCAAAATGACGTTGAAAATATCTCAAACTGGAGTTAGGGATAGTCATAATTTAATTGTAGATATCTATTATCAAGTTATAGATATCTTGAAAGGAATTTTGATTAGAGATATCTCAAATTGTAGAATGTTGAATTAGAGTTTTGACTAGGCGAAATGACGTTTCAGATATCTGTAATGACAAATCATAGGACCGCCTCCCGCTTTAGGCGGGAGCGGGGCAGGTCGGTGTCGTTCAAATCATCATTCACACAATTCACCTGTGTTCACTTTACATCTTAGCGCCATGTCAGAGCAGCCGGAGCTCGAGAGGGTCGGGTTTTGAACCGTCTTTTTAACGCTGCAGGCCGTGCCAGGCAGGAGCTGGCAGCGAGCAATGAGGATTCCCTGCTTTCTTCAACGGGAAGACTATTTCGCCGTAAAGTTCCACGAGTTCGGAGTTCGAAGTTTGACCATTTCCTAGCTAGCAGAATTTCGGGCTAGTTGTTTTATATGTTAACCTGTCTTGTTTTTCTGGGTTGACTATCGTGCTTCGTTATCGTTACTATAACGTTATTTGCAGCATAATTCACAGCCTCATACATATTTAAGTGTAACGTTAATTCAGCTGCTACCTCAGGGATTCCCAATCTGGTACGTGAGCTGCTAACTCGCTAGCTGCCAACAGGGCTATGCGAGATGAAAAGGGCAATGTCCGAAAGGTGTTAAATTAACTTTAAAAATCGTATTTAATCACTACACTTTGATAACATTTTTAATGTTGGTCTCTCGACTTTATCCTTGCACTGTTGGACTTATTTGCACTACCACCATGACATAGCCTGGCTAACTGCTAGACCAAGCTCAACTGTAGCATGTGCAAAAGCTGCAGGGCGAAATCAAATCGCCGGAAGATTGGGCTGGGGGTAACACGAAGGGAAAACGCAGATATTTCCACGGGGTTTGGCCTCTAATTTACACGAAAACGCCTTTTTTTTAAATCACAAAACTATTCTTTTGACACATCTAATGCACATCTAAGTTCACTATGCACTTTGTAGTGATGAGGGGCAAATATAAACAGTTTTTTTTTGTCTTTTTCTAATATGTATTAAGATGTATTATACTGTGTGATGTCTGAGCAGTTACATTCCCTAGGCGAACAGTTTTTGTACTGATGCATTTTTTTCTACTTGTGGATATTTTCTAATGATTTTTGTTTCCACCAAGTGTGTTTTGTTGAAGGAGAAATCATTTGGATTTTCTGTGTACTACCAGGTGGCATCCACATCCTCTGCCATATCCATGGATTCATTCCCACCACTCTCAATTGCTCCAGTACAAGATGAGGCCGCCCCTTTGGCTGAGAGTACCCACGCTCAAAGTGTGGTTGCACATCGGGTAACAAATTTTGACATAGAATCTATTATTTTAAGTATTTGCTCAATGTGTATTGTGAACCTGATGATGATTTGTGAGAAATGCCAATTTTGATCTTTTAAAGGCTCTCAAGAATGGCGAGCAATACGTGCCAAGAAATATCATGAAAATTTGTTGGTGGATCAGGAGAAGGTAATGTTTCCAAGTTATTTTGTATGTTTTACATGATCTTACAGAATGCATAAATACTTTTAATGTGGTGTTTTAATAGAAGAGGAAGAAACTAGCCTATCAGGCCTGTGAGGAAAGGCGTCAAAAGGTTTGTGTTTGTAATATTAATTTGAATAAACTAGCCCAAGATTAATTTGAATTTTCTTTCTAATGAGAGCAATAACATTTCAGGCTATTGAAGCAAGACGTCGGCGTCTATCTGCATGTGAGGTACCCTCTGATGGGGTGTTGATCAAATTTAAATATCCAGATGGACACAAGCAACATGAGGAAATTCAGCTTGTCTGAGCGCTGCATGATGAAGGGAATATTGCAAGCGCCGACCTTTGGTCTTGCATAATGTTACCATATTTGTTTTTTTGTTTTTTGAATTTAACTGCCATCTTAGTAGTCTTTAAGATTTGCACTCTCTCACTCATACGCTCTCACATACACATACACTCTCTCACTCATACACTCACACTCATGCATACTCTCACATACACTCATAGGGAAACGTTGGTTGATTCTGAATTGCATAGGCTATCTTGTTTGATACATGTTTAATGCTAATGCATGACCTTCAATTGCACATCTAGTTCAAAGTTTTCAGTTAACAGCCTCTTGGGCACCTGTGGGCAGGACATGCAAATTGGTTTGACATCAAATATATATTTATTATTTATTGTACAATGTTGACCAATCAAGATGGGAGGAGTAAAACAACTATACAGCCCATCCCCCTACACAGAGTAGCCTAAATACAGACAAAGTAAACAAAGTCAGGCTGGCTGTGTCGGAGCTTGTCAACCAACAATCAGTCCCTCCAGAAAAACGCGATTATGCGATCGCATAATTCAACGCATAATCAGCCAAAGTCCGCATATTCATGCGGTGGCTGCATTTTTTCAAATATGCCGCACTTTCACCGCATAAATTGCAGATTTCCGCGCAAAATATGCAGGGCTTGCATGATTTCATAATCCCCGCATTTTCGTTGCAAAATAGTCATATATTTTTAGCAGAAAGTTGAAAAATGTTGCGTTTACTTCACACAAGAGCAGCCATTTCCCCCTGTTGCCATGGGAACGTTATGAAGTGACGTAATTACGCGACGTGAACGTCATCGAAAAGCTGCATTTTTCGCAAGTTCCCGCAATTTTTGCAAGTTCCCGTAATTTCATCGCATAAAATTGCATAAATATGCCGAATATTTCATCGCATTCTTTAAGAAAACGTGCCGCATAATCAAGGATTTTTGGACGCAACAATCACAAAAAAAATGCTGCATTTTTCTGGAGGGACTGAACAATAGGCCTACAATATGGCAAATATGACAAAACAACAGAAGGTTGCAACAGAATATATGTAACCAATACAATGTTGTCTCTGGGCTTGGAATTGGACTATACCTGATCAGTTTGCAAAATACTGACAATTGCGGTACAGCAAGCCTAATATTTTATCTTCAGATCAGAATTGTGTTGGATTGCATTGTGCACAGATGTCTGTTGTTGCTGAGTGAGGATGAGTTCAGGTGGCTTTTTTTCTGTTTTTCTATTCTTGGCAGATGTTTTTTATTTATTTATTAATTTATTTTTTAATATATTGTCCATAACTTATTTATTTATTGAACGAATAACGACAGAGAAACTTCGGTCTTCCCCAGCCTGGAAATGTGTGCCTACTAGATTTTTCAGTTCAGCCAAACTGCTTTTGAGTTCGTTGTTGGTCTCTGGTGATAGCAAATCTTAAATTCTTCTGAGATTTCTTTCACAGCTTTCAATAGAACGACGTTCCCTCTCTCCACAAATCCCCTGTGTGAGGGCTCGTTCAATTTCATGGCATTTTCTGATGGTTTTTTCAATTACAGCCAACGCCATGACTCCTCCTTATGACGGCATGGGGAAATGGGCGAGTTGAATGTCTTTTTCCGTGACGTCATTTCAGATATCTTTGATTCAGTTTCACCTAGTCAAAACTGAATGACAGATATCTCTATCTGTCGTTTCGACTAGTCATAAATTACATTAAAGATATCTTGAATGAAAAATTCCAACTAATTAAAATGCAATTACGACTAGTCAGAAAGAAGCTGTTGATATCTACAGTGCTGATTCCGGATAGTCAAACTGACAATCAGTGCCAGACAATAAATGGCACTGACAATAAATGACAATTCGGCTTGCCATAGATGACTCAAATCTCAGGGTTAGGTTGTCGTTGCCTTGCTGGCTTATTATACAACATGGCAGTGACTCAAACTGCCCCATGCGTCACCGTCAATGACCAAGGAATAGAAAATGCACGAACATTGAGTTCTGCACCTTATCTCCATCAACATAAAGTTCAAACAGAAACTACCGCAGAAATCGGGAGCTCTCCACCCGACCACAAAGAGTAATCTATGAAGACTCCAGCTTCTGCTCAATCAACCACAAGCCCTGTCAGAAGGTACAGTGAGCAGATTTATGTATATATCACACTATATAAACTGTGGTTGACGGTAATGTCTATAGATCCAGCCAGTGTTTGAGGTGAAACATTAGTAACATTAGTTGGAAATGATACTGTCAGTTCATGTAACATACATTATTCCAACACACTTATGAATAATTGCAAATGTTCAATGGTTCCTAAGAAAAACAGATGAGTTCCTGTTAAAATAAATGTATCATTAATTTCCTTCATGTTCTGAAATCGGACATGGTGACTACATTTGCATTTAGGGCATTTAGCCGACGCTTTTATCCAAAGCAACTTGAAACCGTTCAAAGTCACCGCGGTGTCAACCATGCAAGGCGACAGCTAGATAGTTGACAGAAGTTAAGGTTGATTGCTTTGCTCAGTGACACCTCAGCAGTCAGCTAGGCGGAATCAGGCATCAAACTAGCAACCTTCTGGCTACAAGTCAACCGGCGCACTCTCCTGAGCTCAACCGACCCACCAATGCGTCCGACTTTAGGCTTAAGTCTTCTACTGCCATCCAGAAGGCCTTAGTCTATAAAGGCTCTGGAAGCTTCCTGCTGCCATGCTGTTGGTATTATGCTGTGTTCTGTTCAGGAGGAATGAACATCTACGTTCCTCTCGTAACCCCAGTTCCAGCAGGCCGGGATGATGATGATGATGATGATGATGATGATGCAGAGCAGGATAAAGTAGAAATAGCTAAACAGTAGAAATAGATCAATGATGGAAATTGTATAGTTTAATTATTAGTTTATACAGGAAAGAAGCAGGCCACTTGATGCCCGGTCTGTGAATTACTTTTGAATCATTCCAGAGTGAATATCTCATAACTGCAGACCAATATCATTTATATATCCTAATGCACGTTGTGTTCATTGGTCGTGCTAAGGCTATATACATTTAAATTAGACAACTGTAACAATACACACAAACACACACACACAAACACCCGTGCACACGCACGCACGCACACACACTCACAGACAGACAGACAGACACATAGCAGTACACACGCAGAATTTCCATTCATCCTGTTAATATTTCAACAGCCCTGCAGTGACTCCAGTGAACGTCTATAAATGGATTGGCTCTGCCTTTTTAAGCCCTGCACTCAACACCAGTGGGTAGTCTCAGAAAGTCAGACCTGCAGCTACCGCAAATAGAAACAGAAAAACAAAATCTAAATTCAGTTACATGTTACATCGTGGCCACCACGTCATGCTAGGTAATTATATTTTATATAATAACCAATCATATGTTATATAACAACCTATTAGATGTTATAAATGTTATATATGTGTGTGTGTTTGCGTGTGCGTGTATGTGTGTGCGTGTGTGTGTATGTGTGTGTGTGTGCGTATGTGTGTAGGTGCTAGGTTATACATGGCAGAAGGCTGGATTGTATCTAACAGTACTATCAAATATCAGATTTCAAAAGAATATTATGAAACCTTGGATGATTACAACCAGTTAGTGTAAGTAGGGCATATTACAGAGAAAATGCATAAACTGCCATAAATTAAAATGTACGACAACAATAGTGAAGGACAGAAGCCGAACTGAGTCCAGAAATATCACACCGATATTTGAACTCAGATGAAGCAAGATGCAATGAAAAATCTGAAAAACACACTATCATAACGAACGCGTTGTAGTCCATGAGATCCCTGAGCCTATCTCGGTGAGCCCTGCCGAGTGGAGACACACCCGGCCGGGCCGGTCTAGACCCGAGTCCACCACCAGGACCAGGACTAGGTCAGGTCTAGAGTTCTAGGGACGGTGGGCGATGGACCCAGAGGCGTCTGGGGACGTGGTTGCGCAGCCCTCTCCTCATCTGACCAGCTCTAATGCTCGGGTAACAGTCATCAAGGCTCTGTTACCAAATATTGGCCCTAAACCGTGCCTGTGTAAGGTTCATGGTTTAGATAGTGACTCATACTGTACAAAGCACACACACACACGCTAACACTTAGTGAATGACTGACTTGCCTTGTTGATAATACAGAGAGTCCTAACTGTAATTTATTGAATGCACAGTAATGGGTGTAAGGTTGTTGTTTAGGACGGCTTTAACTAGAACTACCTTTGTTCTCGTTTGGGAAGGTCATAAAACTCTTTATAGAGAGATTTTGCGTATAAAAACATTAATTTGGGTAGTTCATCTGTAGTGTTGGGAACGTTACTTTAAAAAAGTAATTAGTTAGTTACTCACTACTTGTTTCAAAAAGTAACTGAGTTAGTAACTGAATTACTCTGAATTACTCTGCTCAGAAGTGAAAACTTCTGAGCAGTTTTCACTTGGCCTTAATGTGTTAAATGGTTGAACTGCCCATTCAAGGCCCTGATATACTTCCAACTGAATTTTAATTTGCTTAGTTGCAAAGGCTGTGGAACATCTGCCGAATACTACAGAAAATGCCAATTTTTCATCGGATTGCTCCAGACTCTCCATTTCTGCTGCTTCATTGAATCTGTTTGGTGTGTGCGTTTGCGTGTGTTTGTGGCGCGCGTGTCCTGGCTTGTGTGTAAAAACAATGGCTCCGATTGGCTACCATGAAACATGACTGTGCCTTAGCCAATCATAATCGCATATGTCGTTGTTAACCCACCCGGTCTCCTCACTAGCAGTTTGTGTTTGGAGTCAGGGGTGCGTTTATGCAGTTTATTCAATCAATTCATAGTAACGCACCGCATTTAACGTACAGTAACGGTAACGGCGTTGTAACGACGGAAAAAGTAATTAGTTAGATTACCCCGTTACTGAAAAAATAACGGCGTTACCTAACGGCGTTATTTTAAACGCTGTTATTACAAACACTGTTCATCTGTGTGTGGAATTAAAAGTTCCACGGCCTAACCCATCACCGCAGAGCCTCTCATCACATGAGTGACAAGAGGGGATATGTGTGTTCCTGTTGTTACCGACAGAAGACGTGTTGAACAATATCACACGGCGCTCTGAACCAGCATGTGATGTTCCTGAACAAGAACACTCTGAAAGGAGCGTGGTGGTTTTCTTTCGTGTCGCGGAATCAAACCAGCCGTTGATGTATTTATTAATGGATGTGTTTATCATCTACTAGCCAAGTGCTTTTCTCTGGGGTTCATCTGAGGAGACAGATCAGAGAAGGTGTTGAGGCTTGAGGAGACACGCCCGCTGAATCACAGCAGCCCACAGTGAGCGAGGGGAGTCCGTTGGATATAGTGTCCGACTGGAAGGTATTAACGTCTCCGTTTCTGGGGAGGTGTATGTTATTTGGATTTGGGTGGTTTCTGTTTTGTTAAATGGTAAATGGACTTCATTTATACAGCACTTTCCTAACCAGTGGCCACTCAAAGCACTTTACAATATTGCCTCACATTCACCCATTCACACACCGACGGCGGTGTCAGCCATGCAAGGAGCCAGCCAGCTCGTCGGGAGCAGTCAGGGTGAGGCGTCTCGACACCTCGACACTCAGCTAGGAGTAGCCGGGGATCGAACTAGCAACCTTCCACATGCCGCCGTAAATAAATTGTTTATAACTTAATGTTTTTATCTGAGTTATAGACAACACTGTTGTAAATGTAGTATTATATTATCCATGATTTTTCTTTTGTCCTGTCCAAGATTCTGTGACCATTAATTTCTTAGTTATTATGCTGTTGCATGTCTAAGCCAATATATGGCAGTGTGAGCTACATAATGCAGTTCCGAGCCACTAAAGTGATGAAAGAAAAAAAGACTGTTTGGATGAAGGGAGGGTAATACTGTAATAACAAATTTGAGGTATATTCAATTTCTTTCTAAAACGACGTCCGTTGATTGGTCGACAGAATCTCAGAAATGACCATATTTGCCCATTTTCTTTGTATTTACAGTTACTGAAACACATTGGTTTTCAAAGTACACTATATATGGTATATATGGAAAATGGATTAAAAAATTGAAGACAAAGTAAAATGCGAATTTCAAAAAAAATATTGGTTAATTAATATTGGAATATTGTATCAACATACAAAAATACAACAAAAAAATCAACAAGTACAACCTGTACTAGACTAATACTATTGGAGACAGACCACTATCTTGGGAGCACTAAACTATGTCACCTCACTTTCAAGGAGGCAAATCTATCAATCACTCGTTCAGGATCTATTTTCTCCAGAACATCACTCTCAACAGACATCACTGCTAGGTGATGGAGTCTCTTTTGCTCCATGGTCCTTCTGAGCCAGGTATGGAGACGTCTTAAAGCACTGAAGGACCTTTCGCAACTGCAGCTGCTGACTGGTATGGTTATTGCAGCCTGAATAGTTGCCTTGAGAGAGGGGAACATTTCTGCATCTAGCAGGTTATATACTGCAAGCATGTTCCCAACATCACCACCACCCTCTCTTCTGCGCCTCAAAAAATTTCTGGCTATCACCACCTCTTCTGACTTAAGGTCAATGCGATAGTGAAGTGCCAGTGCTGTCAAATCTGGCTCAGAAAGGAATTTGTTAGACGTTGGACAGCACGCCATAATTCCTTCCAGCAATTCTTCATTCACATCAGAAAACCTTTTATCAATTTCTGAAATCTAAACAAGGAAAGAGTAATTTTTGTTTTAGGTCTTCTAACCTTGAGGAATGACTAACCTCACTACCTGCCCCACGAGAAGACTCGACAACAAAGTCTTCCATCCGTTTTGCCTTCCTCTTCTGGAAAGAGGATGGCTCTGGCACTGATATGTCATTGGCCTCACATAAGGCCATAGCCTGAGCATGCAGATCAGCAGCAGTGGCATCGCTGCGTTTCTCCTTAAGAGAATCAGTCACTGCATTTTTGTAGGCCACTGCTTGGGCAAGATCAATGGTCTCCTTCTGCAGGTATCTATGCAAACCTTCTGTAACTGAGAGGAGGGACTGGAAAACAAACAGCAAATAGATTGAAGAGAATTTACAGAGTTTTGCCTTCACTCCCACAGCAAGGGTTGGGTTAATAGTGGAGAGGCAGTCAATGATGGCAGGGAAGTTGGCAAGTACTGCGTTCACGGAACGCAGTTGACATGCCCAGCGTGTGTTGGATAACTGGACAAGTTAAGTTTGCTGCAACCCTAGATTTTTTTGAGTTTTTTCAAAAATGTGGTGGTTCACAAGAGAAGAATTGAAAAAAGTGTAGACATTTTCCAGCATGTCAAAAAAATCTGTGGCCTCAGAAACTGCTCTGCACGTGTGACATAAGACGAGATTTAATTAATGTGCATAACAATGCACATACATGGCTTCAGGGTGCTTCTTTCGAAAATGGGCTTGTACGCCCCCCAGTGCCCCACTCATGACAGCTGCTCCATCATAAGTCTGTGCCACACATCTCAAGTCATCAATATTATTCACTAATAATTGATTCTCAATTGCAATGCATATTGACGCAGCATCAAAATATTTTAAGTCTGTAAGGGATAGGAGCCTTTCCCTTAGAGCACCATCTGCAACATATCTCACACAGAGTGACAGCTGTTCTGTTTTTCCGTCCCTGGCCTCATCGGCCATGATGGCATACATCTTCGATTTCCTCATCTCTCGAACAATAGTTGCTGTAACCTCTTGTGAACAACACTGTATCATTTGATTCTGAGTGTCAGATGAAAGATAGGTTGTGTTTGCTGGAGGCGTGTAGCTTTGCAAGAAATGGTCAAACTTTTTCAGGAGGTCCATGCACTCCAAGAAACTCCCTCTCTTATTGCTCTCAGGTGATTCATCGTGACCCCTAAATGGAATACCCTGTTTCCCCAGCATACGTGTCACTTCCACAATACGTTTCAAGTATTCCCTTCTCTCAGTTATCTCACTGGAACTTGCAGACTCTATTTGCTGTAGAACACTGCCTGTTGATTTACTTGCTTTATAGCTATGCCAGCAGAGTACACTGTCTTTGTGGCATTGTGTGGTTTCATGTTTCTGAAACATGCTCAGTGCATGTTTCCAATTTTTGATCCCACCATTCACAAATTCCTCCTGTTTTAATCTCTTGCCGAACACCCTACAAGCAAAACAGAATGCAGCATTTCTTCTCAATGAATATTCTAGCCAAGTAAAACTCTGGAACCAGTTAGACTGAAAGGCTCTCTTGTATTCCAAACTGATCTCGTGGGTACTGAGGCAGCTTCAGTTGTTTAGGACCAGTGTCCTTATCACCTAAATTACAAGCCATATCTGCAGACACTGTTGCTTCCTCTTGCTCCTCTATCTGTGCTTTTCATGCACCTCTCTGGTCTGCTGCTCACCTTCCAAACACTCTCCCTGCTCTTCTCTTTCTCCTTAGTAACATAAACATAAATATTTAAAGACAGTCATCCATGAAATGAAGTTTAGATGTAATGTGCTTTCTTTATATAGTTAGTGAGGTTGTTTGCCCCTATAACAATCAATGCCTTTTTCTCACCTGCTTCTTCCAGGTCTCGCACCCTCAGTGTGTCCCCCATCTCTCCATCCTGCTCTTGCCCTCTTTGCATTCGCACTCTCTCCATGCTCCTATCTCGCTCTTTACATACATTCAAACGTTTAGTAAGGAAGTAGTTATAAACTTTCAAAATAATAAATAAAGCAAACAAGCCGAGGGGCAAATGTCTGAGGTAAAGAAAGTAGGCCTACACTATAACCTGTCCATGTGCAGTGGGACAGAGCAGTTTGTAAAGATTGAGTAGATAAATATGGGCAAATGCAATAAATGTGGTCAAAAATATGCTTATTATGGTCTTCTTGACTACCTGATCATGTTATCACCTGTTTCATCCTGCTCTCTCTTTTTCTCCCTCTCCTCATCTCCCCTTCTTCGTGCTGTCAGCAAAAAATACAAAGTAATACAGTATAACAACTAACAACAAAGAAATAAAGGCTAACACATTATTTGTTGCTAGATTTATATTATCTCACCTGGCTGACTTCTTTTAAAAAAAGAACGTATGTCCATCTATGGAAAGCAGAAATTTGCATAAAGAAACTATGAATTAAAATGACTATCATTGTAAGCACAAACAGATGATCATGGGCATCAGGGCCATATATGTAGTCATAAAACAACTGGTACAACGTTATGGTAGCCTATACCGACTATGTGATCTGCTTCTTTCAAAACATAATCACAACGGTGCTGGAGCGCGACGCTTCCTATTGGTGCTAGGGGCGGCATTTGACGTGCAAACTGCGCACCGCAGCGCTTCGGCGCCGGTGTGTTAGCTTATCATGCTTTAGCTTATCATGCTACGGAGTACGGACCATTACAAGCCCGACTAAAGCAAGAAGCAATTCAAGAAGAGGCATAGATAGAATCGCCTTGCGGTGAACTGTCATTTAATAGCTATCTAACAGATTATGTCAAGGTTTTACAAAAAAAAACAGTAGAATATTCGATTTGAGGACGAAACGATAGGACGGGCTAAGGCAGGTTTACCATTGCAGTCTACCATTGCAATACCGAAGAAGGGAAATGTGGAGCGGCATTTTCGGACTGCTCATAAAAACTATGACACCAACTTCCCGCCGAAAAGCGAGCTGAGGATGAGAAAGGGGAAGGAACTAAAATACCAGTTGTCCGGACAGCAGTCACTTTTCTCACAGCTAACTTCAAAAGCCAAAGCCGCCACCGAAGCATCGTTCCGGGTGAGCCACTTAATCGTTAAGAACTAGAAGTCATTCCAAGACGGAGAGAGGGTAAAAGAGGCATTCGTTGAAGCAGCTGACTCATTGTTCTGAGACTTTAAAAACAAGGCAGAAATATTATCTTCGATCAAAGCTCTCCAGCTGTCAAGAAGCACAGTTACACGGCGCAGTGAGGCCATGGCCGAGGATTTGACGCAGCAACTTTGGAAGGACATCGCAGATTGCGAGTGCTTCTCACCGCAGTTGGACGAATCTACGGACGTGAGTGACACAGCCCAGTTGTGCATTTTTATTCGGATGGTGTTTACTGACATGACTGCAAAAGAGGAGCTGTTAACACTACTGCCCATGAAAGAACACACGCGAGGAGAGGATATATTTCAGTCTTTCAATAACTTTATCACGAAAACCCAACTCCCAGTGCACAAATTGGTGTCCACAGGGGCGCTGCCAGGAATTTTGGGCCCTATGAAAGATTCTAATTTTGGGCCCCCCCCCAACATCTACGACTGTTTTTTCAAAACAAAAAACATTTCAAGACATTTCAAAAAAAAAAAAAAAGGCAATAATATATTATATTATTAATTGCCATTCGCGGGCCGTGGGCCGTGCTGCGTTGGGCTGGGCCCTTAGAATCAGTACCACTTTTCCCCGCCAGGCAGCGCCCCTGGGTGTCCATCACCACGGATGGAGCACCCGCAATGGTTGGCCGCGTGAATGGAGTTATTGCCAAGTGCAGGGAGGACGATGCTTTCCCGGACTTCCTGAATTACTACTGCATAATACACCAGCAAGCGTTATGCGCTAAAATGCTCAACATGAGAGAGATCATGGATGTGGCAATGAAGATCACCTGTTCTATTCGCGCCAGATCTCTTCAAAGACGGCTATTTCGTGCACATCTGGAGCAGGCTGACTGCGACCACTCTGAGTTGTTGCTACACACTGACGTGAGATGGCTTAGTCGAGGGAAATTCCTGCAAAGATTTCGAGAGCTCTGTCCGGAGATTAAGGAGTTTTTCCGTGTAGCTGGACATGCAGAATACAAGCAACTAAACGACGGTCAGTGGCTGTTAGACTTGGCATTTTTAACTGATCTGACAAACCTATGTAATGACCCTAATCTAGATCTGCAGGGAAAAGACAAAACAGTGATTAATATGATCAGCTCAGTTAATGCGTTCAAACGAAAGATGCAACACCTCTCCTCAAAGCTGCGGCGCCATGATTTGGCAAACGTCGAGAACCTGGCGTCAGAGCTGGAGATGCAAGGGAAAGCCTGTGTGCAACTTGACAGTGCACGCTACACAGAGCAGATTGACAAATGTCTGTCAGAGTTTGACAAACGCTTTCAAGACTTTTCTTTGCTCGAGCCAGTCGCTACATTCATGTGCTATCCTTTTCGGGAAGATACTGAGGTTGATTGACTCGCATCACAAATTTCAACACTGTTTCACCTGAACTCTTCTGGAGTGGAAGATGAGATTTTGACATTACAAGCAGACATTCAGCTGAAGTCCAGAGCTCATGGAGAGTTCTGGAACTTACTCACAGAGGAAAAGTACCCCAATATGAGGAAATGTGCTACCTCCTTGACTGCTTTATTTGGCTCCACTTATTTATGTGAGTCAGCCTTTTCCCACATGAAGATCATTAAGTCCAAGTACCGTTCCACCATAACTGATGATCATTTGGAAGTGTGCTTGAGGCTGGCTGTCAGCAGCTACTGTCCGGACTATGCATCCCTGGCTGATTCCATTCAGTGCAAGTCATCAGAATAAGGTAATGACAAAAAATGTACATGGTTAATTGTGTTGTGTTGTGCAATATGGGCTCATGCTGTTATGCAAGGGACATCAACATACATTGTACATATAGAGAATTCTCAATATATTCATGAATAAATATGTTTAGCATTTTTGTAGTAGGTAGATCATTTTGACTTGGTCATTTTATAAGTAGCTTGCATGCTGAAAAAGTGTGAGCACCCCTGGTCTAAGGCCTCACAGGTTCAGGGGGAGTATGACGTAACAACAACCAGCTCTCTCTCTCTGTTTATATAACAGTGTAATTGTCTTGTCAACAAGGTCATCCATTATGAATCACTTGTTTTTACACATAATTTGACAGCAGTAAATGACGTTTAGACATGCTAATGTGGAGGATTATGTGAATCTAGATTAGGAGTTTGAGCTATAGTTCTACAATAACTTCATTGTTGCATATCTTTCAGTTGCATTTTAGTGAAATGGCCTGAAAACACTGATTTAGAAAGGTTATGCATGTAACGAGTCTTTTTTTTAATTGTTCATTGATCTGGTATAGTGTCCTTTTACGTGCATGCAATTACTCAACAAATTAACTAACTAACCGACCCTAATGTAATGTTATGTAGTGTTAAATTTAAAGGCCTATAATTCCATATCACACACAGAACAAATCCCCCCCCCAAAAAAACAGAACACGTATTAGTTCAACCACCAGCAAGGGCGTAACTTTGGTTTGAGAAGTGGGGGGGGACACAATAATCCGGGGAACACCTATAAAATACAAATACACTCCTATAAGAAGTCTCAAAACAGCTTGCCACTGCATATTAAATTGTCCCCCTCTGTTGCTATTTTTAAATCAAATCTTAAGACCCATCTCTACTCTATTGCCTTTAATTCATTATAACCTTTCTTTTACCTCATTTTGATCTCATCTTTTAGTCTTTGTATCCTGATTGCACATTTATTCATTGCATTGTGGAAACTTCTAGCCTACATTATCATTGTTATTACTGTTATGATTATTATTATTACTATTGTTACTATTATTATTTTTTATAGCACTTTTTAAATGTGCTTCACAAATACATTTACATTACATTTACCAAAAACAAAGGATTTATTATTGTTGTGGACTTATTGCTTATAAGCTTATAAATGAAATAACTTATTCATGGTTTAATGGCTTTTGGGATTGGCCCAATGTAATATAATACATTTTCTGTAAGTATTATAATAATAATAATAATGATAATAATAATAATAATAATAATAATAATAATAATAATAATGGATTGAATTTGTATAGCGCTTTTCTAGACACTCAAAGACACTTTACAGTGAAGGGGGGACCTCACTCACCGCACACCAGCTGGAGGTGGAGAGTGAAGGAATTAATAAGCCAGCCAATTATACAGGAGGATGATTAAGGGGCCAGATTGAATGAGCCTGGTTGGGCCAGGACACCGGGGAAACCCCTACTCTTCGTGATAAGTGCCCTGGGATCTTTTATGACCTCATTGAGTCAGGACCTCGGATTTACGTCTCCTCCAAAGCAAGGGCGTAGGAACCGGGGGGGACGGAGGGGACGTGTCCCCTCCAATATTGGAGACAGGCGCATTTGTCCCACATAAAAATTATACCGGATCTGTCAGGTTTCCGATATGTGTCCCCCCCAATGTTAAACTCATTCCTACGCCCCTGCTCCGAAAGACGGCATTATGACTTGTGTCTTCATTTGTGTCTTCTATTATTATTCTTGTTGTGGACTTATTGCTCATAATAATAAGTGAGTGAGTGTTAGGCCTATACAACAAGTCAGTTTACTGACCAAGAGGTGTGGCATGGTGGGTGGACCGGTGTTTGTAGCAAGCCAAGGTCCCGGTCCTTGTGGAGGGGAAAGTAACTGTCGAAACACACACACCAGCATTTATACCACATGTGGTCTAGGGTCTATACCAGCATATGACTGGGTTGTCTGATGATTACAGTTTAATGCAATTTGCCAGCTCTCGTTTTGAAGGCTAATAACCGCGAAAACTACATATTTATAATTCGAGAGGTCGCATGCTGACACCTAGCGGTAATCTTTGGAATAACACTTAAAATGTAAAAACATTTAACAATCAAAAAGCTACCGTTAGGAAGCAGCATGTGACCACTCTTCTGGCTGATACTGAATCTTATGTTTATATTTAAATATATTTTTAAATTATTTTGTGTAGAAGTAGATTGCAGTATTAGTATATCTATAACCGTATGTGTTGGCAATACAGTGTTCTGAATTGTATTCTGGGATAGACTAAATATATGGACAGAAGTGAATATGTTCTCTACTGGAATATAACAATTATATTATATATCTTCAGCTTTCTAGTTTAAATGTGTTTAATTGTCTACAGGCAGAGACAAGCGTCATCAAACTTTCAAGACTTGCGGGCGAGACATGGGAAAGAGTTTGTTCATTAAACAAAATCATGTCAGTTGAATGTGTGCCATTGTATCGCCTTCCGATGAAATATTGAAAAACTACACGAAAAGAACGCAAAAGGATACGCAACTTAACAGATCTAAGCAGTCACGTAGAACTAAGACGCACTTAAACACATCCTTGCTCAGTTAATACTCCTGCCGGTGCCCTTTAGCTGCATTGGGCACTAGACGCAGCATGCGGCTGTCCGAATGAGAGCTCTTGCAGCACCCCATAGTGGTGGTCATGATGGGTTAAATGTAGAGCTCTTATTTCGTGTGAAGTACTTGTACTTGTGCAATGACAAATAAAGAATCTTCGAAGGGTGTATTATACGATTAAGCAGTATTATAAATCTATTTTTGACAGTTGAGATTCGTTTCAGAGTCATTGGAGATAACAGGGAATTCGGTTATTTTAATGCAGAAATAAGTTTGTTATGAAACACAAATGCGGGTACAAAACAATAAGCCGGGGGAAGAAATGGCCCATTTAATTAATTAAACCAGAAAGAGTAGCTCAACTCCTCCTGGCGTAAATTCTCCTGGTAAACGGCGGTCCAGAACAGCGGAGGAGCGCTGTAGTGGTGTACTCCGCCACCAGGGGGCGTTGTTTCACCACTGTAGCTGAACACTCCGCCACTAGGGGGCGGTGTTTCAACGCTGTAGCTGAACACTCCGCCACTAGAGGGCGGTGTTTCACCCAAAACCAAAACTAAACATTAAATAATAAGAGTTATGATTTTTAATAAGAGTTATGATATGATTTAAAACTTAAAAGATAGAACGCTTCACGAATTTGCGTGTCATCCTTTGCGCCTCCGATATTTTGTTGTTCGTGATACCTTGTGTCACTTTGTTCTAAATAAATCCTTTTGTGTTACACACGCTTGCCCCTTCTTTTTATTTCAAGCGACAAGTCCGACAGTGTAAAAGCGGCTCCAAATAAAGCCGTTCTTTAATAAAAAAATCAATACCCTTGAAAGCGGCTTGAAAATAAAGCCGTTCTCCGATCAAACAAGCGATGAGTTGACGCGTGTCGCGTTGACGGACACCGGGTCCGATCAGACGAACGCTTGTTTACAAAAGACGAAACACCGCCGGTCCCTCGGCGTGGGCGTTCCCCCCGCGACGACCGGTTTTTAACGTGCGTACCGTTTCGTTCCAAGTTCGGGCCCTCGTCAAAAGAACGGTGCGTTCCGTTGTCCGCCGCGTGCCGCCGGTTCGGACGGTCGGACTGACGGTCTGCGGTCGGAGGCGGGGCCCGAGCGCGGCCGCCGAACCAACCGGCCCGGCGGAGAAGAACGGTAAGCTGTTTTGTTTTTGCGCACATGCTAATCTTCTCTGTATCGTTCCAATTTTAGTACATGTGATACAGAAGTAACACAAATAGAACCTGATCCTGGGTTAAATATATACGTCTACTCACACAGCGAAAATTCTCCATTGGTGTGGACCAATAGACCACACCAATACAAAAAACAGTGACAGACTAACACTGCAATACACAGCCATAACGGACCGATACACCAGTCCAATATCTGGTGTGAATAGGATATTATGTATATGGTTGTTTAGACTATTCTGAAACGCCACACCGACAGGCGATCTGGGTAAAGCATGGCGGTGACTCTCGGCCGTGGGATTGGTGGAGCCAGACAAAAGGCGCCCTAATGCCCTGTCACGTGACCCCCTCCCTCCCCCACACGCAGCCTCTGACCTCCTCCGTCTCACAGCAGCGACGCCCCGGGGCTCAGCTGCTGCTATGGACCCAGAAGAGAACAGTGTTGGTTCACACGCTAATGTGTGTGGGGACCCCCCCCTTCCTACTTCCTGGTGGGGCGGCTGCAGTTCACTATAGGTCTGCTCCTCTCAAAAGGCAACGCTGCCCACGGCTCGCAAACCATGTGTTGGTGGAAGAGGCGGCGCTGCGTCTCGGGTTAAGAAGGAACAATTCATTTACATTTACATTTAGGGCATTTAGCAGACGCTTTTATCCAAAGCGACTTACAATAAGTGCATTTGTTACAATAAGTACATTTGTCATAAGAAGTGAAACAATATATCGCTGTCGGTACAGTAAAGACGTTCATAGAACCAAGTGCAAGTATTACAATCGCTAGGCTAACCCATTCCCCGTGTAAAGCAGCGATAGCAGCTGCTGTAGATGCTACACAATTAAGTACCTTGAATAAGTGCAATGTACAAGTGCCAGGACGTACAACATTCAATGGTGGCTGTGCATTGGTTTCTATGCAGAGTCGAGATGAACTCTTTTCAAACACCATATACCACAACTTATTTAGGGATTTAGTTAGTCTAGCCCTGAATACAACTCAGAACACTGCATTGCCAAACAAGAACACATACAGTTATAGATTGACTAATACTGTGATCTAATTCTACACATAAAAATCAAATATATAAAAACATAAAATACATAATTGGATCAATTGTTATTTGATTACTGAGCAGTATTGGCCGGAAGAGAGGTCCCATGCTGACCCCTAACAGTAGCTTTTTGATTGTTCAATGTTTACATTTTAAGAGTGATATTCAAAAAGCTACCGCTAGGTGTCAGCATGCGACCTATTCTGGCTCTCTGAGCTGGTTAGCAGCAGGTTTGATATTCGCCGGTTTTGCAATCGGATTGATCAACACAATTGCAATTCATGACGGGTGTAGTTTGTTGAGTACAGTATAGGACACCGTATTGACCAAAAATTACACAGACATTTAGTTGTTGCTACCGACGTCTACAATTTTTCTCATTCTGATGCTGTAGTAGGCTACTACTTACTACAGGTAACATTTTGCTTATATCTTGCATGATGGTGAAACAAATAGTTTAAAATATTCAAATAAAATAAATCAAAACAATGAGTGATGGGAATTTAAATACAAAAGATTAAAATACATTCATCTTTGGAACAGATAATGATAATGATAGAAAAATGATTTTTTTTGTGTGTTTGAAGCTCCTGGCCTCATCTTTAAAATGAAATTCTCAAGAAAACTAGGGATAGGTTCATTAAAAACTTTGGGAACCTACACCACAAACCTGCAATTAGATCCGTATCAAGACTTAAACAGCAACTCCAATTCGAGGAGATAATAATGAGATTATATCTCGTAATAATGAGATAGTATTTCGTAATTATGAGATAATTATCTCGTACTGTGCCGTCCTCGGCATGTCTGTTAATACCCTGACGGCCAGCTAAACTCTTTCCCAAAACACCAAGACTCTGCAGCCGTATATCTCACTTCCACAGGTTTATTGGACGCACATGGGAAAAGGTGAAACAACGATGCTATGTAAAGCACAAGATTTTGGCGGATGTAATTAAATTGTCCTGGATTTACATTTTTCAACGTAACACTGAACCAGCTAGACGCAAAATGAATTTACTTTCTGGAGCCACGCGATAGGCCGATTGGAACCGCGTGTCTTAAAGGGAACGCGTCCTGAATAGAAACGCATACCTGCAACATGGAACTTGTACGCGTAACAAAACACGTACTTATGAGATAATTATCTCGTAATTATGAGATAAAGAGATTTTTTACTCCGGTGACTGCTATGAGCTTCCGTAAAAAGGTATTAAATTCATCTTAAGAATTTCTTTATAAACCCTGACCAAGCTTCTACTGAAGTGAGTTCCAATATTACAAACAGATACATTAGTCTCATTAAAAGATTAACAAAGGCACTGCTATGACAGTATCCAATAGAAGGTCTTACCTTAGCTATGACCTTTTTTCTCCTCAAATTGAATTGATTTTTGGTGAATATACCAAACTTAATTGCATCCTTATTCGCTATAATGCTAAATATCAGCAAATAATGACCAGCAGTAAAAGCCAGGGCCGGCCCAAGCCTCCATGGGGCCCTAAGCGAAATTTGATTTTGGGGCCCTCTATTACTGCCAATAATAATGATTATTGATCATTCACACACCTACTATAAACGTATTCTACTTATTCTACTCCGTCATTACGAATACACTTGTAAAACTAAATGTGAAAACTTTTTGTTGTAGTTAGATTGTAATCAACAGTGATTAATGCAATGGAAGCAGACACAAGATTTGCAAACTTACAGAGAAATCTTTCAATTAATATTTGGCAAAGTCAGCAACTCCCCCTACTGGCCACACAGAGAATCAATACATAAAACCTCAACGAGCAGCCCGGCATGTTTTACCCATCTATGGTTTTTAATCTGAAATGGTAGCAAATTCAGCTACAAGAGCAGCCTGGGGTTGATTAACACTTAATATTCAAAGTGATATAGTACTAAGTGGGATACTGAATGTCATCTAGGTCAATTAAAAGTAACAAAATAAACGAATCAGTTACTGTAAACACAATCTGCTTTATTATTATTATTTTAAATAAACTGCAACACCAAATATACAAAAACAGACAGTATTAAATAAAATAAAAATACAACAACAAATACTTAAATAATGATGAAAATCAACAGGCACCTAAAACAAGGTAACACACAAATGGTTGATAAATAAAATATTAAGTTGAATTAGGTCTGAAAGCTATGTAAAAATGTGCAAAATCTTTGGTAAAAATAGGGAGGGGAAATACAAAACACACTCTTGTAATTCAAACGTTTGACATTTATATGTAAAAAACACAGCATTGAATAAAATAAACAAAGAAATATCAAATAAAATAGAAAGTTAAATAATTACGTCTGAAAACTATGTAAAAATGTGCAAAATCTTTGGTAAAAATAGGGAGGGAAATACAAAATACACTCCTTAGAACCTGTGTTTCCTGGCCTTTCTGGAGGCAAAGTCATTTATGACATCACAGTAAGAAATCCGATGGCCAACTTTGTTGTTTATACTCATCACTGCCAGTCCACTCAGTCTTTCTTGTGCCATGGATGATCTCAAGTAGTTCTTGATTAACTTGAGTTTGGAAAAGCTCCGCTCTGCAGACGCAACTGTAACAGGGAGAGTGCAGGCTATCCGTAGAGCTACCCAAAGATTTGGGTACAACTCACAGATCTCATTTTGAGAGAGGTAAGTGAGCAGCTCAAATGGGGTCATCTGTGCTTTGGGGAGTTCTGGAAGGCTCTCCATCTCTGTAGCCAGTGCACTCCCATCAATATCAGCCTGTTCCCCTAAGGTGAGTTTGTCTCCAAGAAGTTTACACTGATCACTCCTTGTCTGTGCATCAAGCTGGCCAAAGTTGAGAAGCACTCCAAAATGGCTTCTGACCTCCCCTAGGGACTGAAAGCGGTCCTCTAAAGACCGGATGCTACAGTCTACTGTAGCATTAAAAAAGGACGCTTCCAGCCTCTTCATTGCATCAGCTTGTGGCTCATCAGGCATCTCATAGGCAAAGTGCCTTTTTGTGGTTCGCAACCTCTTCTGCTTCAGCACTGCTTCATTGTTCATTTGTTCACACGTCTTTTGCTGAGACCTGTGCATCTTTAAAACCAGTTGCCCTGTAACTGATTCAATTTTGTTTGTTTTTCTGAATGAGGCTCACTGCAACATCAATCTGCATGTTGGGCGACTGAAGTAGTTTGCTTGTGGTGTTAATCTGGGAGAGAATGTCATGCCAAACCACGCAGCAAATTTGAAATCTGAATGATCCGATTTCTTCAGCAAGAGAGTGGGTCTCAACTTTCAGTATAGAGTCAGTAGTTTTTTCCCTGACTTCAAGCAAAGCTTCTCTCACCTTGTCTGCTTGGTAGCGTAATGGTTCTATACTTTTAATCCGGCTCTCCCATCGTGTTTCACTCCAGGACTTGAGTGTGATGTTCACATGCTTCTTCAAGATGGCCCACCATCTTGAAGATCGCCCCTTTTTTCCACATTTCCAAAAAAACAAGTGGCATCCACGGACACTTTGGCAGCATCTGAAACCACAAGATTTAAGGTATGGGCTCCACAAGGCACATAAAAAGCACGTGGATTTTTTTTAAAAAGCCTAGCCTGCACACCTTTATTTGCCCCTTTCATGTTTGCACCGTTGTCATATGATTGTCCCCTACAGTCCTCAAAGGGGATGTTCAATTCTTCAAGCCTCTGAAGAATTAGTTCAGACAAGCCTTGACCTGTAGATTCAGGAGCTACAAGAAACCCCAAGAAGTGTTCCTTTATCTCTGGTGTTTTGACAAGACTTAGAGTGCGGACAACAACAGACATCTGTTCTTGATGACTTACATCTGGGGTGCAATCCAATATTATTGCATAATATTTAGATTCATTGATTTCTGAAACCATTGTGTCCAGTATTTTATCACTTACACAGGTTATCAACTCATTTTGAATTGTTTTCCCCAAATATGTGATATGCTCAGCTCCACTGTCAATTCGTCTCACGTGATCTTTCAACACTGGATGTGTAGCCATGAGTTCCACTTTTAGAAAGTTCCCATTGTTGGCCTGATGTAATGTGTCTACAGATCCTCTGAGTGCCAGGTTCCTTTCTGCCAATGACTGGATAATGCTGATTAGACGTGTGAGGACATCTCTCCAGCGATTCTTTTCTGCCTCTAAGAGGCCCATTTCTGTTTCATCGATAGTTTTCCCCTTTGAAAGACGCAAGGCAAATTCCTTCCATTTAACCAGGTTGTTACAGTGATCTCCACTGTTTTCATGCTGTTTCAACAGTGCACCTATGTTGACCTAATCCTGCTGTCCCTCAGTTGCCAGTTTTATGGACTTTTTTGAAAATAATTTGCAGCAAAAGCAATAGACCGCATCTTTACTTTTTGAATATGTGAGCCAGCTCCGCTTGACTTTTTCCCCATTTACTAGTTGTCTGTATGTGTAATGATGGTGGAAGCTTCGGCCATCGTGTCTCTTCGGGAATGAGAATGTGTCCTTTATAGGCAGTGGCCCTCTTAATACCTGTTCAGTCCTTTCTGAGTCCGTCAGGAAAGAGTGACACTCAGCTGGGTCCACTGGCGGAGCTGCTGACCCCTGCTGCAAACTGGATGCTGAAGAAGACACATCAATCTCCATGACCAAAGATGAAGGACCTATAGGGAAATTAAAATAATATTTTTGGACAAAATTATTAATCTCAGAATATTCTGCAGTACACTGAGCAATTATAAAGGCTGTTTTGTTGTTAACTCACCAGGTACAGCTGAGGTTGCAGAGAGGACAGTGGGTACAGTGGATGTAGCAGAGGATAGAGATGGACCTGAGATGAAAAACATGTCCCTTGTCATATGATTATATATTATATCTTAAATTATAAAAATATTCATCTCAGTATGTTCTGCAGTGCACTGAGCATTAAAGGCTGTTTTGTAGTTAACTTACCAGGTACAGCTGAGGTTGCAGAGAGGACAGTGGGTACAGTGGATGTAGCAGAGGATGGAGATGGATCTGAGATGAAAAAAATGTCCCTTGTCATATGATTATATCTTATATTATTACATCTTAATGAGATAATTTGACTAGAAATTAAATATATAGTGACAGTTTTTCGATTACCTGATTCATCAGCCTGGGCTGCTCCTGAGGAGGTGGATTGCTCCTGGGCTGAGTCACTGCCTCCTCCAAAATACTTTAACAGTGCTCCTGGGGAAGTTTCATATAACGTATCAGCATAACAGGGAGTTGATGTAAAAGGAATATATTTATTTACTCACATAAATTACTGTGCTCTGCAGCAAACAATTGCAAACAACATACCTCAAACTATAAGTTAACTAAATTAATTCATTAATGCAAAACCATATTGCTAGCAAACGTCACGCGTTTGTAATTAACGTTAGTTATTAAACATTTACTATCAAACGTTGTTATCAGAAACGTTGTTTTGATGCCAAAAAGCGACCCAGAATAATATATATACACTGAGAATTAACTTATTCAAAGTATTACACAAACACAAAAACGTTAGCTTGAATAGTAAGCTAAGCTATCTAACCTACCCACAAGAGAAGTAGTAAGACATTTTGAACTAATGTTAGCTAGCAAATTTGCTATTATAGGCTAACGTATTTGAAACGAAATGTCAACAATAATAAGGGACTTTCCTAATTTCAGGGAACTTTTTAAAATCTCCTTGACACCAAATGTTACATTACCGAGACATACCTTTATCTTGTCGTTTTTTCTCCTCTTCATCTTTCTTCTTTTTTCTCTTTTCTGCCCCTGAGGGGTAAGTCCTTTTTTGCGACATCTTTCACCTGCTCCTAGCTCCTAGATGCTGAGTGCGCACCGCACGGTTGGGTGCACTGCACACGTTACTAGCGGAGGTCAAATGTCAAGCAGCGAGGCAGTAGGAAACTACACTGTGCTTGATATCATGTTAACAGACTCTGTTAACATGATACTGTTGTTGTTGTTTTTTTTGTTGTTTTTTGTACAAGAACGGTCATTTGATAATATATGAATCATCATCACGCACACGTGAAAAAAAAAAAAAAGCTTTTTTATTTTTTAAGTTAGTTGCTCTTGGGGGCCCCCTAGTGGTCACGGGGCCCTAAGCAGCTGCTTAGTTCGCTTATGCCATGGTGGGCTTTTACTAAAAGCCCACCATTTGCGAGTACTACAGCAATCAGAATGACAAAATGTCTTTGTATTGATTTTTGGTGAATATTTCAAACTATTAATTGCATCCTGTTTTACTATTATTCAACATATCAGCAAAATGTAATTTGTAGTAAGTATAAGCACACCATTGGCAACTATTCCGGGAATCGGAAAATGTGTATTTATTGATTTGTGGTGATTTCTTTCCTGAGACAATTTCATGGTAACGTGTATGCCCTCAGTCTGTGGGGTGTAATTTGTAGACGTTACCTAAAACCAGTGTTGGGCAAGTTACTTTAAATTAGTAACTTAGTTACAGTTACTAGTTACTTCTTTCAAAAGAAACTCAGTTACTTTCAGTTACTCGTTACTTTCAAGGTAACTAGTTACTAGGGAAAGTAACTTTCTACATTATCTTATTGTGTTAATGTGGCAAAGGACCTCCCTAACTGGATAGCTAGGGAGGCTGCCAGTCCTCTGGCTTGCTTACACGTAAGTCCTATCCTACCACAAGCGCAATGCGCCACCTAGTGACCTGAACGTGCCATAGCAGTGTAGTAGTGTGAGTGCAAATAAATGAAATATTTCCATTGTTTCCAACTGTTTCCAACCCTCTACAAATGCACACACATTACTTTGGGGTTGATGTGTCATAGTGTTCGACAAAACAACTGTAAAATTTGATCATTGTACCCAGTATCACTACGATGAAGCAGTGGATCAACAAAACACAACATACAGTATGTTTTGAAACTTTTGATAGGCATATTTATCGTAGCCATTGAAACAGGTACAAAGTATAGTTTTGGCAGTGCAAAAATTAAAATGTGCCTCAGACCATTTAGCAACTGTAGGAATCAATAGTGCAAAACTGATACAATAGATGTTTTCAATGTAAACACAGTGAGGTTTATCCGTTCTTTGTAAGTTAACCTTAACTCAAAACAGCTCAACTCCACCAACTGGAGACCTCATCATCAATAATGATGGGCAAACTTAAAAGTATTTTCAGCCTCACAAAGAGAAACTAAATAAATAAAAAGTACTTTCAGCCTCACAAACATAGTTAATGTTTGACAAATATAATATTTCCTCCACTCTGGCCGTTTAGATAAATAAAACAACTGATTAAATCAATAATGGTGGATAAAGTGCTTAAGTAGTCTATGTTAGTATGTCTATGTCTATATCAGTCTTTGTCCATACCTCTCCATCATTTGTTTAGCTGTGTCTGGGTTATAGACTGTGCAACAGGCTTTGTAAAATCAAGCTTTCGTTGTTTGGCTGGAGTGGCTTCTCCTTTAGCGTCGGCGGAGCTGACGTTAGCAGCAGCATCACCTGTGTTACCTTCAGGGTCTTCAACTAGCTTGGTAGATGCCTGTTGTTTCTGAAGATGTTTCATCAGATTAGAATTGCTAGTTTTTGATGTGGTTAGAGTTTTCGAACCTCCACAAAGGTGACAGGTCACCAAAATATTCCTTATGTCTTTTACTGTCAGAAAGGAAAAATAATGTGCATATTTCCATGAGAGAAATACAACGCCTGGACCGTCGTCGACTGCCGCCATTGTTTTAATTAATTTACTTGCGCGTCGCTGCGTCACGTGACTCACGTCCGCTTCACGTCCACCACGGAAACTGTAGTCCTGGGTTATGCACGTGAAGTAACGAGTAACGAGCCTGTTTAAATCGCAGTAACGATAACGCGTTACTGATTTTGAAAAAGTAATTAGTTACAGTGCTCGTTACCGCAAAAGTAACTTAGTTACTGTAACGTGTTACTTAATAACGCATTAGTCCCAACACTGGTAATAACTAATGCCTAATTGTGTTAAATCCCCTGCTTAAATTTGGTGCTGCTTTGGTTGTGCTCACAGAGAATATAAAGAACTTTTGACGACGTACGTAAGATCCTGCACGTCAATGTGGATCAAAATATTAATTGTAAAGGGGAAGCAAACCGAATCAGCTGCATTCCTCTGACCGGAAGCTTGGTCAAGTTTACATCACAACCAGACGTCATAACGCATAACAGCACATGACAGATAGGTTTGGAACACATTACTATAATCATAAATATGAATCATTGGAACCTGCAGGGTGGTTGTTGTACAAATGTAAAAAAATAATAATCAACCTGATTTCAAGTGTTGGATAATCAAGATATGAGTTACATTACACTATTAATAGTTTACAATTTATTCAACATGTATTCAAAGTTGTGTTATCAACTCGTAACACTAAAAGAAGACCAACATGCTGCAGGTATGCAGTCACACCGGTGTCTACAGGTGATCTGAACAACAGGGATCACGTTACATGATGAGTGACCTTGGAACTAGAGAGGTAACCAATGGGTTAGGGGCCGTACCTATGTTTCCATCACAACATGAACGGGAATGACTGAATGCAGTCGAAGAAAACAAATGGTCGGAAGGAGGGCTTAACAGAGAGAGGGAGAGGAGCTGGACATCGTGACATCCACGTGACTTATCCCCATCGTCAACGATAGGGGGGCTATTTTTAGCAGCACACGTCGATGCTGAATGACGCACAAGGGAGAGTTGCACAATGGAGACTTACAAAATACGAAAATTTTAATTTATATATACAAAGGAATGACAACCAAACAGCAATATCCCCATGGTTACCACATGGCATTCTGAGCAGCATCAACTAGGACCCTAACTGGAGGTCCTGAATGATGCCGTTTTATTTTGGACCGCGGTGTGTTTATTCCTGTTCTCACCACCAGGTGTCGCCAGACAGCACCATGTGTTGCTCCATCTTATAATAACGTCGGTTTCTCCACAGATGGATCTTTCTGCTTTCGATGCGGTGGGGTTTAATAATAGAGTACCTCTGTTGGGTTAATTGTAGTAAATGAAGGGACTCGTCTTCACCTCTATGAGTCAATAAAAAAAACAGGGCCGTTCCCCGGGAAACTAAATAAAGGACATGTTATGTAATAGTAATGCATAGGAGGAACATAACGTCTAGGCCTCCAGGCGTTCCGCTACACCGACGTCTCAGAATAGACCCCCGCTGCTCCTGGGAGGTCTCTGCGCATTACTGACGTCACCCATACCGGCAGCACGGGACGTGAAGCGGGGCTGCGCGCGCAGCTCTCGGAATCCAGGGGCGGCGTTGGAATTTGGCTGATGACGTTCATCCCATGTGATGAAACAGTCAGTGACATTAATTTATTAATTGATGACTCTTACGTTGGCAACTGCTGCTCCTCGTGCATAGATACCATCAGGTCTTTGTCTGCAGTCACCGCGTGGAGAAACCAGTGCGCGCGCGCGCGCACGCACACACACACACACACACACACACACACACAAAACCCCCTTCCGTGAAATACTTTTTGTTGCTAGGCAGGCGTCACTACTGTTGCCAAGGAAATGTTTTCACGTAGCAGAGGAGAAGGTCTGCGTGGAGGGAGGGGGGGTTACCAGAGAGGTGGGGGCGGGGGCGGGGGGCAAGTTCAAGGCCACCGTTCCCAATTATGGTGGTGTGTGTGTGTGTGTGTGTGTGTGTGTGTGTGTGTGTGTGTGTGTGTGTGTGTGTGTGTGTGTGTGTGTGTGTGTGTGTGTGTGTGTGTGTGTGTGTTGAAAAGAGCGGCAGAGAGAGCGCGTGAGAGGGGACAAAGGATCTGCGCGAGGAGATCGTATTCATGTGTTCATAACGTTGTATGATATAACATAGTTCACATAAATCTTATGTCACAGAATATGTGGGAGACGGAAACAAGTGCGATGTTAAAATCCGAATTATTTGACGCATTTTCTGGAATTTCTAAATATTCTGGATAAAAAAATATTTATTTAAATATATTATTATCCTATAACGTGTGCAGACACATTTCACATGACGGAGTGCATCCCTTCCTGCGCCATGCAACGTGGCCTCTGCAAAACCTTTGTCCTCCACCTCCAGCGGTGTGATGCTATGTGGACCCTGCAGGTCCGTACCTCTCTAGAGCAGAACCCCTCTGTCGTACACGGAGTACGACAGAGGGGTTCTGGGGGGGGGGGGGGGGGTGGACCCTCTGTAGTTCCCCGTACCCCTCTGAACCCGTACCCTGAGTGTTCCGTACCTCTCTAGAGCCGTACCCCTCTGTCTCTATGCGCCGGGCGGGGTAGAGCCGTACCCCCTCTGTCTCTGTATGCACCGGGCGGGGTGGAGCCCAGAACGTGACGCGGCAGCCGCGCTGTTATGCAACCATTGACCTACTAACACATATTCTACCGGAGAGGACCTGGAGCAAGGCAGCATCGCGCAGCAACACGGAGAGCCGAGGATCGGAACGGAACCCGGCTAGAAACACGTTGAACCACGAATGACTACTGGTCTCTGATCAGAACAGGAGCACTTTGGTCATTTAGAGAACAGGAAACGGGAGCACAGAGCGAACCCCAGCCGGTGGAACCAGACGGCTTTTGTCTTTGCGTTTTTGGAGACACGTCCCTTCTGAAGGTATTTGAACCGTTTTGTTTCTATTAACGGAACGTGTGGTTGTTTCGCTCCGACTATTTGGTGTGATTCGTGAGTTTAAACCCCGTACCACGTGAGCCCAGAGGCGCTCGGCGCACCGCTGATGCCCGGCTCATTGTTCCCATGCGGCCACCCTACCGGCCGCCTCTCACCCTCAACCTTATTTTAATCCCACACACATTTCCTCCATCCTTTTGACCTTATCCTATTCTAACACACATATTGTACATGTTGAAACCAGACAAACGTGCGGGTTTGGATAAGGTTTAGTGATGGAACATGGAGTCAAACGGGTCGGACATCCTCTCAATGTGCTCAATGTCAAAGTGAGGTAGTTTCCATCCTGGGTACGAGGACGCCCGGTGTCGTCGACATGCAGCGCGATAAACTGTATCGCGATTAACTGTGTCGTGGTAAACTGTATCGCAACAAACTGTCGTGGTAAACTGGGTCCTGATCAACCGTGTCGTAATAGACTGTGTCGTGATGAAATGTGTAGTGGTAAACTGTATCGGCGAGACTCAACGGGCGCTGCTGTATCAGCACGTGCATTTGGTGAGTTGGCCTTTTGAAGTCAGACCTGAAAGGTTATAAAGTCAGACGCAAGGTTACATTTGTACCCTGAATCTTGGTTACATTTATACACTGATTCTTAGTTACATTTGTCACTGAATCTTAGTTACATTTGTACCTGAATCTTAGTTACATTTAAAACCTGAATTTAAGTTACATTTTAACCCTGAATCTTAGTTACATTTGAACCCTGAATCTCAGCTTTAAAGCCTATAATAATAATAATAATAATAATAATAATAATAATAATAATAGTAATAGCATCCTAGTTGTGCTTGTCTTTGTTAAGATTTTTAATATTGGGATATAGTCAGCTATATCTGAAATATTTAGGTTTTCCAGGTTTATAGCCAATACTGGTGGTCTGATTTTGAGATTGTGTTTAGTAATAATGCTGATAAAACAGACAATGGCCTTATTTTAGTGTAATTTTCTAAGGATGGAATCGAGAAGCCAATTCAACTAATAAATGGTACAAAGTACCAGAATTTTGAAACCGAATGTTGTATCACTGGATGTTGTGATACTTTAAGCTGACCATTGCTTTGCCAGGTGATAGAAACCAGGGCAGTGGCAGGTGTCCAAGGCATTCAGACTC
The DNA here is from genome assembly GCF_949987615.1 of Pollachius pollachius. Lineage (NCBI taxonomy): Eukaryota > Metazoa > Chordata > Actinopteri > Gadiformes > Gadidae > Pollachius > Pollachius pollachius. The sequence continues at coordinate 51,349,751 of NC_136935.1, read as the reverse complement.
AAGGCATTCAGACTCAATAACACTTTCCTGAAGAGGCTCCTAAATTTAGCCTTGGTTGGAACATAACACACGCAGAATAAATACTTAGAAGTTGTTTGCTTACCCTGAGGAATAGATGTGCATGTTATCTTCCTTCATGTGTGTGAAAATAAATAACGATATAATTGTTATGAATCTAAAATAAGGGGTTGTAACATCTATACGCAATATATAGTCACCTATATCTGGTTTACATAAACTCATCTTAAACTGTGTGCACAATTTATTGCAGAAATCCACACTAATCATGTCAAACAAGATGACTATTAAGGGCTTTTGATTACAATATGACGTATCAAGATTATCAAGATGCAAACATTACTGGCAGCTTAATGGCAAAACCCACAAACATGAAAGCACAATACATGTTCTTTGAGCATGGGTTAGGGCCCATTTGAACTCTTTTACTGTAAAGTCGACTATGCAATGATGTGTCTGGTAAATGAACAGTCGACATGTTATTGATAGGCTTGTGTGCAGGCATTCGTCTCATTCTGGAATCATGAGCAGCAGCACTCGCGGCAATCAGCCTCTAGGAATCAGTGAATGACCTGGAATGTGTGGTGGCTGGCCTCAGGTTCTGCAGGCTTTACAAAAACACCCCTCCCACACACACACACACACACACACACACACACACACACACACACACACACACACACACACACACACACACACACACACACACACACACACACACACACACACACACACACACAGCACAAACACAGCCAGTTGGAACCGGCTGCCTTGGGCCTCTCCACATGTGCTGGGGGGGTGAATCACTGGGAGGAAAGAGGAGAGTGTTATTCACCTCTCATGAAGTCATTGCACGGCTATACCGGTGATGAGGGATCCTTTGGCAGCCTGCGGCCCTGAATACTCATTCCAAGATCTATCGAATGGATTCCTACAGCAGGACGACAGCCAGTGGGGCGGGAGAGGGCTCTTCTTGGGTTATAACACAAGGAGCGACTGTGTGTGTGTGTGTGTGTGTGTGTGTGTGTGTGTGTGTGTGTGTGTGTACCTGCGTTACCTAACCCGTCCCCGGTTGTAGTGTTCACCGTGTGTTACCCAAGGAACGGAGGAGGCAGCCGGCATGTAGGTCAAGTGCTGCAACAGCCAGCTCCTCTCTGGAGCCCCAGGAGAGGGAGGGAGGGAGGGAGGGAGGGAAGGAGGGAGGGGAGGGAGGGAGGGGGGGGGGGGCGGTGTTACTCTCCGCTCGACCGCAGCTCCCTGGGTGTGTTCGATGACGTAAATGCAGTCTCCCCCTCCCTCCCCCTCTCCGTGGAGCGGGGGCATGCCACGAGGCTCTGTTTCCTGCCCCTCATTGGGCGGCGGCGGCTCTCCTTTCGCTGAGGACGGCCACGGTCACATAATCACCGCTTCCTTTGTTACCTATTTGATCATTTAGTGTGTTTGTTGTTGACGTAATCCCCCCCCCCTCCCCCATAATCCCCCCGCTGCTCGTTAACCTAAATTCCTCCAGCGCCCCCCCCCCCCAACCAACCCCCGTACCCCTCCTCCCCTCGCTTTAATTCCTTTTATTCTCTCCTCTCGGTGGCTCTATTTTTAGAGAGCACTCTAAAAACTCCCTTTCTCGCCCCCGCCCCCCGTCTCCCCCCCTCCCCCTCCGTCTCTCTCTCTCTCTCTCTCTCTCTCTCTCTCTCTCTCGCCCCCCCCTGTCTTCCTCCCCCTCCCCCTGTCTGTCCCTGGCCCGCAGCCCCTTTGACCTATTTTATGACTCCCAGTCAGAGACGGAGGAGTGTTTACTGCGAGGCTGTTTCTAGGTCAGTGGGACACGCAGACGTATGCGCCCGCCGCTCCCTCCCATTCCCCGGTCTTTTGTTGTCGGAGCGCTCAGCCTGCGCTGGTGGCTCTCTGAACGAAACGGGCTGTAGTGAGGTCCGCTCGGAGCCGTACTCGCTCCCCACCAGGTCTGTAGAGTCATTTGTGTCTGAACGCTCGTGTGACCGTGTCTGTGTGTGTGTGCGTGGGGCTTGTCTGTTTGTGTTGCGATACTCTATTGTTGTTGGGCTGTTTTTACATCGTCTGTTGCCGAGGAGCCGTGTTTGATGTTTTACAACCGCCGTGAGGGTGTTGTGGTGTAACCGGAGGGGAACGGGTGGATTCATAACGAGAGGTGTGGAGGATGATCAGCGAGCGGAACGCACGAAGCTCACTGCTCAAGGTCACTGGCGGCGAGCAAGGTTCCTAACCGCTGTTATGTAATGGCTCGTAAATCACGGTACAGACACGGTTAGCAGACCGGTGAGACGGGCAGCCCTTCACTGTAAGCCGTGTGTTGGGGAAGCGGCAGAATCGACCTGAGGGGATGCCTTATGATGGAATTAGACACAAAGAGAAGGGGTTGCGTCATAGGGGCAGCGGTGGTATTTATAGAACGCTGTTTTAACGGGCCACGTGGGATCAGTTGTATTGTTGCTGGGCGGTATGATGTATTTTTGGCACCTTGTTTATTGCACTACCTTTACTGAATATTAGACTGAATGGTGTAAGAACACTGAGCGATAGCGCATATCTTATTCAAGGCAACGCCTAGCTTTTACGTTTAATAACATACCATGCATGCACAACTTTCAATTTGAATTTTTATTGTTGGTATTTTGTAACACTTGATTGTATTGATTAAAAATAAATAAATACTAATGCTATAGAAACAGACGTTGGTTATTTTATGTTTGGCTCAATGTTTAATCGCTTGTATTCCAGCTTTTTAATATTCAAGCTGAAATAACATCCTGTCATAAAGGGAAGTAAACAAAGCAGTTACAACCGTATCAACGGTCAATATTGAACCAGCTGGCTGAATATGGCTTCAGGTGTTTTATGATGTTACAGAGAGAGAGCTCTACCGAGACAGCGCAACCTGCTGACATAATTACCTACATCATTACACACACTCTCATAACCATTATCTGTGTGTGTGGGTAACACTGCTTATGTGAGTATATCAGAATACTGAGAAGACTGCCATTAATACACAAACACACACACATAAACATAGACACACCCTTATCTGTGTGTGTGTGTGTGTGTGTGTGTGTGTGTGTGTGTGTGTGTGTGTGTGTGAGAGACACACTGCTTATGTGCGTATATCAGAATACCGGACTGGGATTAATACACAAATGCACACACATATACACACATTGACACACACACAGACACGCACAAACTACTCCATACCTTACAAAAGGCTGCAGCACCATGTTACACCACATACTCAGGCGATGCCTCTGTTAACATCTGCGCTCCATTCAGGCTAGAATGGGCTAGTGACTTAACCTTGGACCCCGGGCGATATGTGAGCTACCTTCCGTTGTTGTTAGCGTTGCGGCGAGGTCGGTTGTGCAAGACTTCCTGCTCTGCCCCCCCATCGACCCACACGGGGGGAAGTGGCGTGGCGGGTGGTGGCGGCGGTAATGTCACCCTGGCCATATTGTCACAGCTTCCCAATGAGAGCGGCGATGGTGGCAGCAGCTGGGGGATCAGACTGCAGCCGTGGTGTTAGTATCAGACCCTCCCTCCCCCCCCTCACTACAGGGGGTCGATTGTTACACAGCTCGAGTTATGAATGGGACACATAATGCCGCTCAATAATTCATTCAGCTTTTATCGTGGTGGTATGGGGCGAATAACATTCCAGAAGAATAGAAAGGGAATACTTGATTTGTTCAGGAGCGATTGGCGTCATTGTTGCCCGGCTCAAATGTTTATTTTAATCCTAATTTAAAAAAATCTAGTCAAGGTCAAGTGTAGAAAGAATAACCAGAAGAACCAGAAAAAGATGGGATTCACTTTTGGTAGTTCTTCCAAAGAAGGGTGTTGACCTATTGCTTCCCACAGAGATACTAATGACGGGTTGGAGTGGGTCCTCCTTGATGGGGGACCACAGGGCAGTCCGATCGATGGCCCCATGCTCCCCTCTCTGAAGCCGTGCTGGCGGCGGCTCAGGCAGCTGTAAACCCTGTTATGTGACTGAGGCGGCCTCTTACACAACAGCTCTGCAGCAGCAAGGAAAAAAAGACCCTTCATTAAATCCTGTTTTGAATCTAAGCCCACTCTGTACCTAGCTGCCAAAGCGCCAGACACCCCCCCCCTCCCTTCCCCTCCCTCCCTCCCTCCCTCCCTCCCTCCGTCCTGGAGGACTGTTGACCTACATTCTATACATCAAAGGAGGTGGATTAGTCTGTGATAATAGCCGTGATGTGAATGAGTATGTTTATGGCCACACTAGAAAAGACTCGTTATGTCATAATTGATCTGAACAAAGTGAAACATCAAAGTGTGCTACGTTTCAGAGATGAACGTCCTGACTTAACGACCTGGTTTTCAGTGTTAAGTGTTACAATGTGACATTTGTGTATGGTGCAAGATGAGTGCAATGCTTTTTTCGTTTTCTTTAATCCAACAAAACTTTCTCTCTGCTTCTCTCTCCTAAACCAGATCCCTGTGAGCGAGCAGCTCTGACACGGAGAGCAGAGGAAGTGGAAAACCCTGGAAAACAAGCGCTGACCTACATTCAGCGAGAGGCCCCCCCGAAGCAGACCTCTTGGCCTCGACATCCAACACCCTGGCGGCGATTAGGAAAGACTCTGACAAACCTGTAATCGCTCTTACTCAGGCTTCACATATCACTCTGAGGCCAAGAACTTTTGAGGGCTTTACCTCTCAGTTCCTCTTCTAGTCCTGGACACGAACCCAATGTGCGAGATCTTTGTGGAGATCCGTCTGTTTCTGATGTTCTTAGAGAATACCGACACCTGAAGATTCACAATCGGTCGCGGACAAAAAAAAAACCTCAATGAGGTTCTCTCACCGCGGCGCCCAAATACCTCACCCCGAGTTCTTTGCAGATCCTGCAACTTAGAAGAAGTCGAGTCCTGCGGAAAAACAAACCGTTTGCGTATCCATCCCCACTCGCTCCCTTCTCCCCCCCCCCCCCCCCCCCCGGAGATCCTCTCGTCCTCCAACATGGAGAGCCTCGGCCTGCTCAACCTGCCGTCCAGCGGCAGCGCCAACAACCTGGACGCCGACACCTTCTCCAACTACAGCGATAGCCTCCCCTCCCCGCTGCCCGAGGGCGGCTCGCGCTCCGGCCGCCAGAGCAAGAACTCCAAGACCAGCCTGGCCTCGCGGCGCAAGCGGGAGTTCATCTCCGACGAGAAGAAGGACGCGTCCTACTGGGAGAAGCGCCGCAAGAACAACGAGGCGGCCAAGCGCTCCCGCGAGAAGCGGCGGCTCAACGACATGGTGCTGGAGAACCGCGTGATGGCGCTGAACGAGGAGAACGTGCGGCTGAAGACGGAGCTGCTGCAGCTCAAGCTGCGCTTCGGCCTCATCAGCACGGCCGCCTACATGGAGAAGAGCCAGCAGATCTCCACCACGGCCGCCGCCGTGGCCGCCTCCGCCATCGGGGCGGGCTCCGGGGGGCTGGCCGCGGGCGGGGGGTCTTACCTGCCCAGCAGCGGCTACTCCAGCGCGTCCCAGGTGATGCACAACTCGGACTCCTCGGAGACGGAGCAGTCGGGCCGCGGCGAGCGCCACACCCAGCTCCCAAAGTACTCCCCCCGCGGCTCCCTGTCCGACATGTCGGACGGCTCGTCCCGGGACAGCCCCGAGCCCATGGGCTACGACATCAAGAGGGAGCCCCTGGCCGTGGAGGGGCCCCTGGAGTACCCCAGCGGGATGCCCGGCGAGGTGTACCACGGCGGGCACGCCGCCCAGACGGCGGCCCCCCACCCGCAGAACGCCCAGGAGGACTTCTCCATGGACTACCGCCACCAGCACCACCTCCACCAGCACCACCACCCCCAACAGCCCCGCCCCGAGGCCTCCAGCCCGGCCCCCCAGGCCCACCCCGCCCAGAGGAGCGTGATCCTGTACCGGTCCAGCAGCGGGTCCTACCCCGTGGACGGCCTGAGGCCGGAGCAGCAGCCTCTGCCTCAGCCCGGCCGCACCCCCGCGCCCTTCAAGGCCTCCGGGGAGAGCATCGCCGAGGTGGCGGAGCGGCTGGAGCGGACCAGGACCGCCGACTCGCCGCGCTACGGGGGCGGGGGCGCTGAGTGCATGGAGCAGGGCTACCAGGCCGCTGTGGAGCAGCACCAGCACCGTGAGGAGCCCCGGGACCAGTACGGCGGCCAGCCCCTCGCCGAGGCCCCCCCGGACTCCTTCGCCCCCGCCCTGCTCCACAACAGCGAGGAGGGGAAGGCCGCCTTCCGCCAGCACAGCGTGTGCCAGGGTTCCCTGGACGAGGAGCCCCCCGTGCTCACCTACGAGGGCGGCCCCCGGAGGGAGGGCTTCCAGGGGTACCAGGAGAACTCCTCGGCCAAGGACACCTCGTCCAGCGACGGGGACCCCCGCAGCTCCGACAAGGAGGCCTCCACGGACGACGAGTCCTCCTCCCCCTCCTCCTCCTCCTCCTCCGACCTGGCCGGTTTCCACCAGAAGGCCGGAGGGGACGTCGCCGGTCAGTCCGGCGAGGGCCAGGCGGAGAAAGGCACCGCCCTGCCGCACAAGCTCCGCCTCAAGTACCGCGCGCTGTCCAACGCGGCGGCGGCCGCCAGGACCCCGGTGGACGGGCCCATCGGCTCCTGCACCCTGGCCTCGCCCTCCCCAACCCTGCCCCAGCACCCGTACCTCGCCCTGCCCAGCGGCCAGCAGGGGGCCGCGGCCGGCGGGGAGGGCAGGGAGACGGACGGCGGGCCCCGGCCCCTGGCGGCGGCGGCGGAGGAGGATGAGATGCAGACCGGCGGCGAGCTGGAGGAGCTGAAGACGAAGGGGCCAAGCGGCGGGAAGAAGAGCAAGAGCCGGCGGGAGTAGGGATGGCGCCGAGGTCGCAGCTCTGAACACGGACTTAATCAGAGTCGTAGCCACTGCGTTTCCCATGATGCACCACACTCGTGTCCTCAAGCACCACCACTACAGCTGCAGCCGCTCCTCTGGGGAGGGAGGGGCACGTGTCCTTCTCAGCCAATAAGACACGCAGGACCGACGCCAGAGATCTCCGCGGAGAACAATGGAGATGATTCAGCAGACTCTGGGTTCAATGAGTCACATGCTCCCTCACTCACTCACTTTTTCCTACCTCTTCTCATCTCTTCATTCTTCTCCATTCATGGTTACACTGAACGTTCAAAAAACAACACCATGCATCAGACGCAGCTGTCCTGGAAAACGACACACAGACACGCACACACACACACGCACACACACACACACACAAGGAGAGACAAGATGTTGAATCTGTTGGGGGCTCAGGTGTAACTGATTAGACTCTGAAGAGCCGGTATGTCTCCCATGGCACTATGGGAACTTCCCATGAACCAAAGAAGTCTCTCCTACGGCACCTCCTTGTTTACCCATCTTCCCATTTCAGTCTTCGATGTCATTTCTGCTGCACAGATAACCTCTTAAATTCTCAAGCACTTGGATTGTACATTACTGTGAGATACGCATTTGCATATATTGATTCTATTTTAAGAAGAAAAAAAGAAAAAATCGGAGATGAAAAAAAAAGCCAAGCTGTTGGATGTCGTAGACTCAGAAATAAAAAAAAAAGATCGGTTTGATATCGTAAACGAGTCAGTTGTACAGTTGAACTTTCGTTTTTTTTTTTAAAAAAGACATGCCTCAAAGGTTTTCTGTATGAAGCTTTTAAAATAAAACATGCGAAAATATAAAAACCAGCACCACCACTTCTCCATATCAACGGTCCTGCTGCGGTCGGACAGCCAGCCTGACGGATGCACTCCCCGGTCCCACTTCAGAGCTCCGCTCCGGGTCTCTCGGTAGCATTGACGGGCCGGAGCCGCGCTCTGGACCGGGGCGATATCCCACGCCTAGACCCCGCGGTGATCACAACATGGTCACATCGCAGGGACCAGCGCTATTAGTGCACCCCTAATTAGCAAACAATTTTACATATCAGTCGCGACGGTGCGGTCAAACACTATTTGTTTAGTACGCCTGACAAGCACAAACGGTTCCAGACAATCCCCACCCCGCCCCCCGGTAGACAACAGAGAACACTTTTTTTTTAATTCTTCGGAAGAGTTGAAACACTATAATTGCAAAAGCTGCTCTTTCTTTCTCTTATGACGTGCCTCTTTTCGATCTGTTGTCCCCTGTACAGGAGAATCGGCCAGCGGGCCACATGTGCACTGAGTTTAAACTACAGTATATGCAGTCGAGAATACAGTTACTTTGTTATTATTGGATGACTTCCTGGTGCCTGCCTCTGGCTCTCTATGTATAAATGTAAAGATTTCCAGCCCTTCTGTTATTTTATTATACTATTGTTTTGTATTTTTATTTACCTGGTTGTGTTCTTGTGTGTTTTTCTGTCACTGTGGTGTCACGGCCCCGATGCTCTTCGTTGTAAATTGTCCCTTCAGACCAGCGAGTCTGTTTCTATCTGTACTCTGTGCTGTTATCGTATTCCGTGTTTTTTGCCAAATGTCTTCATGAAAAATGGAAAATTTCCCACAAGTGGTCATGATTCACGATTCTTCATATGTGGATACGGACGATGGTTGTTATGATGATGAGCATTCATTTTTGATTGTGGAAAAATAAAATAAAATTTGTGATGAGTTTTCTTGAACATTTGGTTCCTTGTTTTTGTGACGCTGTTGTTCATTGAAGTTTGATTATGAATACGTACACTTAAAATACTTGCAATTACATATGATTATAATATTACATCCTTAAAATATAACGCAAGGCAAACCTGAAAGTACAGCCTCCAAACACAGCAAAAGCCTACAATTATGCCATAATAAAATCTAAACCAGCAATACAAAGGAAAGAACAGCATGCCTCCACGCCTATACGATGTCTCCCTAACAGGTTAAAGCTATTAAACCAGCAGCTGTACGGCTGTAACGATGTAATGATGATCAGATCCAGTGCCAAGGGTGTGGTGCGGTTAGGAACGCGCTGCTCAGACATAATTATTAGGAGAGGAGGCTGACCTACCTCTCCCCACTCAGCTGCACTGTTATTACATGATGGGCAGACAGGCAGTTGCCTTGGGATTTAAATCAAATACCAGTCGTTCTGTAATGCCTGTTAGAGACAGAATGACGGTTCGCCCAAGCTCCCTAAACCAACGCGTACACAATGTGAAAGACCCGATAGGTATTTGTGGAGTTTAGTGTATCATTATGTGTTGCAGATGGTCTTATAACCAATGCGTCTCCGTGCATCACCTCTCAAGGGCGGGGTGTGCGCTTTAGAGAGGCACTGCCTGTCGGCCCAAGAGTCAAACACAACGTAGATATTGTAGTACAGTCATACGAAACCCCGTGTGTTAATCTGTTTAGCTTTTCGTTGGTTAACCGCACGCAGCCCTTCACAAGAGAGAGCTCCAGCAGCCTCCCGTAAACGAGAGCAAGGTGACATTCCGCAGAGGGAACCGCAGCGGTGCGTACTTTACTTCCTCGCCGTCGCTCTTTGTTTCGTTCTCTCTCACAGCGCTGGGACCTCCCTCTACCCTGGTCCCCTCCCCGCCGCTATCAACACGACTTCTGTTTGTTGTTTTAAAGCTGAAGGGGCTGCAGAAACAGGGCTCGAGAGAAACTAGGTCAAGGGGGACTGGAGGGAGAGGATGTGGGGCTGGGGTGGTGAGAGGGTGAGGGGGGAGAGAGTGAGCGGGGAGGTGAGGAGAGGCTGGTGAGAGGGTGAGGGGTATGAGAGGGTGAGGAGTGCATGGGGGGGTAGGGTGGTGACAGGATGAGGGGGGAGAGAGGGTGAGTGGGTAGAGGGAGGAGAGGGAAAGGGGGGGGTGAGGGGGTAGGGTGGGGAGATGGTGACAGGGTGAGGTGGGGGGGGGGAGAGGGTAAGGAGGGGCTGCCTGGCCGTTCAGCATGAGAGGAGGGGCCGGGAGAGGAAGGAAGCTGTTAGCGGTTACGTCAGAAGCCTCTGCAGTGAAATAACAGCTCAGAAAGTCGCTGTTATGTATGTTATGTTACTGCCGCATGAAGCAGGCCAGTGTCACCAAGGCAGGGGGACAGCTGACGCACACAAACAAGCACACAAAAGCGCGTGCACACACATACACACACACACAGACACAGACACAGACACACACACACACACACACATACACACACACACACACACAGGAACAGACACACGCACACAGACACAGACGCACATACTCAAATACACACTCACACACAAAAGAGTGTGTCACGGTTGGGTGAAGTTACTGGGAGCACTGGCTGTTCCTGCCATGTGATACGAGCCGTACTGAACGGTGCGTTCCCGACAGGACGGGAAGCAGCAGTTTGACCCGGAGCACCCCGGAGCGGTCAGGTTCTCCCACGTCAGACAGCTGGACACACAGGGCCTGTTACAGGCTGCTTACAGGCCTGTTACAGACTGCTTACAGGCTGCTTACAGGCCAGTTATGGCTGCTTACAGGCTGCTTACCGGCCAGTTACAGGCTGCTTACCGGCCAGTTACAGGCAGCTTACCGGCCAGTTACAGGCTGCTTACAGGCTGCTTACAGGCCAGTTACAGGCTGCTTACAGGCCTGTTACAGCCTGCTTACAGGCTTGTTACAGGCCTGTTACAGGCTGCTTACCAGCCAGTTACAGGCTGCTTACAGGCTGCTTACAGACCAGTTACAGGCTGCTTACAGGCCACTTACAGGCTGCTTACAGGCCAGTTACAGGCTGCTTACAGACCAGTTACAGGCTTCTTACAGGCCAGTTACAGGCAGCTTACAGGTCAGTTACAGGCAGCTAACAGGCTGTTTACAGGCCAGTTACAGGCTGCTTACAGGCTGCTTACAGGCAGCTTACAGGCCAGTTACAGGCAGCTTACAGGCTGCTTACAGGCCAGTTACAGGCTGCTTACAGGCTGGTTACAGGCAGCTTACAGGCTGCTTACAGGCTGTTGAATGGCTGGTTATGGGCTGGTTAGGTTGGAGCCTGACGGTGTTTCTGAAGCTCGCTGAACACAGGATGGAGTTACTTGACGTAACCCTGGAAGTTAATATTTATCTTTCTGACAAATATTTGAACCAAACTGACCTGGGAGGACGTTGTGAGTGAGTGAGTGAGTGAGTGAGTGAGTGAGTAAGCGAGTGAGAGAGAGTGTATATCTGTATGTATATTTCCGTGCGTCTGTACGTAAGTGTGTGACCTTGTGTGTGTATGGGCATATCTATGTTTGTGTGTATGTGCATATCCGTATGTGTGGGTGTCTCTCTGTGTGTGTGTGTGTGTGTGTGTGTGTGTGTGTGTGTGTGTTTCCGCGCATCTGTACATAAGTGTGTGAGTGTCGAGCAGAGAAAGGCGCATTGTAAGGCGGTGGGGGGCGGGGGGTATCAGTGGCGCATGCCTGCGGTGGAGGAACCGGCTTACGTAACTGAGGAGGCTGGATCTGGGTCAGCAACGCGGAGAGAGGCACGGCGAGGGGAGAGGAACAAGATGGAGGTTGCGTAACGACAAGGGTGTGTGTGTCTGACTTTGTGTCCGCCTATCTTTGTGTGTGTGTGCGTCTTTGTGTGTTTCTGTGTGTTTCAATGTGCGTGTGTGTCTGTGTGTATGTCTGTGTGTGTCAATGTGCGTGTGTGCCTATGTGTGTGTGTTAGTGTCAATGTGTGTGTGGCTGTTTGTGTGTCTGTCTCTGTGTGTGTTGGATATGTGAGTCAGAGAGTAAGCTCATTAGCTGCTGCTGGTATATATAATTAAAAGCCTGCTGCACCTTTTTTTTAAAATCACAACTCTGACTACTTTGTGTTGCAGAATGACTACCAGATGCGTCCTTGTGTTAACGTTGGTCCTCAGCGTATGAATTATGGGATGGAGAGTGATAACAGTCCTTAGCATGTGATGGAGGAAGAGAGATATGGACAGAGAGCTGGCTGCCCTGTGTAGCTCAGACCAGGAAACACGGACGCACAACATAACTACACACCAACACCAACACACAACATAACTCAACACAGACACACAACATTACTCAACACTTTGAGTGTCCATCCAGACTGTGTATCTTGATCCACATGTCACAGGTATTGATTCGTTATACTCACAAATATTGAACACAAATAAACCAAGGGGAAGTAAAGTAGGGCACTGGGATAGGTCAGTGTGTGAGTGTGCATCTGTGTGTGTGATGAATCAGCAATGCTCTTATGTAACGTCAGCCATTGAATTTGTGTGTGTAATAGAGAGAGAGAGAGAGAGAGAATGACAATAGTGGTACACATGCACGCCACATGCATTCACCAGATACTGAAGGACCCCGTGGCCTTGGCTCTTCCCTTCGTTACACACTATATGAGGGGCATTGTCAAAACGGTATTTCAGTACTATTCACTGGAGGGCCGGGGCATCAGGTGATAAGGTCATAACAGCACATAAGGTCATAACAGTGTCCTGGTTTCATAAGCAGGTCTGATCTGTAACCTGTAGCGGAGACCTGATCTCCCTCTCAGGGCCACGTCCAGGTGGGTTTACCTCCAGACTGGAGGTTCCTCCTCCTCCTCCTTATGGAGGCCGCATGGCTCCAAGGTTCACATCAACGGGCTTAACCCCTCAGATTAGCCCCAACCCTGAACCCCATCTGTCACACACACACACACACACACACACACACAGGGCGCACACACACACACACACACACACACACACACACAGGGCGCACACACACACGTCTCAAACACACACAGGGCGCACGCACACACACACGAAGCAAACACACCGTGCACACAAACACACGGCGCAAACACACACACAGTATTCAAGGACACGGACTGAAACACAAGGTTGTGTTTGTTACTGTCAAAGTTTCTTAAACCTTGGACTCATGTTGATAGTCTTACGCGTAGAGATATTATCTTTATACAACTTTATGGTTGGAATACCTAATAATGTCAATTAAGTTATAATAATGTTAATATAATTGTACAACAATAGTGAAAACAAGTTAAACACAATTTTAAACACAAACAGAGAAACACAATACTTTAACCCAAGTAGTTAAATAATGGTAGGAAGATGTAACTTCGGTTCACATTGCAAGCTCAGTTTTTTACTTTATGAAATAAAAAATATATATCATGTTTATATTACAATGATAAAAAATTATGAAAAAAAGATCACATCAGGGATCAACGTTACATTCTAGTGGCGTTAGATTTAGGCACTGAGCCAGGATATGTACTGCGTGTTGACAGAGAGAATAGTCAGTCCAACATGGAGTCTAAAACAACAAGGTGAGGCAAGAAGTGGATGAGGAAATCCAACAGGTGGAGAACACGCACACATTCTTTGTATTTGAATCGGCCAGACATCAGCAGAGCGACCCCATTTTGTGAGGTGCGCTTATGGAAATGAGACGTTGACGGATCACAATAGCATTCCTGGTTAAAGAGGAAAGCAAGACAGGTCGCGACCTCTCCTATGGTGGCCACCATTATACAGGTCCCAGTCTGGCAGAGCTGGGGGGAAGGGAAAGACTCTCATTCAAATTCCATTCCCCAAGTTTACGTCTACGTTTGCGCATGCGTGCGACACAGGGTCGCCGGGTTCGAGAGCGCGTTGCCGTGAACTCTGCCCTGCTTCGCTTTGTGTTCTCTGAGGTCACACAAAGGGAGCGAATGGGAACCGACAGCGGTTCTAGTGAACTCCTGTGGGTTCAAGCGGTTCGCGGACACGTTGATTTATCCACCCCCCCTCAACAGCCTCCTTCCTGTTTGACGTCTTCATCCTTGCATCTTCATCATGTTGCGCGGGTTTGGGATTGTATGCAGGTTTATTGGAGGAATTAGGGGATCCGTGATGTTGCTGTTGATATCTGACCGATTACTAAATGAACCGAATCAATGCTTTGGACTTATTCGGTAGAACAATGTTGGGTAGGCCTATAGCTCATGAGGGGCACTACCGGCAGTTTTTGATATGATTGGATTTACCAATCGATTATTGAATATTAGTATTACATCTCATTTGGCAATTATCTATTTTTCTTACGAAAATATATTCGAATGTATAGATTAAAGACGCTATTTTTCTTGTATTCTGTTTTTGCAGCTGGCAACGTGTCAGTCATGAACTGCCTTTGCGTCTGCTGCCATCTAGCGACCATTCTCGGGATTTAGTTTCGCTACGTCGACGTTCGAGATGGACGGAGCCAGTATTTAACGTGAAGATTTTTTTTTCCATTTTTGATTCATTCTTAATTATACTTGAAGGGATTTTATTATGCATTAAAATAATGTCTTTAAAAACAGATTAGGATACAATACAAAAGCAGATGCTTTAATAGTGGAAACTGAATGAATGAGAGACAACACAAATATCACTATGGCGTCAAAAACAGAAATGGATCTTAGCATCCAGCACAGGATATATATAGCTATATAGATATATCAATATGGATTTATAAATATCAATCTATAGATCTAGCTATACATCTATAGATCTAGCCATACATACATACATACATATATATATTTAGCTAGATATATAGCTAGATCTATAATTATAGATCTATATATATAGCGGTATCTATAGATCTAGATCTAGCTGCATATCAAGATTATTGTTGTATATAGCCTACCACGTTCCTTTTTGTTTGTGATGTGATGTGAGCCCTCAGATTCTTAAGGTACATTAATGCAGACCTCTCATTGGCTGATTGAGTCTTAAGGTACATTAACTCCCATCCATCATCGTCGACCACACCAGACCTCCACTACAACGCAAGCTCATGGTGGTCTGTATTCATCTGGGGTCCGGCTTCAAAGGACCACGACATTAGTGAAAAGTGCGAAGCAGTGAGCCCAACGCCCCAGACTGAAACCCTCCCTGCCTCAATCAGATTCAGACTCAAAAGAGGGCTTTATCCTAAGACTGGAACCAACACTCCACTTCATGCATACCGGTTCAACTTCTCCTTCAACGTAGCATTTATCTGTCAAGTGTCTACGAGCAACGAACGCCATTCTGAACGACTACAGAGAACTTGAGTTTTAAAGTGTATGCAAGATAATTACTTAATACTATCATAACCTACCATTATAAAGTTATAGTGCAAGGTAACCTTAGGGGATAAGACTGAACGCCAGCTCTGAAGGTTAGTTTAAATTAAATTAACTAGATAAAGAATATACAATACACAACATGAACAGCATTAACAATACATTAATTCATATAAAAATCTAAACGAGACATTGAGCAGCCACAGACGATAGAATCACTGTGACATTGAACGCTCTTCTAAAGGCAGTGGTTGGGAGGAGGGTCGTCTGTTCTCAATGCAAAGAGAGAGAGACCAGCCGTCCCCGAGAGAGAGACCAGCCAGCCCCTAGAGAGACCAGTAAGCCCCCAGAGAGAGATACCAGTCAGCCCCCAGAGAGAGAGACCAGTCAGCCCCCAGAGAGAGAGACCAGTCAGCCCCCAGAGAGAGAGACCAGTCAGCCCCCAGAGAGAGAGACCAGTCAGCCCCCAGAGATAGAGAGACCAGTCAGCCCCCAGAGAGAGAGACCATTCAGCCCCCAAGAGAGAGACCATTCAGCCCCCAGAGAGAGACCATTCAGCCCCAAGAGAGAGACCAGTCAGCCCCAGAGAGAGACCAGTCAGCCCCAGAGAGAGACCAGTCAGCCCCAGAGAGAGACCAGTCAGCCCCAGAGAGAGACCAGTCATCCCCCAAGAGAGAGACAAGTCAGCACCCAAGAGAGACCAGTCAGCCCAGAAAGAGACCAGACATCTGTCGGCTGCGGCCCTCGGGAACAAACCCACATGGCGGTAGAGCTTGTTCACTCTGAACGTCTAAACGGCTGAACAGAGTCGGCTCTGGGGGGGCGAGTTCCATCACAGCACCCTAGAGGGTTCTGTTAGGACTGTGACGCCCCAGCCTGGAGCCTCAGTCTCACTCTATTCATATGCCCCATCCGTCACAGGGTCTGGTCTCTCCAGAACCACCTCTACAGCGCTCCATCAAGGTCAGACCCTGCTTCCTTCAGCGCAGCGCTGTAGACGTTAGGTCCATCAGAATTTGACTGTCAAAGCGCCGGCGATACTCCTCCGATGCAAATAGCTTCAGTCGCTCTCTGCCTGCGTCTTCCCCTTCTGACGGTCCTGAGAGGATCTCTACTGCAACAGGTGTAATCAACAGGTGGGGTTCAACCCATAGCACCCTGTCCTTGGGGTGTCATGTGCGCCTCCAGCCAGGCAGGGGCGCTGTTCACTTGGGGTGAGCCTCAGGGCTGGAGGAGCTACACAGCGGTCGGCTGTGGGTCTTCCAGCGCTGCCTAAGCACAAAGTCGTAGTTGGCTGTGGTGCTCATGGCGTAGAAGACGTTGGCCTTCTCCGGGATGAGGAGCTCTGGGGAGGGGGAGAGGGGGGATTATTAGTCTCTAGGATTCAGACTGTTGACGTCAGAGCTGATGTCTTCACAACGGAGACAGAAGAGAGTAGGGCTGCACGATATTTCATTTTGTATTGAAAATCGCGTTGGGCGCCTGTACGATATTAATATCGCTGGATGTGCGATATAAAAAATATATATACATTTTATTTTTTTTCTTCATAACAATTGACTCAGATTTAAGAGTTCTTGGATACAGTTTGTTGCTTGGGAGTGACTTGGCAGGCTCTGCATGCATAGCGAACCACAAATCCCTGAACATGTTGATCAGTTTATGATCAGACAACTAAAGCAGTCGAAGAGCCTCTGCTAGTCGTCGAAAAAAACATTTTTGTCATATCGTAATACGCAGACAAAATATCGCTATACGATTTTTCCAACATGGTGCAGCCCTTGCAGAGAGCTGCTGGATCCATCTGCCTCACAGCAGGTCTCAGGTGGTTAGTGAACCGGTCTCAGGTGGCTAGTGAACTGGTCTCAGGTGGTTAGAGCACCGGTCTCAGGCGGTCAGTGAACCGGTCTCAGGTGGTTAGAGCACAGGTCTCAGGTGGTTAGAGAACCGGTCTTAGGCGGTCAGTGAACCGGTCTCAGCTGGTCGGTGAACCAGTCTCAGGCGGTCAGTGAACCGGTCTCAGCTGGTCGGTGAACCGGTCATCGTGGGGGTGTGGTCTCCCTACCTTTGTCGGGGGTCAGCAGCTGGGTGAGGCTGAAGTCCTGGCTGCTGTAGGTCTCCATGTTGTGTTTCTCCAGAGCCCGCTGGATCACGTGGGCCGTGTGGTCCTGGCTGGTGAGCTGAGGGGGGGACATGATGTTATCCTCACTGTCCTAATCGCTTGACTTCACGCTTTGGTTTTAGTTAACGACGAAGAAGTATAGTGGATTGTAGCAATCTACTGATCAATAAAAACAGAGAGGCAGAATAATGATGGTAAAACCCAACACAGCTTTTTTCAGAGGAGAGTTTTTTGCTTCACCTCCGGCCAGATTCAGTAAGAGTGCCTTTAGTAAGAGAGTGAGAGGTGATGAGTGAGACTAAGTTGTTATTTAATCTGATCGGCTTGTGTTTCATTGAACATTCAAGGCCAAATGTAGAAATCAATTACTGCAGAGCCGAGGCCAGACTCACTCAAACACTCAAAAAGACAGACAGTAGATATGCTGACTGACGAAACGCGATGGTCTCTCCAGGCTAATCACATGCAACAACCGGTCAAATCTACACCTGTTCACAGAAGAGACGAGCTCAATCGTTTCGGTACATTTTTGTACACGGTATACGCGCAAAAGATAAATGTCTAAATGAAACCGATCCTGCAGAATGGACAGAGCGAGCCTCTCACATGGCAGAGTGACCCAGAGTTCCCAGCCGGTAGCTCGCTACAGCTCTGTATAGAGGATAGAGGTTGTGGCCGAGCCGCTATCTGCGGTGTGTGAGCTTTGTGTGGAGTTTAGAGTGTGTATCAGAGCCCCTATCTCTGTGTGTAGTGTAGAGTGTGTATCAGAGCCCCTATCTCTGTGTGTAGTGTAGAGTGTGTATCAAAGCCCCTATCTGCGGTGTGTGTGTAGAGTGTGTATCAGAGCCCCTATCTGCAGTGTGTGTGTAGAGTGTGTATCAGAGCCCCTATCTCTGTGTGTAGTGTAGAGTGTGTATCAGAGCCCCTATCTGCGGTGTGTGTGTAGAGTTTAGAGTGTGTATCAGAGGCCCTATCTGCGGTGTGTGTGTAGAGTTTAGAGTGTGTATCAGAGCCCCTATCTGGGGTGTGTGTGTAGAGTGTGTATCAGAGCCCCTATCTGGGGTGTGTGTGTAGAGTGTGTATCAGAGCCCCTATCTCTGTGTGTAGTGTAGAGTGTGTATCAGAGCCCCTATCTCTGTGTGTAGTGTAGAGTGTGTATCAAAGCCCCTATCTGCGGTCTGTGTGTAGCGTGTGTATCAGAGCCCCTATCTGCAGTGTGTGTGTAGAGTGTGTATCAGAGCCCCTATCTCTGTGTGTAGTGTAGAGTGTGTATCAGATCCCCTATCTCTGTGTGTAGTGTAGAGTGTGTATCAGAGCCCCTATCTGCGGTGTGTGTGTAGAGTTTAGAGTGTGTATCAGAGTCCCTATCTGCGGTGTGTGTGTAGAGTGTGTATCAGAGCCCCTATCTGGGGTGTGTGTGTAGAGTGTGTATCAGAGCCCCTATCTCTGTGTGTAGTGTAGAGTGTGTATCAGAGCCCCTATCTCTGTGTGTAGTGTAGAGTGTGTATCAGAGCCCCTATCTCTGTGTGTAGTGTAGAGTGTGTATCAGAGCCCCTATCTCTGTGTGTAGTGTAGAGTGTGTATCAGAGCCCTGCGGTGTGTTGGGGAAATAACCGCCGCTGTCGGTGCCGGCCTCACCAGGATGCTCTTGTAGATGTTCCCGTTGTTGCCGGCCTCCACGCTGACCCGGACGATGCAGGAGTCCGCCCCCTGCTGGTTGTAGACGGGCCGGGGGGAGCGGGGGCCCGGTGCCTCGGGGCCCCCAGCGCCCCCCAGGGTGCAGGAGCTCAGGTCGGGGTGGGAGGAGCAGGAGGAGAGGGAGGAGCCCGGGGAGCTGGAGGAGGAGAAGAAGTCCTCGGCCACGTTATGCAGCGAGCCGGACAGCGTCTGAGGGGAGAGGAGGAGGACGAGTCGTCAGGGTCTGAGGGGGAGAGGAGGAGGAGGGGTCGTCATGGAGACGCGTTCACAGCAAAGGCAGAGCGGCGTCTCAATAGGTCACGCAGGATTTGAACATGCGAACCGCAAGTGCAAACCTTCGCGTGAAGAACGAGGTTCTCTCTGCCGAGATGACCCCCACTGTGACTGCGCTTGTTGTGGACGTCAGAGAGACGTGAGAGAACCCAGCGATGTGGTGTCTGGGTTCATATCACCACCCGGAGACACTCAACTCAGAGAACGGCGCTTAAGTCTCAACGCTAACAGGAATTCATGTCACAGCTTCAAGAGAATTTCACGCAGCTGAATATTGAATGCAGGTTGAATATTGGAACTAACCCTAACCCTAACACGCAAATGAGGTGAATGTGTGTCGATCGCACGAGTAGTGGTAGAAGTAGGATTCGCGCCCCGCCATCCACGATGCTGAAGGGAGATTTGCATCTATTCTATCTGAATCTTTTCAAGTATTTTCTTTACTTTGTATTTAAATGTGCTTTAAAAATACCTTTGCTTTGGTGTGAACGCACCATGGGGGGTAAATAAGTCATGATAATAACTTTTATAGGGCCTTTCCCACCAGTCGTCACAAAACGCTCCAAAGGATTAATAAAGAGAGTAGAAGTAACAGCACAGATGGAGTTACAATAACATTAACGGGTTTAGCAGACGCTAACATCCAAGGCAACTTAACAATAAGTCTGTGGATCAGAAGAAAGAGAAACAAAAATATATCGCTATCGGTACAGTAAGGTTGTTCATAGAGCCCAGTACCAGGCACTAACTATCACTAGGTTAACCCATCAAGAGTTAGCATCATGAGGGCTGCAGACCTTGAGCTTGAGTCGGAGCATCGCTGGGGGGGGAGCATGGGGGGGGCTGGAAGGGTCCTCCGTCTCAGAGCTGCTGGACCCCGACGACCACACGCTGATCTGATCCGCCTGGGTCTTCCTGCCGGAGGAGGTCTCACCGGCCCCCCGCAGCCTGGACACGGAGAGGAGAGGGTGAGTGGGTAGGGTGAGAGGGTGAGGAGAGGGTGAGGGGGTGAGAGGGTGAGGGTGTGGAGAGGGTGAGGGGAGGGTGAGTGGGTAGGGTGAGAGGGTGAGGAGAGGGTGAGGGGGTGAGAGGGTGAGGGTGTGGAGAGGGTGAGGGGAGGGTGAGTGGGTGAGAGGGTGAGGGTGTGGAGAGGGTGAGGGGAGGGTGAGAGGGTGAGGGGGCAGGGTGAGAGGGTGAGGAGAGGGTGAGGGGAGGGAGAGGGGGTGAGAGGGTGAGGGGGTAGGGTGAGAGGGTGAGGGGAGGGTGAGGAGGGGGTGAGAGGGTGAGGGGGTAGGGTGAGAGGATGAGGGGAGGGTGAGGAGAGGGTGAGAGGGTGAGGGGAGGGTGAGGAGGGGGTGAGAGGGTGAGGGGGTAGGGTGAGAGGATGAGGGGAGGGTGAGGAGAGGGTGAGAGGGTGAGGGGAGGCTGAGGAGAGGGTGAGAGGGTGAGGGGAGGTTGAGAGGTTCTGGGCAGGGGGGGCAAAGAGATGGTGAGAGGGTGAAGTGGTAGGGTGGTGAGAGGGTGAGGGGGTAGGGTGGTGAGAGGGTGAGGGTGAGGGGGTAGGGTGAGAGGGTGAGGAGAGGGAGAGGAGAGGGTGAGGGGAGGGTGAGTGGGTAGGGTGAGGGTGTGGAGAGGGTGAGGGGAGGGAGAGGAGAGGGTGAGGGTGACGGGGTAGGGTGGTGAGGGGGTGAGGGTGAGAGGGTGAGGGATTGAATAATAATACATCATTATCATTCAGCGGCTTCCTATGACCCTGAGTGCGGTCTAACGTCCGTCACTCCTTGAACTAGGACTGACATCCAGGCTACAGCCTCGTTGGACAGACGTGTGTGTGTGTGCCTGGTCTGATCTACTGAGGAGGAGGAGGAGGAGGAGGAGGAGGAGGAGGAGGAGGAGGAGGAGGAGGAGGAGGACTCACGAGGTGAACTTCTTGTTGAGCAGACGGTGGCTCCAGGAGCTGGGGGAGGAGGGGCAGGGGTCCACAGGTGGCTCCAGCGACCGGGACAGGTCGTAGCTGCAGGCGGGGGGTCACAAGGTCACATGGTACAAGGTTAGGTCACATGGTACAAGGTTAGGTCACATGGTACAAGGTAAGGTCACATGGTACAAGGTAAGGTCACATGGCACAAGGTAAGATCACATGGCACAAGGTAAGGTCACATGGCACAAGGTTAGGTCACATGGTACAAGGTAAGGTCACATGGTACAAGGTAAGGTCACATGGCAAGGTCACATGGTACAAGGTAAGGTCACATGGTACAAGGTTAGGTCACATGGTACAAGGTTAGGTCACATGGTACAAGGTAAGGTCACATGGTACAAGGTTAGGTCACATGGCACAAGGTTAGGTCACATGGTACAAGGTAAGGTCACATGGTACAAGGTTAGGTCACATGGCACAAGGTAAGGTCACATGGTACAAGGTAAGGTCACATGGCACAAGGTAAGGTCACATGGCACAAGGTTAGGTCACATGGTACAAGGTAAGGTCACATGGTACAAGGTAAGGTCACATGGTACAAGGTAAGGTCACATGGCAAGGTCACATGGTACAAGGTAAGGTCACATGGTACAAGGTTAGGTCACATGGTACAAGGTTAGGTCACATGGCACAAGGTTAGGTCACATGGCACAAGGTAAGGTCACATGGTACAAGGTAAGGTCACATGGTACAAGGTTAGGTCACATGGTACAAGGTTAGGTCACATGGTACAAGGTTAGGTCACATGGTACAAGGTAAGGTCACATGGTACAAGGTTAGGTCACATGGTAGAAATGGTAAGTGGACTGTATTTATAAGCTTTTCTAACCAGTGGCCAATCAAAGCAGTGTACAATATTCCCTTATTTTTCTCATTCAGGCATGACGGCGGAGTCAGCCACGCAGGGCGACAGCCGGCTGGTCAGCAGCAGTCAGGGTGAGGCGTCTCGCTCACGGACACCTCAACACTCCGCTAGGAGGAGCCGGGGATCGAACCAGCAACCTTCCGGTTACCAGCCGACCCGCTCTGCCTCCTGAGCCACATGCCGCCCCACAAGGTTAGACCACAGCTGTCCATACGTCGTCATGGAGACACAGCGCTGAGCGGGGGGACGTGGGGGACTAACCTCTCCTGGTCGGTGAGCAGCGCCTGTTCCTGTAGCCAGGCGTCGATCGGGGCGTGGACTGGGAAGTTGTAGTGGGAGCAGGACGCCTGCAGCTGTCGGATCTGGGAGATGATGTCAAACTCCTGGAATAGAGAAAAGTCATGAATGCAACCAAACGTATATAGGAGGGGGAATGGTTTGTGTTGATTATGGCTCCTGTTCTAAATCAGGTTCATTATAATAATGGGCGTTAATAACTGATGACACCACTGGGAGGCGCTACTCACCCGTCTGCGCTTCTCAAAGTTGATGAGGTCGCCCTTTGGGAAACAAGAGGAACAACAAGATATGGAAGTTTGCATGGAACCGTAACACACTACTTTAAAGTTAAGAGATTATTATAAGAGAAACATTGATGAACAGAAACAGAAAGACAGAGTGAAAGAGAGAGAGAGAGAGAGAGACAGAGACAGAGAGAGAGAGACAGAGAGAGAGAGAGAGACACACACACACAGAGAAAGAGAGAGACAGAGAGAGAGAGAGAGAGAGACAGAGACAGAGACAGAGACAGAGACAGAGACAGAGAGAGACACAGAGACAGAGAGAGAGAGAGAGACACAGAGAGAGAGAGAGCCAGAGAGAGAGAGAGAGAGACACACACACAGAGCGAAAGAGAGAGACAGAGAAAGAGAAAGAGTTAAAGTACATTTGTCAGAACACACACGTTACAATGTTGATGCTAAATATAGCGCAGGGTGTGCACTGACTGACCTGCACGTTGTCGGTCAGCGCTGTGTCCAACATGGTGAGGACCGTCAGGAAGGTACCCAGGTAGGGGACACTGCCCCCCCCCCCAGCCCTGAGACACGCACAAACACACACACTTTATTTAAAACCTATGCTGTACTTGATCTCTCTCTCTCTCTCTCTCTCTCTCTCTCTCTCTCTCTCTCTCTCTCTCTCTCTCTCTCTCTCTCTCTCTCTCTCTCTCTCTCTCTCTCTCTCTCTCTCTCTCTCTCTATTCAATTCAAAAAAGCTTTATTGGCATGACTATTGGTAGTCCAAACAGTGTTGCCAAAGCATTACAAATATTACGATAATAACAATATGGAACGTCAGAACAATATGTACATATATCAACCTGTAACAATATAACATAACATACAGATATACATATGTACATATGTAAAAAAAAAAAAAAATCTCTCTCTCTCTCTCTCTCTCTCTCTCTCTCTCTCTCTCTCTCTCTCTCTCTCTCTCTCTCTCTCTCTCTCTCTCTCTCTCTCTCTCTCTCTCTCTCTCTCTCTCTCTCTCTCTCTCTCTCTCTCTCTCTCTCTCTCTCTCTCTCTCTCTCTCCAACTCATTTTCCATAGAAGAAGTTGATGTTGGGGATTTTACAAAACAAAGGTCATGTGATGGTAGCGTTCTAAAATAGGCTGGCACATTCCAGCAGATGATAGATGGTCGTGTTGGGATTTATCTAAAAACAAGAGCGACTGGCCCACGGCATGGTTCCCTTAGTGAGTGAGACGGGCTGACTCAGCTGGGGGGAAATGGACGTCAGCTCTGAGCTGGAGCGGAGAGGCAAATGGAAACGACATTCTGGGTGAGTGTCCTCGAAATAGGGAAGTGTGCCGTCCTGTTGATAGCAACAGAAACTCGAGGTGGAAGTTAAATCTACCGTTTGTTTGGACGAAGTTTGGCCGAGTTTGGCGGATTTGGGCAGCGTGCTGGCGTGGTCCTCTTCGTGATGTCCTTCCTTCAAAACACACAAATACAAACACTGTTACCATTCATAGCCAGCTGACCCAGGTAGTAACTGTTCTGGAACCATGGCACTAGAACCATGGCCGCCTCTGTTAGATGCCACCAAATTCTACACACTCAACCTTTAACTTCTGATTTCTACCTGTGGTCCAATAACGACTCAACACCTGGTGCACTAATCTCAAGCCTTCCTATGATTGGTTGTTTAACCCATTTGTGCCGGCTGTTGCGCCGCGCAAATAACTTGACACACTCTCACATTACACGCCTTCTTCCAAGGAATAATGATTCATTACCTGTTTTCGCTTTTCGTTTTCGCTGTTGCCACACGCCAATAGAGTCATTGAAAGCCATTCATGCAGGACTAAGGAACACTAACGGATCTAGAATTAAATCTCTGTAACAAAGGCACCAGGGACATGTTCTGACCCTGGTATTTTTTCTGCTGTTGAGTACATATGTACTCAACAGTAGCTGCCTGTCTATGTACTCAATGTACACAGACAGGCAGCTGTGGGCAAAGCAAACCCCAACGCAACCGGCTCTAGAACATGTCCACGCTGATGCACCAAGATGATTCATCAATACATACAATAGATCGCAATAATTATAGGTTTATGAACGCAGTTGACCACTATGGATCCAGTAAGAGGCGTAAGAAACGTAGACAGCCGTTATCTCCGCCTTGTTCTACAACATGTATAGTGTCCATGGTGACAAAGACAACCCAGAGATATTGTTTAGACTGATTCATTCGCAGGCTTAAAGCAAGGAAAAAAAAAAATCAACATTGGGGCAGTCAGAGTTATCGTCCCCTTTCACAGAGCGGACATTGCAACGCGTGTGTGCAGATACATGGGTTCACTTCCACGATGTGACTATTTTATTGACGTGGGAAAGGAACCCAATGAACAATAGCGTTCAATGTGAAGTAACCTTTACCTGTGAGCTATGACCTTTAGTCTAACATTAACATTTTGCATAAATAACTAGATTGAATTCATATTCATTCATTCAATTCATCCTGCAACCACCTCATGTTTACACTCTGGACCTTCTGAAGCTGATCTGAAGCTGTAGTCTGGAAGGTTAACCCAGCTGTTGTCGGTGTCTGGTGTCTTACCTCGGTGAGGATCTCTCGTCCCGTCACCATGCAGTTGTCGTCAGGGAAGGTTGTGCACAGGAGCTCGAAGCTCGCCATGTTCTCCCTGAAAGCAGAATGGGATTCGGTTCATCGTTTTGTTTTTAACACCAAATCAACCAAGACAGCATTTAACGTTACAGAATTCAGTGATTTATAAAATCAATAATAAATTATACATTTTTAAATAACTAAATCAAATCAAACTTTATTTATAGAGCGCCTATCGTGCAAAATTGCAATACTAGGTGCTTAATACAATGAAAAAATAAATAAAAAATAAAATAATAAGGTATGCTTTTAGGTTTCTTTTAAAGTTGTTCACAGATGATGTAATATGAAGTCGGACAAGATGGTGTGTGTGTGTGTGTGTGTGTGTGTGTGTGTGTGTGTGTGTGTGTGTGTGTGTGTGTGTGTGTGTGTGTGTGTGTGTGTGTGTGTGTGTGTGTGTGTGTCTCTGACCTGCTGACTGCCCCCCAGGTCTTCTTCAGCCGGTAGACGGCGTTGGACTGCAGCGCCGACAGGATCGCCCTCAGGGACGAGAAGTTCCTCAGCTGCCGGCACTCCTGGAGAGAGACAACAGGTCAGGGATCAGGACCCACTGGGGGCGAGAGGTCAGAGGTCCCCAAACCGCTAGAGTTCAGAACCCAGAGAGATAGGGGTCAGAGGTCACGACCCCCACCGCTAGAGGTCAGGATGGAGTCTCAGAGATGCATCAGGAGCAATAGTTTAAAAGTTTTTGACACACACACAATAAAACAATTCTAAATAACATCTCTGCATACTCGCTGAGGGTGCAGGCAGGGGAAGGAGGAGGTATGGAAATGTAACTCATGGACGGGAAATGCGCTCAACAGCATCCCCTCCTTCAGCTGGTGGGAAGCCAACGACATTTACATGTTTGCAAATCTGTGTCTGATTTAGTCTCCCAACTGTGAGGCATTTGTGGGTTTAAAGCAACCACCAAAAATACAACTCAGAGTACAAAAGTCAAACTCAAGACTCACTTGTTCAGAGTTCACCTAGACTCTGCAGAGCCTCTCCCCTTAACCCCCCAACACCCCTCTTACACACTTATTGTATGTTATACGTCCTAGCACTTAATGTACGCACTTATTGTATGTTGCATCTTTGCACTTAAAAATGCTACTTAGCATCATGTAGCATCTTATCCTAGCTATATGTGTTGTGTACGGGGAATGGGTTAACCTAGTGATGGTTAGTGCTTGGCACTTGGTTCTATGAACATCCTCACTGTACCGACAGAGATGTATTGTTGTTTCTCTTTCTTCTGACAAATGTTCATGTTGTAAGCCCATTGGATAAAAGAGTCGGCTAAACGCCCTGACGGTAAACGTGACACTGACCTGTGCGATGGCGATCCAGCGCTCGATGACGAGCGCCCGGGCGCCCACGCTGCTGTGGGAGGGACGGGGGGAGGAGGGGGAGGAGGGGGGAGGGACGGGGGAGGAGGGGGGAGGGACGGGGGAGGAGGACGAAGGCGTGGGGGAGGCGTGCGGGCAGAGCAGCGAGGTGATGACCCGGTTGGTGACGGCGTTGAACTGGGCGATGGTGGCGCGCACGCTGGGAGCAAGGCCGCGGTTCTCCTTCTTGTCCCGCTGCGACCAGACGCAGCCCAGGCAGTGGAACGGCACGACGCGGACGAAGAGACCCTGGAGGGCAGGAGGACGGCGGAGGGTTAGGGTGAGGGGGGGAGACACAGAGAGGAACCCCAACGTTCGTCCCCGCCCTTTACATTTACATTTAGACGAAGCCTTTAGCCAAAGCGACTTACAATAAGTCAGTTTGTCAGAAGAAGGAGAAACAACAATATATCTCTGTCGGTACAGTAAGGATGTTCATAGAACCAAGTACTAACCATCACTAGGTTAACCCGTTCCCCGTATACAGCACAGATAGCTAGGGTAAGACGCTACACAACGCAAGGTACTACTTTTAAGTGCCTGGACGTACAACATACAATAAGTGCATAGGGGGGTTTGAACTCTGAACAAGTGAGTCTTGATTCTTTTTCGGTAGCTGATGAGTGACACCTACAGCGTCCAATCGGGTGAGCTGCTCCGCCACTTCCTTCTGGGGAAACTCCATGAAGCCGCGGCCCTCCTCCTGGTGGGCGGGTCTGTTCTGGCCCCCCCCGGGGCCGGGGGCCTCGGGTTTCTCCGGCTCCTTGTCTGCGCCTGAGACGGCAGGTTGAACCAGGTGAGCGGAAACAAAAGAAACGTCACAAAAAGGAGAAGAGGCGAATAATCCTATAATACCTCCTGCCAGGCAGCGGTGACTGAGTAAGGCCGTGTTTACCAGAATCGTTACCGCCACATTACTGAGATTCATGATTCAATCTTAGTCTTAGTAATTTCCCTTTCGAATGATGTCTTCCTCATACTTCTGCGTGTTGTGCGTGTTTCCTTCGTGTTTCTGTCTAGACATGCTTTGTGTTTGTTGTTTATGCTGCTGCCGGCCTCGGGCCTCGTCTCCCTCCGAAGAGATCCTCTCCCTCGGTTCGAAGAAGGTTTAACACAAGAAGGGCGGCATGTGGCTCAGGAGGCAGAGCGGGTCAGCTGGTGACCAGAAGGTTGCTGGTTCGATCCCCGGCTCCTCCTAGCGGAGTGTCGAGGTGTCCCTGAGCGAGACGCCCCCCCCGACTGCTCCTGACCAGCTGGCTGTCGCCCTGCGTGGCTGACTCCGCCGTCGGGGTGTGAATGTGTGCGTGAATGGGTGAATGTGAGGCGGCGTTGTAAAGCGCGTTGAGCGAACACCGGTTAGAAAAGCGCCGAATAAACGCAGTCCGTTTAGGAGCGAGACACAGCTCAGCACAGCCCCGGTCGAGCGGTCAGGGTGGGGCGTCAGGGACACCCCGACACTCGGCTAGGAGGAGCCGGGGATCGAACCGGCGACCTTCTGTTGTCTCCCTCACTCACTCTGCTCCTGGAACCGCCGCAGCAGCGACTCGGTGGACTGCGCCAGGCGCCGGAAGCGGAGGCGGTGTCTCAGCTGAACGCTGAGCTGACGCAGGGCCGGGTGCTGGGGGGGCTCACACAGGTCCTCCCGGAACTCGTCCAGCCAGAGGCGGACCACCGGGCCCAGCGTGCTGCGGAGGAACGGGGGACTCGGTTACAAAGACAGGGGCTACCGTACAGGGTTTACCACGGACAAACACAGGGGCTACCGTACAGGGTTTACCACGGACAAACACAGGGGCTACCGTACAGGGTTTCCCACGGACAAACACAGGGGCTACCGTACAGGGTTTACCACGGACAAACGCAGGGGCTACCGTACAGGGTTTACCACGGACAAACGCAGGGGCTACCGTACAGGGTTTACCACGGACAAACGCAGGGGCTACCGTACAGGGTTTACCACGGACAAACACAGGGGCTACCGTACAGGGTTTCCCACGGACAAACACAGGGGCTACCGTACAGGGTTTACCACGGACAAACGCAGGGGCTACCGTACAGGGTTTACCACGGACAAACGCAGGGGCTACCGTACAGGGTTTACCACGGACAAACGCAGGGGCTACCGTACAGGGTTTACCACGGACAAACACAGGGGCTACCGTACAGGGTTTACCACGGACAAACGCAGGGGCTACCGTACAGGGTTTCCCACGGACAAACGCAGGGGCTACCGTACAGGGTTTACCACGGACAAACGCAGGGGCTACCGTACAGGGTTTACCACGGACAAACACAGGGGCTACCGTACAGGGTTTACCACGGACAAATGCAGGGGCCACTGCTGAGAGAAAAAGCTTTGGTCGAGGACCGAGCTGCAGTTGGAAGAAGGCTGGAGGATACTTTGAGCATTAAAAGGTTAAGGAAGCGTAAGGGAACAATTAGTCCTAATTCTAACTAAATTGCTTCAATCTCTTGTATACGTCTGGCACATCCTATAGCAGACAGTCAGTGAGTGATGGAGGAACTACAGCATATAGAACCGTTCAACGCGTCCAGAACTCACCTCCTGGGGCAGGTGTCGCCCTCGGGGTAGGCTCTGGAGTCATCCCTGGGGAGGGCAGGAAACAAACAAATATCAACCCACTAGAATATGGGCCGAGGAACACACACATTGCAGCAGGCCTGGTGGCCTCGCAGTGAAGGACAGCGTCCTGTGAGAAGAAAGACCCAGCCTCAACGCCCCCCCTGCCCCAGAGTTGCACCCGCAGAAGTGTCCTTCAGCTGGGTAGGAGAGCTCGGTCAAGGACTAGGATTGCACGCACGCACGCACGCACGCACGCACGCACACGCACACACACACACAAATTAGATCATTGCTATATGCAAATTGTATGACTGAAATATGTGGTTTTGATAACTTGGAAAGTTAACAATTACTAGACTTATGATGAAAACAAATGTTCATTGAACCAAGCGCCCAGCAATAACATTCGCTAGGTCAACCCATTCCCTGTATTCAACAAAGATAGCTAGGATAAGATGCTACACAATGCTAAGTACCGTTATTAAGTGCAAGGACGTACGACAAACATGTTATGTCATATTTTTCTGTATCTTGTGTTTCCTGCAGCAGAGTGCATCCTGTGAGCAAGGACGAAGGAAGTCTGCTCCGCTCTCCATCAGAGCAGGAAGAGAAGCTGTCTCCCGCAGCCCAGATATGAGGGCGTGTGTTTGACAACATGTTGGAGCTGACAACCGTTTGTCTCATAATGTATTGCGTTGGTAAGACGCCTTGAAGAACACAAACAGGACAGGAAAGGTCAAACTACAGACCACTCCGGGGTGGCACGTGGATCAGGAGTTAGAGTGGGTTGGCTGATAACCGGAAGGTTGAGCAAGACGCCTCACCCTGACTGCTCCTGACGAGCTGGCTGTCGCCCTGCGTGGCTGCCACCGCCGTCGGTGTGTGAATGTGTGCAGGAAAGGGTGAATGTTAGGCCATATTTTAAAGCGCTTTGGGTGGCCACTGGTTAGAAAAGCCCTACATAAATGCAGTCAATTGACCATTTAACTTGTATTGGTTAAGCCATAATGATGATTCAGTAGGTAGGGTAGCATGGGTTAAGTTAAAGCATCAAAGCATCCTTTCATTTATGTTAAGTTTTCAAGTGCCCATTTAAGAAATGCATGCAAGCAATGTTTAATCTAGACTACAACTTCAAAGTGACATTCCAGAGGTCAACGGTTTAAGATAAGCAAGAATCATAAGATAAGCACAAAACATCTCACTCAAACCTGGAGCCGATTAGATAAGAATAGCATACTGAATTCCGGATGCGGGCTTAACAAAGTTGATTCTTCAAACATTGCATTTCACAAACATTTCAAAGCTCTTTTGAGACAAAACTTTGATGCTGCAGGCCATGCTGGCTTATTAAATCAGGCAAAAAGAAATAAGCATGTGTGCGTGCGTATGTGTGTGTATATATATATATATATATATATATATATATACACACACACACACAAAACAAATAACACAACTGTCCACAGTAGGCCTGCACGATAAGTGGATAATCAGAAAATGAGTTGCTGGGAGGAGCCGGGGGATCAAACTAGCAACCTGCTCCCCCTCCTGATCCACATGCCGACTGTCGTCCCTGAAGATGCACTCTGGGTCAGGGTTAGGGTCTGGGGGGGATTTAGTGTTAGGGTTAGAGTTAGGGTTAGAGTTAGAGTTAGGGTTAGAGTTAGGGTTAGAGTTAGGGTTAGAGTTAGGGTTAGAGTTAGGGTTAGAGTTAGGGTTAGAGTTAGGGTTAGAGTTAGGGTTAGAGTTAGGGTTAGAGTTAGGGTTAGAGTTAGGGTTAGAGTTAGGGTTAGAGTTAGGGTTAGGGTTAGAGTTAGGGTTAGAGTTAGGGTTAGAGTTAGGGTTAGAGTTAGGGTTAGAGTTAGAGTTAGAGTTAGGGTTAGAGGTAGGGTTAGAGGTAGGGTTAGAGGTAGGGTTAGAGGTAGGGTTAGAGTTAGAGTTAGAGGTAGGGTTAGGGTTAGGGTTAGAGTTAGGGTTAGAGTTAGGGTTAGAGTTAGGGTTAGAGTTAGGGTTAGAGTTAGGGTTAGAGTTAGGGTTAGAGTTAGGGTTAGAGTTAGGGTTAGAGTTAGGGTTAGAGTTAGGGTTAGAGTTAGGGTTAGAGTTAGGGTTAGAGTTAGGGTTAGAGTTAGGGTTAGAGTTAGGGTTAGAGTTAGGGTTAGAGTTAGGGTTAGGGTTAGAGGTAGGGTTAGAGGTAGGGTTAGAGTTAGGGTTAGAGGTAGGGTTAGAGTTAGAGTTAGAGGTAGGGTTAGAGTTAGAGTTAGGGTTAGAGTTAGGGTAAGAGTTAGGGTTAGAGGTAGGGTTAGAGTTAGGGTTAGAGTTAGGGTTAGAGTTAGGGTTAGAGTTAGGGTTAGGGTTAGAGTTAGGGTTAGGGTTAGAGGTAGGGTTAGAGTTAGAGTTAGGGTTAGGGTTAGAGTTAGGGTTAGGGTTAGGGTCTGGGGGGGGTCCTCACCTCTTGAAGAGCAGCTCTATGAGGCCGCTGGCCGTGGTGAAGGCGCGGTACGTGGCCAGGAACACGCGGGGGAAGTCGGCCTCGCGGTGCTCCGGGTCCAGCAGGTGGTCCACCAGCCGCTCCAGGGCCGCCGCCTTCAGCCGCCGCACCTTCACCGTGTGGTACTGGATGAACCCCGACCCAGGGGGGGTCTGAGGGGTCCCGGGGTCCTCCGGGGGGTGCGGCTCCACCGGCTCCCGTCGCAGAGTGATGCCGAACACCGCCCCGTCCTCCACCTCCTCTCCCCACTCCTGCACCGGGTCCTGGGGGGGGGGGGCGAGAACCAAGGTGAGACGGATCAGGAGTGAGACGCAAGGGAGTGAGACGCAAGGGAGTTAGACACCAGGGAGTGAGACGCCTAGATGTGAGACACCAGGGAGCGAGAGACATGAATCTGAGGAGTGAGACACCCAGGAGTGAGACGCAAGGGAGTCAGACACCAGGGAGCGAGACCACCTGAATCCCAGGAGTGAGACGTCCATGAGTGAGCCAACAGGGAGTGAGATGCATCGGGGTGAGACGCACAGCTGTGAGACCCCAGGGAGTGAGACACCTGGGGGTGAGACGCCAGGGAGAGACACTACCCGGGGGTGAGATGACATAGATTGAGGGGAGGGGACCCTCTCCTGGAGGGGGTCCCCTCTACCTGCTCTGGCCCTGGAGGGGGTCCCCTCTACCTGCTCTGACCCTCTCCTGGAGGGGGTCCCCTCTACCTGCTCTGACCCTAGAGGGGGTCCCCTCTACCTGCTCTGACCCTAGAGGGGGTCCCCTCTACCTGACCCTGGAGGGGGTCCCCTCTACATGCTCTGACCCTGGAGGGGGTCCCCTCTACATGCTCTGACCCTCTCCTGGTGTTGGGCTTCTATTGAGGGGCGACATCAGCAAACACTTGCATGAAGAGTATTTGCACCCTATAAATGTTCATGTTTACACTGCCAAATAGAACGCACACATTCATTTTATTTCATTTTATTTCTCAGCTGAAAAAAAATCTTAAGGGACTTGTAGAAAACGTGAGAACCACCGCACTACAGAGGCAACGCGACATTTCCCTGCGATAGTGACGACAGAGCACGTGACATATGGGGTGAGAATATATCGTCCAGTTATCGTGTTATATTGTACAGTAATTATTTTGGTGCAATTCTGCATCTCAGCATGAACCTCGTTTCAGGAGGGAGTTGGCTGAGCACTAATGACAATACTTCAGTCGAAGGGACGTCTTCTCGGGGAGAGACGGGTGAAGTCCAGACTTGTGCGTCGAGGGAGTTTTTAGATCCAGTTTAGATCCTGAGAGGCATGTCATCGCGATGTAGAGAGACGAGATAGTGATTAACCTGCATGATGACAGGTTGTGCAGCCGTCATTTAAAGCGTGCTGTTATGAGTGTGTTGGTGCTGAGTGTGTTGAGGATGAGTGATGTGTGTTGTGATGAGTGTGTTGGTGATGAGTGGTCGGACCATTATACAAAACACAGAGCCGCAGGATCGCATTAAGCAGCCGGTAAACAAGTTTGCGTGGTTTGTACATGTTGGAAAAACAAATCAGTTTGATTTACAAACTACACGTGACCACAACATGAACGATCCCATAAGGAACGAGTGTTTATGGCTTATCATCATAACGACTTGTCAGACAGGATTATTAAAACTGTATTATACGCGCCAAGCAAAGACGCGCAGTTTACCTCCATGGTCAAACTTTTCAAAGCACGTTTCCAATAGTTCTTTAGATCAGTTGTTGACTATTATTGTCTCATTTCGCCAAAAAGACAATATATTATTAACAAAGAAATATTAATTCGACCATTTCCTGTTAATAACACAAACAAACTCACCATTGACAAGTGCCATTTCCCCATGGCTGAGCGCGGAGAGGCGCACGGATCCTTCTACAAGATCAGGAAGACGCGTCTCCATGAAAACAGACCGGCTCGGACCTCAGAATAATCCATTGAAATACTAGGTGCTCGTTCACCAGGTGGACTAGAGATGGACCAGAGAGGCTCTAGAGAGGCTCCAGGTGGACTAGAAAGGCTCCAGGTGGACTAGAAAGGCTCCAGGGGGACTATAAAGGCTCCAGGGGGACTACAGGTGGACTAGAGGAGTTCAGGTCCTGAGCGCCGTTCCTCTCGCGTGACTTCATCCATTTTCATTAAAACAAACTCCACACATGAACAGCGAGGCTGACAAAGTCCTGACCGGTTACCGGACAGACCTAAGAAAACTGACAGACAGGAGGACAAGTTTGGATCGCGGTCGAGGAAAAGAAAAGCCCCGATTGATGCTTGGGGTTCTGAAGCGGACGAATCACGCCCCTAGTGGGCGGTGCTTCCAACTTGAGCCCTCACGTCCCTCTCCTGCAGGGTGAGAGGGGCCAGCGGTCTGGACGTCCCAGGCTAACCGTCGGGGTGGAATAATGACGTGTGTTTATTGAATCACTTCAAGAATCAAGGGCCGCAGTAAGAAAGATCCCATGGTTGGCCTTCTACCAATCAGGACAAGCCGATTAGAAAAATCCTGGCTCGGTGCATGCAACACATGCTCTGCGCAGGCTGTGATTCACATGGAGGACCTGACGCCTCCGGGCTGAGATTACTCTGCAGGTAACCCATGAGGGTGTGGGAAAAAAAGTAAATACCGGAAAACAGGTTGGATGGCTTCCCCATGCATCCCTACAGCGGGCACAATGCGAGGCGGCATCAATAGTACCATTAGTACTTTTATTGTGTGCTGTCGCAACAAATTAATAAAGGATTTATAAGGTTGTTATCTATCTATCTTATCTATGTCAATACAACACTACTAGATGCTACCGTTTGGTTTCGGAAAAAAAACATTTTAAAATCGATGATGGGGTGCGGACCTGATGTTGGGGCCAGACGCGGCCCCAACATCAGGTCCGCACCCCATCATCGATTTAAAATGTTTTGTCTGTCTTTCTGTCAATGATGGCCCCCATTGCACTCCTGAGCATCCCTGAAGGAGGGATCCCCCACTCTGCGTTCCTTCTCTAGATTTCTCTAGATTCCTTCCTTGCCTGTGATTAAGGGCTATACTAATACAATTGAACTGAACATCCAACCCAGTGTGTTTAAAGCTTTGATTCCCTGATGCTCGGAACAGGCCTGGTGCTTTATAATCTGGGCCACTGCTTGTAATTAGGCAGAGATTCTTTGCAAAGAGAAAATGAGACACTTGTCTGTCTGCTAATGAGAGGTCCTGGGTAACAAGTCTCATCCCTGTGACAGCATCTCCATGGAAACTAAACGATAATGACAGCCAGGCGATCGGCCTTCATTAAACTGATTACACACATGGCTGGGCGCTGATGCAGGGGATTACCGTCTAAACTATTGGTGAGCGATCACCAAA
Organism: Pollachius pollachius; assembly: GCF_949987615.1. Taxonomy (NCBI): domain Eukaryota; kingdom Metazoa; phylum Chordata; class Actinopteri; order Gadiformes; family Gadidae; genus Pollachius; species Pollachius pollachius. Next base: position 51,314,730 of record NC_136935.1, on the reverse strand, counting down.
CTATTCCCACATTTTCCTCCCTGAGTTTTAAAACAAGCTTCATTTGGATCAAAGCAGCCTGTTTGTTGTTGTACAAAGGCTCTCTATCTAAAAAACACAGTGGAATAAAAGCATCTAACTTCTGATAAAAGTTACAGAATTCAACATAATACATATATTTGGATTGTGAAAGTAGCTATATTAGTTATAAAAGTATAATCAAAATATCTACAAATAAATAAATGAATCATTATCAGACAGAATAATTCAAATCAACCTCTTATGGTTTTATTTGAATATAATGGATCAGTGAGAATAACTGGTAGGGTCACTGTCAGTTTATGTTTTAAAATGCGCCGTCTTGTGTTGCTCTGTAACCAGCTTCCACAAAAGACTCAAGACTCACTTGGTCAGAGACTCTTCATAGCCCCCCCCATGCACTTATTGTACGTTGTACGTCCTGGCAATTAAAAATACTACATAGCATCGTGTAGCATCTTATCCTAGCTGTCTCTGTTGTATACGGGGAATGGGTTAACCTAGTGATTATTAATGCTTGGCACTTGTTTTTATGAACATCCTTACTGTACCGACAGTGATATATCGTTGTTTCTCTTCTGACAAATGTACTTATTGTAAGTCGCTTTGGATAAAAGTGTCTGCTAAATAACCTCAAAATAAATGTAAAAGTCTTTCACCTCAACTTAACCAGGTAAGTCAAGACGAGCAAACTGCTATTTACAACGGCAGGCGGAGAGAGCAGGCCAGTGGAGTCTGATGACGATCACCACCCTGTCATCATGACAGTTAGCTTTACGGTGAGATGAGGGGGTTTATGACACTGTTGACAGAGCAGTGAATGATTCACCAGGTCATCCATGTATGACTGTATGACTTCCCTAAAGTGTGATGCTCCCCTGTTCAAAGACAATATGCTGGGGTAGGATGTGCCTGCCACTCCAAATCATATCAAATCCAAAAAAGTATGACGATATGATCGGAGTGGTATCAGGTGACCCATGGCCCGTTTATGACAGGCGGTGACATCAACACACGGACATCCTTCAAAAGAACGATACCACAAAACCCACACTCAGACCTGCCACCCAGGTGACACCCTAAAGCCCTTCCTCTTGGTCCAGCCAAGCTCTGGATCCAACATGGAGGAGCAGAGGTTAAAGGTGAAACATTGCACCACCAGGTGTGAGTGTGATTAGCCGTTACAAGCCGTTTGGAAAATCTGCCTCTCCCGACATCAGAAGTGGGCGCGTCCCACTAGATGTGTGCTGGATAGATCAGCCTACCAGCCTACCCAGTGGGCCGTAGCAAATGTTGCTCGTGTATCCTTCGTACATCTAGGTGGACACGCCCACTTGTGATGTCAGAAGAGGCCGATTTTCAAACCAGCTTTTACCGGCTAGCCACACTCACACCTGGTGGTGTAATAGGTCACCTTTAAGCGCCTCTGGATCCAATATGGAGGTGCAGTGGCTCATGTTCTCAAGGTGGATCCAACATGGAGGAGCGCCTCAGAGCTCCTCTGGATCCAAAATGGAGGAGCATGTTCAATATAGAGGAGATGAGGAGCGGTGGCTCCAACATGGAGGAGCGGTGGCTCACTGTGGATCCAACATGGAGGAGCATGAGGAGCAGTTGCTCACGGTGGCTCCAACATGGAGGAGCGGTGGACTCACTGTGGATCCAACATGGAGGAGCGGTGGCTCCAACATTGAGGTGCATGAGGAGCAGTGGCTCACGGTAGCTCCAACATGGAGGAGCGGTGGCTCACGGTGGCTCCAACATGGAGGAGCGGTGGCTCACGGTGGCTCCAACATGGAGGAGCGGTGGCTCACGGTGGCTCCAACATGGAGGAGCGGTGGCTCACGGTGGCTCCAACATGGAGGAGCGGTGGCTCACGGTGGCTCCAACATGGAGGCGCATGAGGAGCGGTTCAGGACTCACCTGTGCGTGTGCGTCGCAGTCGAGGCTCTGGAAGCTCTTCAGCCAGACGCCGGGCCGGGGGTCCAGACGGGCGTCCCCGTGGTGGGCCGCGGTCAGGCAGAGCAGCCGTCGCACCCGGGCCCTCAGTCCCCAGGGTCCCCGGCGGCCCTCGGGGTCGCCGGGGACCAGGTAGGGCCGCATGTCTAAACCGTCACCATGGTCACCGCTCCAGTCTGGAAGAGGAAGAGGAGGGTGAAGATGATGACGCCGTTCAAATTATTTTAAAATGTTTTAATTATTAATTGTTTACGTTTACATTTTGCTGTAAATTCAAGTTAAAATAATTAATAATTTCATAAAAACAACTCATAACTGTCATTAAATTATTAATGGTTTTCATTTAATTTACAGCTAAATTGAACTTATTAAATGAAAGGTGAACATGATATTGCGACTCGTGACTTGATTTGCCAGGCAGAGACAAACAATGTCCGGTTTCTCTAGAGGTTTCTGGTAAATGAACTAATTTGGACGGTGAACTAGATTCTGCGTGAAGGGGCTGGTTGTGTTTTCCAGTTAACCCCAGGACACCCCCACAATGCAGCAATTGTTATCCACATGGTGACGCACATTTCTACAATGTTAAGTCTGCGTTCAGTATCATCATCATTGGGACTAGGGTTTGACAGCGTCAGAGTCAGTGGAAGAAATGCAACACAACCGGTTATTTCAGAAGAGGAAATCCTTTCCTTTAACTTGCTACTCAAGCAAAACACAATAGTGGACTTCATTGTATAATATATTATATAAAAGGTCCTAATGTAATCACAAAAATCATGAGGTATTTTTCACAGGCCCACTACTAGCTGATAATAAAGCAGTCTTCAACCAATTAGTATTTTCCAAACTTCAATTAAGCCTCCAATGCTATAACCTAGCTGACACCATAAGAGCAGATACTACTCTGATGACAATAATTGAAACTAAAGCAAACAGAAACACAATATCATTCAGGTAGGCCTGGCTATATTTCACCTTATTTCTTTGGTTGCACCTTGTACGTCCTGCTGAACGCCATTCAGAGACAGACCGGTTTCTTAAGGGGATAGTCCTGACAGTCGGATCGGCGGCCAGACACTGAGCGCGTCTCCGGCTGAGCAGCCCTATTGTTTTGCGTGGTGGACGGGGATTCGTGCGTTTGTGTTGGAATGTCCTCCTCCCATTTCGGCTCTCTGCCCCATTTGATTATCATTATGTCAGGTCGCATCATTACACTTCAACGCTCTCTTTATCTCAATAAACCAACAGGACATTTGTTTTCTTTCTCTACTGGGACTTCAAAGTATAAACAGGATTCCTGAGTAATTCCTCCGCCGTCAATGGCCTTATTTGTTTCTTCGTGGTGTTTGATATTTGTACAGAATAATCAGAGTTCGGCTTGATGATGACTTAATTAAATGGGAGATGTGTTGGTTTGATGTGGACAGCTCGTACCTTCACTGCGATGAGAATTGTCCTTTTCTGGGTACAATCAAGCTGCCGTCTCTAAATTAGTCTTTAATGTTTTACTTTACATTCTGGCGCCGAGGCAGAGAACATTATAATAAGGATAAACTGTGATGATACATTCAGTCTGGTTTACTGGGACAGAGCGAGAGATTCAAACTGTGTACAGGTGCACGTCGTGACTCTGATTGGTCAATCACTCACGTGATTTCCGGACAATTAAATACCCACCCAATCTTTAGCCTCGAATAAAAAACACGATATCAAAACATCCATTTATTTTTACTTTATTTGCATTGAAAATAATACTCCAACTCAATTCAAAACGTTTCATAGCAATTTATTGTTTTTTATTTCGTTTCTTAAAATACTGACGTAAAGTTGGTGATCAGAAAAATCTCACCGGTTCGTCATCAGGTGAAACGTTACCTCGGAGGACGCCACTTAATTGTGTTATTGCTGTTTGAATGTTGTGCCAGACATTACTGACGTCAGTAACAAACACCGTCTATTATGCCTTCCTACACAATAGGCCTTCTGATGCGTGATAGCAGGTCTGCTCCCTTTCAGCTGCTCTCTGTTAATAAAAACACAATAACCCCACTGCAAGCTAGAATAAGTAAACATGGTATAACTTTATTAATACTTATACAATAGGGATAGTACCAACAATATTCTGAATTGGCAAATTAATCAAAAATAACAATGCATGTTTATTCATGGTGGGAAACTCCAACTCAGACTACAGTCCTGACGTTTTGACCTGAAGGACTTTCAGGCCCTGGGCTGAGGAGCAGAAGGTTCACTTCTTCTTCTTCCTGGGCTTCTTCTTGGTCTTGGCGTCGATGATAAGCTGAGACTGCCTCTTCAGCGCCTCCCGGGAGATGATGTCAGCCTCGTCTTCCTCACTCTCTTCATCCTCTGGAAACGGCCGGAAGCAGGGACCGTTTGAATACAAGGACGTTGGAGAAGTGAATTGTGTGTGTGTGTGTGCTATTGTGTGTGTTTCTTTGTATGTGTGTATGTGTGAGTTCACTTGTGTGTGTGCGTGTGTGCCTGCGTGGCACCGACTCACCGTTGAACAGGTTCTGCTGCTGCTCTTCAGGAAGCTGGATGCGAATGTTGTAGTCCGGCAGTTTCCCCTCGATCCTGGTATAGAACTACTCAAAGCACACGCGCGCACACACACACACACACACACACACACACACACACACACACACACACACACACACACACACACACACACACAGGTTCAGATTAATGCCTGTATTATTAATTGACTGAAATATAGAGTAAAACAACACTTTGCTTTTCCCACTACATCCAATGCATGCATTGCTACTGGGTGCTGGGATGCTACTGGTAGCTTTGATGCATTTTTACTGGTAGCTACTGGTAGCTGGGATGCTGGTCTCTTGGCCAGCGGTTGAGGAAAGTGTCCCAAACCAAGGTCAGGTCTCAGATTATGCTTTGACGTCGTACAACACTTTCAGACAGTTCTTTAGAGTTGGAGCCGGCTCTAGAGGAGCCGTGGTCATTAATAAATAACCACCGCTCTGACGTCACCTTCCTGCGTCAACGCTCTGGCACGGCATGTCGGCAAACACAACGCCGTCGGCAGCGGCGAGACAATCAGAAGACAAACAGCGCAGTGGGGAGATCTGGGCGGCCCGTGAGATAAGATGGCCGCTATTTATTATCCAGGCGCAACGGGCTAATGCTAACCCCGCCGGTCACCCTGCTCCACACAGGCTGCAAGGAGGATTAGCAAAAGCGCTAGTCCACGCTAGCTCCCCAAAGGCTAAGCTGGCAAAGCGCGAGTCAGTGCTAGCTCCTCAGAGGCCGAGCTAGCAAAAGCGCTAGTCACCGCTAGCTCCCTAAAGGCCAGTAGAGCATCCTGAGCCAGAGCTCCTCCTCCTCCTCCTCCTCCTCCTCCTCCTCACCTCGTCCTCCTCCATCTCCTTCAGGAGCGCGGACGGCGCTGTCCCCTGGAGCTCCTCGTGGAGCAGCCGGAGCTTCTCCTCACACTGGGCCAGCAGCCCCAGGACCGGGCCCTCAGGGTCGGGCGCCGGAGGGGCCTCGGCCCCCTGCTCCTGGAGGGGCCGAGAGAGGGGGGGAGAGAGAAGGGGAGAGAGAGGGTGAGGGAGAGGGTAAGAGGGAGGTAGAGACAGAGAGGGTGAGGCAGTAGTGTGTGTGAGTGTGGTCCCCACAAGGGGGTCAGTAGTGTGTGAGTGTGGTCCCCACAAGGGGGTCAGTAGTGTGTGAGCGTGGTCCTCACCAGGGGGTCAGTAGTGTGTGAGTGTGGTCCCCACCAGGGGGTCAGTAGTGTGTGAGAGTGGTCCTCACCAGGGGGTCAGTAGTGTGTGAGTGTGGTCCCCACAAGGGGGTCAGTAGTGTGTGAGCGTGGTCCTCACCAGGGGGTCAGTAGTGTGTGAGTGTGGTCCCCACCAGGGGGTCAGTAGTGTGTGAGAGTGGTCCTCACCAGGGGGTCAGTAGTGTGTGAGTGTGGTCCCCACCAGGGGGTCAGTAGTGTGTGAGAGTGGTCCTCACCAGGGGGTCAGTAGTGTGTGAGCGTGGTCCTCACCAGGGGGTCAGTAGTGTGTGAGCGTGGTCCTCACCAGGGGGTCAGTAGTGTGTGAGTGTAGTCCCCACAAGGGGGTCAGTAGTGTGTGAGCGTGGTCCTCACCAGGGGGTCAGTAGTGTGTGAGTGTGGTCCTCACCAGGGGGTCAGTAGTGTGGGAGCGTGGTCCTCACCAGGGGGTCAGTAGTGTGTGAGCGTGGTCCTCACCAGGGGGTCAGTAGTGTGTGAGCGTGGTCCTCACCAGGGGGTCAGTAGTGTGTGAGCGTGGTCCTCACCAGGGGGTCAGTAGTGTGTGAGCGTGGTCCTCACCAGGGGGTCAGTAGTGTGGGAGCGTGGTCCTCACCAGGGGGTCAGTAGTGTGTGAGCGTGGTCCTCACCAGGGGGTCAGTAGTGTGTGAGCGTGGTCCTCACCAGGGGGTCAGTAGTGTGTGAGCGTGGTCCTCACCAGGGGGTCAGTAGTGTGTGAGTGTGGTCCCCACCAGGGGGTCAGTAGTGTGTGAGTGTGGTCCTCACCAGGGGGTCAGTAGTGTGGGAGCGTGGTCCTCACCAGGGGGTCAGTAGTGTGGGAGCGTGGTCCTCACCAGGGGGATGTGCTGCAGCTTGTCGGCCAGGTGCTCCAGCCCGGCCTGGGCGGTCCCCAGGGTCCTCAGCAGCCAGTCCAGGTGGTCCTTGGCCTCATCGCAGCGCCGCTCAGCCTCCCGCACACGCTGCTCACTGTCCCCCAGAGCCTGCTGCCCGCTGGGGGAGGGAGGGGAGGGAGGGAGGGAGGGGAGGGAGGGGGAGGGAGGGGAGGGAGGGGAGGGAGGGAGGGAGGGGAGGGAGGGGGAGAGAGGGAGGGGGAGGGATGGAGGGAGGGGAGGGAGGGAGAGGGAGGGGGAGGGAGGGGGAGAGGGAGGGAGGGGGAGGGGGAGAGGGAGGGAGGGGTGACTTCACAGCTAACTAGCCCCCATGCTAACTAGCCCCAGCTAACTAGCCCCCATGCTAACTAGCCCCAGCTAACTAGCCCCCATGCTAACTAGCCCCAGCTAACTAGCCCCCATGCTAAGCCTCTCATCATGCATGTGTATGAGGTGAACCTGGAGAGCTTGGCCTCTCCAGAGTACTTCATGTCCTGGAAGCTCTGCTGCAGTGCCTCCTTCTCCTCCTTCAGCTGCAGCAGCACCTCCTGGTTCTCCTCCTTCAGCTCCTCCAGGTGCCTCTTGGACTCCCCCTGGGCGATGAAGCACTCCACCATCTCCTACAGGGAGCAGGTTAGCTTCGGTTAGCTTCAGTAAGACCTTAATGTGGGGGTATTATTTATCTTTATCTATTATTATTTTATCATTTATCTATTATTATTTTATATTGTTATTTAATCATTTATCTATTATTATTTTATATTTTGTTATTTAATCATTTATCTATTATTATTTTATATTTTATATATTATTATTTAATCATTTATCTATTATCATTTAATCAATCATCTGTTTTTATTTATCTGCATCTATTATTATTTAATATTTATCCATTATTATTTATCTATCATTATTTATAGATGAAGATGAATAATAATAGATCAATTAGAATTCAATAGTATATCTATTATTATCGAATTGTTTTTCTAGACAACATTCCTGTGGAAGGCGTTCGTCATCGGCCTCCATTGTGTCTCAGGACTCCTCCCCCTCCCCACGCCCGTTACCATGGCCACCCCCCCCCCTCCCGTGCTGTCCGTACGTGCACGCTGGTGACGCCGGTGGCCTCCTTGATGCTCTGGAAGGCCTCCTCCAGGGTGGGGCCGCCGCGCTCCTCCTCGCCGCCCGCCCGCGTGAGGCTGCGCTGAGCCTCGCCGCTCAGCTCCTCCGGCTGCAGGGGGGCCTTCTGGGCCTGGGGGGGCCCAAGGGGTTACCACGGAGACCGCGGGCGTCGCGTCACTCAGCACTGAGGAGAGCTTCTCTATGGACCCTCCGTGTTGTTCCTTCAGGAAAACTTCTGATCGATGACCGAATATTAGCGGAGGTTTTAGCTGCTTGGCCGTTGGGCAACCCGTGACTTGATGGTTAGGGTTAGGTAGGAGTTTCCCATCATGCACCATGTCCGCTTCTAAGGACTAACAGAACTACATATCCCATCATGCACCAGGTACCTCCTGGGACTAACAGAACTACATATCCCATCATAAGGAATAAAGCTGATATTGGCGGCTGGCTAACACATTTACAGAAATGCAGACTGATGGGCACTATCCTTTAAATAAAAAAATGAAATGAAATCATGCACCATGTATCTCCTGGGACTAACAGAACTACACATCCCATCATGCACCATGTACCTCCTTGGAGTAACAGTCCTCTGAACTACTCATCCCATCATGCACCCTGTCCTGTTCGGGGCCTCACCCTGCGGTCGGCCTTCTCTATCTGGGCCTTTCGCTCCTCCACCTGCTTCCTGTACGAGGCCACGATGCGTTCCCGCTCCTTCCGCTCCTTATAGAGCAGGTCCTCCAGCTGCTGCAGCTCCGCCTGGTGGACGGGAGGAGAACACACAACACAACGTTCAGCAGCAATCACCCATTGATACACACATTCACCCATTGATACACACATTCACCCGTTCATGCACACATTCACACACCGACAGCGGTGTCGACCACGCAGGGCGACAGCCAGCTGGTCAGGAGCAGTCAGGGTGAGGCGTCTCGCTCAGGGACACCTTGCTAGTCCGGGGATCTGACTAGCAACCTTCCGGTAACAAGGAAACCCGCTCTACTTCCTGTGCTAAACCGACCCTTAAAATAATCCCAAAAATTAGAGTTGTTCGCGTACCGATACCAGTATCGGAAATTCCTCAGAGACGGCCTCCTTTACTACACAGGCAGAGAACTAAATAAACACTACGGTGTTGTTCGTTCGTTAACGGTCGGAGGTGGAAAGTCGGAATTGGAAACGTGTGCTCTCCGACCTACGTGCGTTCGAGCTACCAGGTCGGAAAAACATGGATGCTCACACTTAACCAAAAAAATACAAATGTATTGTTATAATTATAGACTATAAATGTTAATGATCTAGTTCTGAAAAAAGCTATACACGACTATACAACGCTGTCATTGTAAGAGAACCCTTCAATAAGAACGAGCAGTGTTAGTAGTCACGATGCTAGACGCTGTATCGGTATATACTCGGTATCGTACGATACTCACGTTCAGGATCGGAATCGGTATCGGGGAGGAAAAGATTGTACCGGAACATCAATAATACAAAGATGTGGTGGGTGGGCGGGGCCAGCTGACCTTAGAGGCCTCCTTGGACAGCTGGGCGTCGCCGTTCATGATCCTGAGGCCGTGGAGTTCGGCCCGGTCCTTCAGGATGTCCTCCTCCAGACAGTCCAGCTCTCCCTGGAAGGTCAGGCTCTCATCCTGTAGGGGGGGGAGAGAGTGGAGGGAGGGTCTGTATCTATGTCTGTTTCTTTGTAAACCCATTGCTCAGGGCCTGTGCCCTGTTGACTGTTGACAGATGAGGTGGTGATGAAAGACACGTGTTCCTAACGGAGAGCAGAAGACATCGCACGTGACATCCCAACGCCATGGAAACCGGCACACAATCCTGCTGCTAAATCAGGAGACGCAAAACCAGAACCAGAACCAGACGGGACATTCAGGACTAAAATACCTCTAATGTTATGACACAGGGGTCAGGAGGTCAGAGGTCAGGGGTCAGGTGACACAGGGGTCAGGGTGAACCCACCTGCAGGTGGTTCCTCAGGGTGACGTAGCCTCTCAGCACGTGCTCCGCCTCCTGGTTCTTCACCTGGGCCTTCTCCAGACTGTTCTCCAGGAAGTGCAGCTTCTGCATTTACAGACGTCACAACCGTCACACATGTTACCGTCTGCATGTGTGTGGTTGTGTGTTTGTTTGTGTGTGTGTATGTGCGCGATTTCAACGTGAGTGTGTGCGTTTGGATAGACGTGTGTCTCACGCTGTATAAAACATGTTTTAGGGGGTTCATATTTTCCGATTTAAATAATTAGTGGGAGCGTGTGTCGCTATAAGACCTGCAAAGCGGTGGTAATATAGTGCGTTGTTCAGCTACCCTTGCATTGTCCCCCGGCTGCGCCGCCGCTGCGGCGTCAGTGGACGGGGACTTGGTGCCCTCTGGCTTCAGCCTCTGGCACTGCAGCTTCAGCCCCTCCAGCCGGTCGCGGCTGGTCTTGGTGGCGTGTCTTAATGCGTTGAGGCGTTTCATCTTTAGCAACACTTTCTGTTCCACCTTCGTGATGGCCGCCTAGGAGCAGGGGGGGGGGGGGGGAGGGGGGGGTTAGGTGGTTAGGGGCACTCATGGAGAGAGAGAGACAGCAGGAGATAGGGAAAAGTGAAGATCTTTGACTAGTTGAGCATCTTAAAACTCTTTCATAGGAACAGAGAAAGAGAGACAGAGAGAGGGAGAGAGAGAGAGAGAGGGGGGGAGAGACAGAGAAAGAGAGAGAGAGTGAGAGAGAAAAAGAAAAAGACAGAGAGAGAGAGAGAGTGGAGTGTCAATAGGAACCGACTGATACGTAGTCAGTGCCTGTCTGTTATTTGTTGCAAAGCTATGCATCAGATAATCTTTAGCAATGTTATTTCTACCTAATACATCACAAAACAACTTATTTAGCCTACTTATGATTTTTTAAGCACTTTACACTTAATCTCACCTGCCCTGACATCTTGCGGTAGGCCTCCTTCTCTGAACCTCTGTCTTGAAAGGCTTCTTTGATCACATGCTCATCGCCCTGGTAGGAGTGGATAATAACATCTCATAACATACGTTTACGTTTAGCAGAAGCTTTTATCCAGAGCGACTTACAATAAGTACATTTGTCAGAAGAAAGAGAAACCACAATCTATCGCTGTCGGTACAGTAAGGATGTTCATAGAACCAAGTACCAAGCACTAACTATCACTAGGTTAACCCATTCCCCGTATAAAACAGAGATACCTAGGATAAGATGCTACACAATGATAATCTCACCACCTGCATTGTTATTTCACAAGCGATTGTCAATATACTTTTTTATTTCTAACATTATTTTCCACATGAATGAGTGGTAATATTATATCTATAATATACTTCACTACTCACAGCCAGATTGTCGGCCAGCTTCCTGTGCAGCCGCTTGTTCTCCTGCCTCATCAGCAGGATGCACTCCCTGTTCTTGTGGATGGTGGCCTGGGAGCTCTCGTAGTAGGCGGTTCTGTCTCCCTCTGGCGGTCAAACTCGTTATTATTTCTCGACTTATTTTTCGACTCGTAACTTGGTTGTGACTTGTGATAAATAGATACATTAAATCGAAAGCATGTTAGAATGTGATGTATTGCTTTACTTAAACCCGTTTGTGTCTTTGGAGCACGCACTACAAACCCCCGTATCGCCATGGCTGTGACACTGTTCAACTCAACCATACTTAATGAGATAAAGCCAGCAAATGAAAAGCAGGAATGCGTGGAGGACATCGTGTTTATGTTGCAGACATGCCTTCAAAGTCAGCCTTGCAGGATGAAAAACATTAGCAGGACAATGACGTCGGAGATCACTAAAACAGTCAGTAACATGGTTCATATGAAGACTCACCGAGCAGCTGAATCTTCCGCTGCATCTCGGTTATCTGGTCGTGCAAAGGCGGCTTCATGGCCTCCGCGTTTAATGGCATGTTGGCCCTCGTATAAAAAAAAAATAACTATACTGTATAAAATAGCGATGGATAATAATTAACCGCAAAACGAACTTTTCAACGTTCAGTTGGTCACCGCCTGGTCGAAGCTTTAAGGTCGCCTAGCAACCGGTACACTTAAACCAGCCAACCAGAAGGTCGCCTAGCAACCAGTACACTTAAACCAGGTAACCAGATCAATGTGCACACAGACACACACTCTTACTCACACACCGTCTTAATCAAACACACACACACGCAGACACACACACACACACACATACACACACACAGGGGAGGAGCCTCATCAACCTGAACACTTTTATTATCATAAAATTAAAAAAAAATATTAACACACAAACAACTTTGGTTCCAGATTTAGAAATACGTCAGACAGATCTGTGATAATTCATCATCTTACTTTACTTTCTTTCCTTTAGCTCGGTATCTTAGTTTCATGGCACTGAAACAAAGGCCAAAGAGTAACTCGTTCATTTGCCCGAAAACACAAACGCACAATGCTGTTGTAGACAACGTTGTCTGCAACAGCTCAAGACTTAAGACATTTTGGTGTATGATTCATAACATTAGCATGAAGAAATATGAATTTCTCAGGTTTATAATGTGAATCATTTCCATTTCATAACTCTTCCTCAACAGTCTATTCAATGGGTAAATACTATTCAAAGGCTTTCAAAAAACATCAAAATCAGACAAAATAACACGTCATTTACTTCAGAGCGATGTTAGGTTTTGCTGTAATAGTTTGTAAGATGCTATATCCCTTTTTGATTTAAAGCATTGCAAAAATATGACCGTATATACATCATTCAAGAGATCTTTACATTTGTCCTGGTTTGAACGTATATAAACATGCATACTAACCACACACCACACACACACACACTCTTTTATTCACAGACACTCTCTTATAGGGCTGGGCGATTAATTGAATTTATTATTTTAGATTTCAACATTTTCTTTTGGACCATTTTGTGTATTTTTTTAAGTCGAAATTTCGAAGTTCTCAGTTACAAAGTTTGTTTTTGCGAGAGATATGCTGAATAAATACATCATGTTTTCAAACTCCAAAAATAATCGTTAAAATAATCGTGATTATGATTTTGTCCATAATCGAGCAGCCCTACTCTCTTACTCACTAATTCTCTTACACACACACACACACACCCCCTAGTCCACAGTCTTGGTGGTGTCGTTGCTCTTCTTCAGGATGTTGAGCAGGTTGTTCGACATGAGGTACGGCCGCTCCGCCGTCCCGTCGTTGCGCTCCAGGTCCTCACCTGAGACACGGAGAGAACAGCGTCAGTGCACCTGGTCACAAGGCCACACGCTGCTACGAGCTAATGCTACAGCAGGTCCCAATGCACTGCCTACTGCTACAGTAGCCCTAGTCTGTAGCGTTGTGTCATGTGTTAACCAATGGCATAGCGGTGTGTATTGGTTGTGTGCGTTAGATCAAGCTGAACGTCTCACCTGTTGGGAGATGGCTTTCGAAATTTTTGCGCTTCTCTCATAACAGAACAGTTCATGTATGGTTTATTCAATCACCTTTAATCAATAACTACATCCAATAAATATGGAATGTCACCGGTATTACCGGAAAAGATCTACGTTCAACATCCACGTTTCTAACTAACAGGAAAAGGTACAAAGGCATCCACAGACGTTGGCTGTTAGTAGCAAAGAACTCCGAAGGCGTTATTACCCAGCATGCAGCAGTGAGAGAGAACAGGAAGGAGGGAAAGAGAAAGGAGAGAGAGAGAGAGAGAGAGAGAGAGAGAGAGAGAGAGAGAGAGGGCGGGGCAACAATGATCAGTGAACAACGGGATTTGGAAAGGCTGAGAGGTCGTTATGGTTGCATCGTTGCAGAAACAATCCCTTATCCCCATCGAAATGACCAAGGCAAGTGTTCAGTAAAACAATACAGTAAGTCTGCGAGCTGCGACCTACACAAGGCTGCAGAAATAGTACAAACATCACACACAAACACACACAACTGTTTATACATTTCAGTCCCGTGGGACAAAAAGAAAAGTGTGTACACGGTCTATCAAATTTGATTATAACCATTTGGCATCAGCTGGTAGTGTGTTGTAAACATTGGAAAGACTCCCTCTCGAGCGAGATTCGTTCTCTGTAAACCCGGTATGCGGTGGTTTCTGAGGTGCACCCGTTGCCACGACGACAAGGGTCAGGGTGCGTATATGATAGTAAAGTCAGGCACAGGTTCAGCGTTTTGCAAAAGTCCTACACGTTTTCTTAAAATGACAATACCAACACTCCGGTGTGACTCTCCGGCACGATAAACCAAACATGTCAAAGCTACAGCAGGGCGCTCTGGGTGCTCACACAGAGACCCCTCTCTAACGAGGGGGAAGCAGGCCTGGATCTCACACACACACACACACACCCACAGAGAAGACTCCTTCTCCGTCACCCGCTCGGTCCGACCACAAGGGGGCAGGCGGGGCTGTGCCGCTGAGCACATGCATATAAACCCTCTTTTAAACCCCCTACGTTTCAGCCAAGCTCGTCATGTATAATTAACGCCCCTCCTGCTCGCTGACCCCAGTCACATGACCCTACTCCTTGTTCGAGGCCGCAGGCTCGACTCCTCCGGTCTCATCTTTCTTCTCTTCGTTTATTTCTTTCTCCGCAACCGCCGGCACCTCCTCCTCCTTGGCCTTCACCTCCTCCTCCTTGGGCTTCACCTCCTCCTCCTTGGCCTTCACCTCCTCCTCCTTGGCCTTCACCTCCTCCTGCGATTCTATCTTTTCCTCCACCTTCTCTTCTTTCTCCTCAGCCTCCTGCTTCGGATCGGCCTTCTCTTCGCCCTTCTCCTCCTCCTCCTCCTGCTCTTCCTCGGCGGCCGCAGTAGGTGCATCAGCGTCGGTCTCCAGGAGTGTCTCCTGCTCCTGGTCCTGTGTGAGCAGGGCCAGGTGCTTCAGCTGGACCTCCGAGTCCTGCTGGCTGAGGGGGGTCTCTTCCTCCCCCGGGCTGCCCCCGTCCCCCTGGCTCTCGGCGGGGGTCTCCTCCGCCCTCGTGGCCTTGGAGAGGATCTCGTGGAGCTCCGGGGACATGTGGTACGGCCGCTCGGACGAGCCGTCGTTCCTCTCCAGGTCCTCGCCTTGTTTTGGTTTTTATATGTGTGTGTGCGTGCGTGCGTGCGTGCGTGCGTGTGTGTGTGTTGGTGTTGGTGTGTGTTAGTGTGAATGTTGTGTGTGTGTGTGTGTGTGTGTGTGTTTGTGTTGGTGTGTGTGTTGGTTTGTGTGTTTGTGTATGTGTGTTGGTGTTTGTGTGTGTTTGCGTGTGTGTGTGTTTGTGTGTGTGTGTTGGTGTTTATGTGTGTTTGTGTGAGTAGGTGTGAGTTGGCGCGTGTTTGTGCGTGTTTGCGTGTGTTTTTGTGTTTGTTTGCATGTGTTTGTGTGCGTTTCATTGAGCCGATGTGAGTTTGGGAGTCGATGGATAATAACAATATAAACCAAAAAGCAAAACCATGGAAAAAGAAAACGGGGGCGTGAGTGTGAAATGAGAGGCGGGAGAACGGTGCAGGAAAAAGGGAGAGATCAGAGAAGAGAGACCGGTCAGTCACACAGCAGAGAGGAAGGCAGCGGTTAAGACTTGAGATCAATCGAGTGATTAATAAAGCGCGCAGCAAAAGGAGAGATCGTTATCTGAGACGTCAGACGTTTAAACCATCTGTCACAGGTCGGCCAGGCGGGGTACTCACAGAAGCAGAGGAAGAGTGTGTCCACGCACATGGCGTACACGCTGAAGAACCCGTGGGCGATGAGGTAGGATCCCACCACCACCGTCTAGGGGGACAGACACCCAGGGATGTGATCCAATGCCTCCCTCATGGAGGTCTGTCTACAGCTCAATCTCTACAGTATAAGGGTTGACTGGCTGCGATGTCATTTCCCTGTGGCTAGTGTGAAGCCGAAAGGTGAGGCACACTGCAGCAGCAGAACATAAATGAACTGCATTAATATAGAGCTTTTCTAACCAGCGGCCTCTTAAAGCGCCTTACAATATTGCCTCACATTCACCCATTCATGCACACATTCACACACCGACGGTGGAGTCAGCCACGCAGGGCGACCGCCAGCTAGTCAGGAGCAGTCTAGGAGCTAGCTAGGAAGAGCCGGAGATCGAACCAGCAAACTTCCGTTGACCAGTCCACCCGCTCGACCTCCTGAGCCACACGCCGGCACATACATTTCTATACAATGACAGCGCTCAACACTACACACTAACCTACTAATCTAGTACTCCAGTGACACAGCGTAGTCTAAACATGGCCGTATACCCAGGGCACCTGGGGGAAGGTCGGAAGGTCTTCCTCACCAGTATGGGGACCCAGTAGTAGTTGAGAGACGGAGCGGTCTCCTCCACAGCTTTGATCCGTCCGGAGAAGAAGAAGAAGGAGCAAATCCCTGCATGGAGACACGGGCGGGGGTGAGACAAACAGGACGCTCGCGACGTGGAGAAGGGACTGCAGATGGAGAACTGACAGGGTCCTTACCGACGATTCCAACGATCAGGAGCTTCCCCAGGAAGAGGAGGAAGTCCGTCACCTTGTCCAGCACGGCCACCCTGGAACGAGGAGGGGATCACCACATGGGATGAGGGGGCTGGTGATTCCATAAACGCTATGACAACGGCAGCTCATGGTTTGACCTCTGACCTACCGGATGACGTTCCTCATGAGGAGGAAGAAGGCGTCCCTCGCTGAGGGGCAGAAGCTTTTACCGTAGACGGCGATCTAGGAAACAGGAGTTCCTCGTTATTGTTTAAAGAAACTGGACTGCATTTATCCAACGCTTTTCTAACCGGTGGCCTCTCAAATGTTCAGTTCGATCATACTCATAGTGAGTCAGATCATTGATGCCCAATGGTTCTGGCGGACGATGAGCTCACCATGATGTAGGCGTTCCTGTTGATGAACTTGATGAACTTCTCCAGGCACCAGAAGCAGCACTTCAAGCAGCTCAGGAGGAACTTGGAACACCTGTTCTGCGCGCCTGAGGAGGGAGGGGGAAACATCAACGTCAGCCTCAGCACCGTTCTGGAGACGGTTGCTTGGTTACCGTGGAGGGAAACGACGGCGGCAGACCTTTCAGCTTGTGGTCGAGGTACTCCAACAGGACTCTGACGACCTGCACCAGCGACAGGATCAGAGAGCCGAACGCCAGGGAGCCTGTGTGGAACCTGCAGCACGGTGAGGAGGTTCAGTTAGGAGGGACAACTAGCAACCTTCCGGTTGCCAGCGAACCCGCTCTACCTCCTGAGCTAAGCCGACCCAGGACCGAGGCGTCAAACGGAAGCGACCACGTCTCCATCGTCGCGGAAAGCTCCTTGGTGGTTTGACCGACTGTTTATATCTATTGTACATTAATATATGCAACACGTGAACCTCCTAAGAAGGCGCAATTTGATCTCGGGATATTGGGCAATATCCCATGATTGAGATCTCAAACTCGGGATATTGTTTTGCGCGTGTGGCGGTCGTCTCGTCACGCTAATAAAAACAAATAAACCGCTAATAAAAACAAATGAATCCCGGCAAAAAGTGCTATCTTGTTTGTTTGCTACCTTGGATGTTCACGTGTAGTATATACTAAAACAATTATTCCCCTCAGGCACCTCTGTGAACACTATTCCCTTCGCCTTCGGCGAGTGATTGTTAATTTGCCTTCCCTGAATGAATAGCGGTGAGATAAACGACGGTTCCCTGGGTGGCTTGACCTCACCTGAGGGCGCGGCCCAGAGAGGAGAAGATAGGGTAGGCGGGAATGTGTTCGGGCTTCTTGAAGGCCCAGTAGTACGAGGCGAAGGCCCCAGCCAGCGTCACCTGCCCCAGCGCTGTCACGAAGTTGGCGCACCAGAAGAAGAGGAAGAGGTTGTAGAACTGCAGCACGATCAGGTACTTGTGGTAGAGCGTCTCGCCGCCGTAGAACGCGAAGCGGCACTCGGTGTGCAGGGCGCCGGCCGAGAAGTTGTTGGGGCTGAAGGTCTGTGGGGGGGGGGGGGGAGTCAGACGGGGGTTAGGATGTAGAGCTGGGCGATTAATCGGTTTTTAATCGTAATTCGAATTTTTGGTTTAGGACGATTTAAAAAATATATATATATATTTTTTTTTAATTAGTCATTTATAGAATTTTTTTTTATTAAAATCGATAATTGGGTTTGGTTTGAAAAAATCTGAGATTTTATTTTAGGGCTAATCCTCCAGCCCTATTTGAATGTGGGTCGTCCCTCAGAGTTGGGTTTGTTGTTTCTAAAGGGGTGATGTCATGCCACCAGGTGTGAGGGTGATCAGCCGTTACAAGCCATTTTCAAACGTCTTGCAACGGTTGATCACACTCACACCTGGTGGCTTGATATCACCCAAAAATATATATTTTTTAGGGATTTTTAATTCATGTTTTTACAGTTTTTCATTAAACTGTTGTCGGGGAGTGTTCATTATACATTGATCTGGTGAGACTGATTTATAAAGGACATTCATCTTAGGCTCCGCAGGGGGTGTTGGGTCTCACGGTGGAACTATCCACCCATGTTTACATCATCTTTACCCACAGGATGAGACAAGAGGAATGTAAGTTCACGCAGTTAAGAACAAATGCGTTGATGGTGGTGGTGCAGGTGGTGGGGTTTGCCATCAGACCTATAATTATACAAATATTTAAGAATTTGTGCAATTTGAACTTTTAAAATAATCGAAACTAAAGATTCTTTTTTTTTTTTACTTAGTTAAGGCGGCAGGCGTGTGATGTTCAGGCGGCTGCCTGAGCTGTAAGGTGCTTCGGGAAACCCTGCAATTCAACTTTATTAGTACAGCCCTTAATCAAAGGTCCAAACGGCTTAACAGGCCGTATTTTTATGACCCCCCCAGACCCGAACCCCCCATGATGAAAGAAAGGAGTCAAAATAAATATCAGCGGCGATATTCCGGGAGGTTGGGGCGCGCCTTACCTCAGGGTCACAGGTGTGCCTGGTGAACTCCCCTGCGCTGATGTTGAACACCTTGTACACCTGCTCATTGGACGTGGACAGGAAGCTGACACCAGGCGTTAGGGAAGGTACAGGAAGCGCTGAAGGAAACACGGAGACTAGCGGAGCAACGAGGTCGCTCAGGACGACACAAACAGGAGCGGTAAACAACCTCCAACGCGGGACAGACAGACAGACAGACAGACAGACAGCCCTCTGACCTTCCTCATTCTGCTGGGATAGACAGACAGACAGACAGACAGACAGCCCTCTGACCTTCCTCATTCTGCTGGGACAGACAGACAGACAGACAGACCCCCCCTCATTCTGCCGGGACAGACAGACAGAAAGAGAGACAGACAGACAGACAGCCTTCTGACCATCTCATTCTGCTGGGACCGACAGATAGACAGACAGACAGACAGACAGTCCTCTGACCTTCCTCATTGTGCCGGGCAGACAGACAGACAGACAGACAGACAGACAGACAGACAGACAGACAGACAAATAGACAGACAGACAGACACAGTCCTCTGACCTTCCTCATTGTGCCGGGCAGACAGACAGACAGACAGACAGACAGACAGGCAGGCAGACAGACAGACAGACAGACAGACAGACAGACAGACAGACAGACAGACGCCAGGGGGATGACTGAAGGATACACAGCAGTGACGGCCCAGTAGGCGATCACCATGGCCAGCAGACAGAAGGTCAACAGTGGGTAGAAGAGAGATGACATGACATGGCCCACCGCCCTGGGAGAGGAACACAGCCAGTCAGTATGAGAACCAGTCATTACGGGACCTGCTCCAACAGACCTCCTACATTCACATTTACATTAAGGGCATTCAGCAGACGCTTTATCCAAAGCAACTTACAATAAGTACATTTATCAGAAGAAAGAGAAACAACAATATACTCTGTGGGTACAGAAAGGATGTTCATAGAACCACGTGCCAAGCAAGAACAATCGCTAGGCTAACCTATTCCCGGTATACAGAGATAGCTAGGATAAGACACTACACGATGCTAAGTACTATATATATATAATTTTTTTTCTGCTTATGGTAGAGTGACATAGACAGGAAGGTACGGGAGATAGAGGGGAGGACATGCAGCAACGGACCAGCGGCAGGAGTCCAGCCCAGGTCGCTGCGGTGAGGACTGGGCCTTAACGGTGTACGCTCTTAGGTCCTATTTCTAAGTGCCAGGATGTAAAACACACAATAGTCGCCATGCTCCTCCTCATGCGCAGTGGCGTGACTGAGTGAGGCGGACTGACCTGCTGGCCTCCTTGATCAGCGCGATGGCGATGAGGATCCTCTTCCTCAGGAAGATGAGGAGCAGGATGATGACCACCTCCACGATGGCCAGGATGATCACTGGGGGGGGCGAGCAGAGGGTCGCATCAGGACAACGCCAGGGATGTTCAATGTGTTAACGCTAATGCGAACACGCTAACACAGGGTGCTAATGCTAATACGAGATTGTATGCTAACAAACAGGCTGAAGGTTTGATTGGGGTGGTGTAACAATAGATGTGCGGTGGGTGGATGTGAGGTACGGTTTGATTAGGGTGGTGTTGGGTGGGTGGATGTGAGGTATGGTTTGATTGGGGTGGTGTTGGGTGAGAGGGTATGAAGTAAGGTTTGATTAGGGTGGTGTTGGGTAAGAGGGTATGAAGTAAGGTTTGATTAGGGTGGTGTTGGGTAGGTGGGTATGAAGTAAGGTTTGATTAGGGTGGTGTTGGGTGAGAGGGTATGAAGTAAGGTTTGATTGGGGTGGTGTTGGGTGAGAGGGTATGAAGTAAGGTTTGATTAGGGTGGTGTTGGGTGGGTGGGTGTGAAGTAAGGTTTGATTGGGGTGGTGTTGGGTGGGTGGGTGTGAAGTAAGGTTTGATTGGGGTGGTGTTGGGTGAGAGGGTATGAAGTAAGGTTTGATTAGGGTGGTGTTGGGTGAGAGGGTATGAAGTAAGGTTTGATTGGGGTGGTGTTGGGTGAGAGGGTATGAAGTAAGGTTTGATTGGGGTGGTGTTGGGTGGGTGGGTATGAAGTAAGGTTTGATTGGGGTGGCGTCGGGTTGGTGGATGTGACGTAAGGTTAGCTTAGGGTGGTGTTCGGTGAGAGGGTATGAAGTAAGGTTTGATTAGGGTGGTGTTGGGTGAGAGGGTATGAAGTAAGGTTTGATTGGGGTGGTGTTGGGTGGGAGGGTATGAAGTAAGGTTTGATTAGGGTGGTGTTGGGTGGGTGGGTGTGAAGTAAGGATTGATTGGGGTGGTGTTCGGTGAGAGGGTATGAAGTAAGGTTTGATTAGGGTGGTGTTGGGTGGGTGGGTATGAAGTAAGGTTTGATTAGGGTGGTGTTGGGTGGGCGGGTGTGAAGTAAGGTTTGATTGGGGTGGTGTTCGTTGAGAGGGTGTGTTAGCGTGTGCTCACTGAAGGCCAGCCAGGTCTGTCTGATCTGCAGGTAGATGGAGAAGTCCGTCTGCAGGCCCAGGTCCTTGATGGTGACGTCGGCTCCGGCCACTCCTTTCAGACTGGCGAACTCCCAGTAGCAGTGGAAGATCCCTGAGCGCACAAACCACAGCGTGAGCGACCTCGTTAGAATGACCGGGTAATCATGAACGTCCATTCAGGAAGGCAACGATACATTCAGAAACATGAGTTCCAACAAACATTCACATTTACATTCAGGGCATCAAGCAGACGCTTTTATCCAAAGCAACTTACAATAAGTATAGTAATATAATATAATATAATATAAACATAATGTACTGACCGTCGCTGTCGGTACAGTAAGGATGTTCATGGAACCAAGTGCCAAGCACTAACTATCGCTAGGTTAACCCATTCCCCGTATTCAACAGATAGCTAGGATAAGACGCTACACGATGCTAAGAACTATTTTTAAGTGCCAGGACGTACATCATACAATAAGTGCGTAAGAGGGGTGTGGGGGGGTCTATGCAGGGTCTAGGTGAACTCTGAACATATAGCCTCAATCCTTTCACCTTCAAAACCTTGAAGGTTTTCAGGTCTTAAATCTGTCCAGTTTATTTTGCGGCGTCTGCTGTTTGACGTTCAGACAGGTTGCCATGGGGACCCTTACCGTAGCCGATGACCAGGATGACGAGGATGATCATGACCCAGATCATGACCCCGGCCAGGTACCGCAGCAGCACGATGAAGATGAAGCTGACCACCATCGCTATCACCAGGCCCCTAGGAGGAGAAGGAGGGGGAACTCAGTAAGACACGCCTTAAACACAGTGAGACATGCCTTAAACACAGTGAGACACGCCTTAGACACAGTGAGACACGCCTTAAACACAGTGAGACACGCCTTAAACACAGTGAGACACGCCTTAAACACAGTGAGACACGCCTTAAACACAGTGAGACACGCCTTAAACACAGTAAGACACGCCTTAAACACAGTGAGACACGCCTTAAACACACTGAGACACGCCTTAAACACAGTGAGACACGCCTTAAACACAGTGAGACACGCCTTAAACACAGAGAGACACGCCTTAAACACAGAGAGACATGCCTTAAACACACTGAGACACGCCTTAAACACAGTGAGACACGCCTTAAACACAGTGAGACACGCCTTAAACCTATTCTGCACTAGAAGGATTTGTCACGTCACTCACTTTAATTGTCTTCACCTGTCCCTCATGAACATTCCCCTCCTGGTGTATTTAGAAAGCGTGTGTTTCCCTTTCTCTGTGCCAGTTCATCTTTGATCTCTGTATCAATCGTCCCAGCATTTTCCGACTGATATTTACGGTTCCCGGTTTTCTGATACCGGCCCGTTTATTCCCGACTACATCTTGTTGTTACTGTTTGCCTGATCTAGAGTGATGTCCCGTGTACCGACCTATCAGCCAGTAAAGACCATTCTTTCTACTCAGACTTTGGCCTCCAGAGGCGTGCTTTGAGTCCTTTTTCCCTGCTGCTCACCCTGCCGTTACATGTTTGTGACTTTGACACACTTAAACTAGAGGTGCTGAATGGGTTTTAAGCCGTGTGTCTTAAAACCCATTCAGCACTGTGTAGTCACAACAATTAATCAGCAGTTAATTCACTATTCATACCATAGACTCCTTGCCGGTTAACATAGCAACACTGTTGGGGTGTGAGACCCTGACACTGACGGTAACCACGGTGACTCACAGCAGGATCCAGTACCAGGACACGGTGTAGTCCTCAAAGATCCTCATGGCAACCTGCCGCGCCTCCACCACCAGGTTGGACTTCCTGCGACGCACGTCGTTCAAAAACGGTTTAGTGAGATCACATCAGGACCAATGGACCGCTGAAGAATAAGTCCCGCCTCCGACCTTCGGTCAAAGCTGCGTTGGCGTTTTGAATTTCGCACTTTTTGGAAAGAGTGCGAAGTTCAAAACGCCGACGCAGCTTTGACTTCTTCGCCCGCTACAGAGTTTGTTATGTACAATCATTCATGAACCCCGTGTTGTTTCCCCACAGACATTAGACCCAGGGAACCGGAGCCTTCGGAGGCGGGACTTGTTCTTCAGACGTCTATGGGTTCAGAGGGGCAGGGTTGAACGGGCTGTCACTCACTTGGCGGCGTCCAATAGCTGCGTGGCGTTGACCTGGTCTCCGGCGTCGTCCGCCAGGGAGGTCTCGTTCCCCACCACCACCACGCCCTTCAGGGTGCCCAGGGCGGGGAGGCAGCGGTGGGTGACTGGGGGGGGGGGCAGAGGCCACAGCAGGGGGTGAGACCGGGTGTGTCTGAGACCGGGTGTGTGTGAGACCGGTTGTGTGTGAGACAGGGTGTGTGTGAGACAGGGTGTGGGTAAGACAGTTTGTGTGTGTGAGACAGGGTGTGGGTAAGACCGCGTGTGTGAGACCGGGTGTGTGAGACTGGTTGTCTGTGAGACAGGGTGTGTGTGAGACCGGTTGTGTGTGAGACAGGCTGTGTGTGAGACCGGTTGTGTGTGAGACAGGGTGTGTGTGAGACAGGATGTGTGTGAGACCGGTTGTGTGTGAGACAGGCTGTGTGTGAGACCGGTTGTGTGTCAGACAGGCTGTGTGTGAGACTGGTTGTGAGGGAGACAGGGTGTGTGTGAGACCGGGTATGTGTGAGACCGGTTGTGTGTGAGACCGGGTGTGTGTGAGACAGGGTGTGAGTGAGACTGGGTGTGTGTGAGATATATCTATAAATATATATACCTGATGTCTTCTATATATATATATATATATATATCTATACACAGTATAGATAGATATAGATATAGAATAATAGATAAAAAGCTGTATAAAAGCTATATAAAATATAAAAAGCTTTATTTGAATAATGCTTATCCAAGCAAAGGGTGTGGAAAAGGCCCCACAGCGTGCTCCATGCTGTGTCTCCCAGCAGGGTGTTAAGAAGTGCCTGACAACAGCACGTGATTGGCTGGTGCTGGTGACTCACAGGCTTGGCTGGGGATGAGCATGGCCGGACAGAGTCCCTGGCTGAGGATATCAGGGGCGCTCTGCGAACACACGGGGAGAGATTACATCATTTTTGAGTTTGAAAATTTATTCAGAATTTCTCTCCCAAGAAAAACACTTTGTAACTGAGTCATTGTCCCTTAAAAAAATACACAGAACGTTCAAAGAGAAAAGGTTAAAATCGAAAAGAATGTACAAACATGCATCCAGCTGTTCTGAAATTTAGATCAAACATTTACTGAATAAAACAAATAAACTTAGAAGAAGAAAAAAAAAAAAATTGTTTCACTTTATTACATTAGTTTGGTGATCGTTTGACCCAAAAATCGAATCAAGATCAAAATCTGATTAATTGCACAGCCCTACTGGAGACGGCAGGGTACTGCGGGGCTGCCTTACCATCTTGGTGAAGTTGGTTCCTTCCTTACAGTAACTCCTGTAATAGTCTTGCTTCTTTCTGTCAAAGCTCAGCTTGGCTGTGATCAGGGTGAGGTGCTCCTTAGGACACGTTTCCACGCATATCTGTGAACCGTGAGGGACACGTTAGGACATTATTAAGAAGACGGAGATGTTATTGGAGCGGTAGTGGTTGAACTAATAGTCTGAGGTATGTTATTGTCATTTATCCAAAGCGACTTACAATAAGTACATTTGTCAGATGAAGAGAAACAAAATACCGCTGTCGGTACAGTAAGGATGTTCATAGAACCAAGTGCCAAGCGCTAACTATCACTAGGTTAACCCATTCCCCGTATACAGCAGAGATAGCTAGGATAAGATGCTACACAATGCTAAGGACTATTTGTTAAGTGCAAGGACGTACAACATGCAATAAGTGCGTAAGAGGGGTATGGGGGTGTATGGGGGGAGGCTATGCAGTCTATTGACATCATCATCATCCTCCTCAAAATGGCCATCCTGTGCATCAGCTTCAGCTATATGAGGGCAGGGTCTAGCTCAGGGTACGAGGGGGGGGTCTGACCTGTGGGGTTGGCCCCCAGCTATATGAGAGCAGGGTCTAGCTCAGGGTACGGGGGGGGGGGGGGTCTGACCTGTGTTGTGGGACACTGGAACTCCAGTAGCACCAGGGGGCTGGCACACTTCAGGATGTTGAAGTAGAACAGCAGAGGCTTCTTCCTGTAGAGGGGAGTGAGGGGGAGAGAGAGGGGAGAGACAGGGGAGAGACAGGGGAGAGACAGGGGAGAGACAGGGGAGTTAGAGGGGAGAGACAGGAGAGTGTTTACTCTGTGCTCCCCAGGCGACTCCATGTCTAGTCACTAAGCAGAGTGGGGCGCGGCCGGGCTGTAATGGATGAGGACATCAGGGAATCGAGCCAGTACCGTACCACTGGGAATCGAGGAGCCAATAGGCTTCAATCCTTCCCCCAGACCACACCCTTATTTTATAACATCATCATCAAGGTTAAGCTTTATATTGGATCCCACCGATTCAAATAAAACCACCCGGAACGTCTTACATGTACTGCAATAAGACAGAGATATGGAAAAAATTATTGTTACAATAATAAGTGGAATCTTACACAATATCAATACATGCTAACATGCTACTAGCAAACCAAACACTGAGAGGACGTCTTTAACTCTGATCAAAATACCTGTCTACTTCTGGATCATGGATGGAAACTATAAAGGTATCAATAATGAATCTACATCTTCATTTCATCACCGTAGCGATACAACTCAAAGACGGCCCCCGCGGTAACGATGGGGTTATCGTACGGCCGCACTGGGCTGCAGATCTACGCTGAGCTTCCTCCCCCAGTCAGAGGCCGTCGGGGGGGATAGTCAAAGGGTCCCGGGGGGGGGTTAGGATCTGGTGGAGGTGAGAGACGGGGCCTGGAGAGAGTACTCACTCCATAGGGGTCCCGGCCTGCCCACAGAACTGCCCCCTGCTGTCCGTGGGGTAGATCACCTTCCTGGGGTCGCCCTGGGACCAGGCTGGGGGGGGAACAGAACAGAGCATACCGGAATCAGCTGGTTAAACACTGTCTGTCTGTCTGTATGCCTGTCTGTCTGTATGCCTGTCTGTATCTCTGTCTGTCTCACTCTCTGTCTGTCTGTCTGTCTGTGTGTATGTCTGTCTGTCTGTCTGCCTTTCTGTCTCTCTGTCTCTCAGTCTGTCTGGCTGTCTCTCAGTCTGTCTGTCTGTCTGTCTGTCTCTCTGTATGTCTGTCTCTCTATCTGTCTGTCTGTATGTCAGTGGGTTAATAATAAGTCAAATTGACGTGCAAGAAGCACTGAGAGTCCTGAGTGGATGACATCATCTACAGTCCCATGACCTCCAAAACATTCCTCATCATCATCATCATCATCATCATCATCATTACCCAGGATGCCCACGGCGAAGTATCCGAACAGAAAGAGGATGAAGAGGATACAGCAGAGGACATCGGTGCAGCCCCTGGAGGGCAAACACACAGAGGGGTGTTAGCTCTGAGGAGGGAGAGGAGGAGGGAGGAGGGGGAGGGAGGAGGAGGAGGAGGGAGGAGGAGGGAGGAGGAGGAGGAGGAGGGAGGAGGGGGAGGAGGGAGGAGGAGGAGGGAGGGGGAGGGAGGGAGGAGGAGGAGGGAGGAGGGAGGGAGGAGGAGGGAGGAGGGGGAGGGAGGGAGGAGGGGGAGGGAGGGAGAGGGAGGGAGGAGGAGGAGGGAGGGAGGAGGGGGAGGGAGGGAGGAGGGGGAGGGAGGGGGAGGGAGGGAGGAGGAGGGGGAGGGGGAGGGAGGGAGGAGGAGGGAGGGAGGAGGAGGAGGGAGGAGGGAGGGAGGAGGAGGGAGGAGGGGGAGGGAGGGAGGAGGAGGGAGGAGGAGGAGGGAGGAGGGAGGGGGAGGGAGGGAGGAGGGGGAGGGAGGGGGAGGAGGAGGGAGGAGGAGGAGGAGGGAGGAGGAGGGAGGGAGGAGGGGGAGGGAGGGGGAGGAGGAGGGAGGAGGAGGAGGGGGAGGGGGAGGGAGGGAGGAGGAGGGAGGAGGAGGGAGGGCAGACACACAACGGGGAGAGACTCCCTCTGTTCAGCTCTTGGAACATGAAGCCACTCACCTGTTGTGGATCGGTCCCTTGAAGTTTGCATCAAACTTCCTGGCCTCTCCTGTTGGCGAAATCAGATACGCATAAATTAATCAACGGTGTCAAAGGAGTCCACAAAACCTATTTCTGACTTTCCCTGTTTCCATCGCACACTCTGAGGTTGCTAGTTCGATCAAGACAGCTCACCCTATCTGCTCCCGACGAGCTGTCTTGTCGCCCTGCGTGGTTGACACCGCCGTCGGTGTGGGAATGAGTGCATGAATGGCTGAATGTACGTAAAGCACTTTGAGTGGCCACTGGTTAGAAAAGCGCTATATAAATGCAGTCCATTTACCATATGGTATATGATTATGATATTCTAACTCATGCAAATACAAATGAAAACACAAACACAAATATACAGTATGTATTGAGGCCTTTCAACGCATACTGTACCTGGATAGGAACACACACGCTAAAGAGGAGAGCGCCATTTAAAGAGACATATTGACATGGCAAAAGGCCAGGATTCATCACCAGATTGGCATAGCAACCCACAAAATGGCCCCCCTGGTGACCCCCCTGCGATCGCTGCCGGCCACCATGGAAACGAGCCAGAGAAAAAACATCAGCCCACAACTAAAATCTGGCCGTCTGTATTGTGATGATATCATCGGCTGGCCACACCACGAATCTCATTACCCCAAAGAGGAAATGGATTTTGCAAGAATAGAGCATTAGAACATAAAGTCCCCTACATTAAGCGGACTTGTTAGTACACACCTATTGTATGTTGTATGTCCTTGCACTTAAAAATAGTACTTATCATTGTGTATCCAACGTCCCATCATAGCTATCGTTGTTGTTTACGGGGAGAGGGGTTAACCTATTGTTTGTCAGCGCTTGGCAATATGAACATCCTTACTGATCTGACAGCGATATATTGTTGTTTCTCTTTCGCCTGCCAAATGTACTTATTGCAAGTCACTTTGGATAAAAGCGTCTGCTAAAAGCATAAATGTAAATGTAAAATGTGTTACCAATGATTTTTGGGGTCGTCAGGCTCACCGGATAGATTGAGTCACTATTATACTTTTTACATATTCTGGACGTGGTTATTTTCTGAAGAGTAGTAGGATGATTCTGAGATTCAGTAGCTAGCAGCTGACAGGGCAGCTCGCGTGTGCCTTCCTTTCCATTCGAGGTGCCAGTAAGACAGTGTAAGGTGACTCACGGCCGGGTGTAACATGGTGTCGGTGTAACATGGCTCAGCCTGGCCACACGAAGACGAGGTGGCAGCAGACACGTGCCGCCTCGTAAGTGGAAACTGGGGTGTGAGATACGACTTCCAGCACCGTGTCAGCACGCAGGATTACAGGTGAAACGTGTAGCTCGCGTCACACACTGGTTCAGAACGACGGGAGGAAAGAGAGAAAACATTACAGTACCATTCCGTCCGTCCGTCTTCATGCTGACGCTCGTGATGTCTTGGTTTCTGTCTTGGCTTCTCTCAGCTCAGTGGCACGTTTAACATCCCCTTCCTGTATTGACAGCCTCAGTCTTCATCTCACTACTAACCACCCCCAATTCTCACTTCCTGTATTCTCTTTCTTTCTTCTTTAGTAATAAAACCTCAATGCGGATCTCCTTTTCTATTATCTTCTAATAACATACTTTCCTCTTTCTCTTATTTTTGGCCCGGGTACAATTACTTCACCCTCTCTCTGTAGTGTGGAAACAGTGGTTGACGTAATTCTACTCCTTACAGACTTAATCTGTGTGTGTTCATCTTCAACATTCAGATCATCAGATCATTCTATACATTTTCAAGTATAGAAAAGTCCACCAGAGGGAGTTGGCCTCTCTAAGAAAACTGACATCAACAGAGCTACAGAAGCAGCCAACTATTCAACTATACAGGAAAGCTTCCTCATTGCCAATGATCAATCCAGAATACATAGAAAATAGAGAACAGAAAGCAGCAGGTGCTAGTTGCAAATTTGTGTAAAACAAATAATCTAAAATCGTACAAAAAACAATGACATATTGTAGCTTGACAATCTCTTTAGGTCCACTAAGGATTGGCAACTACATCTCTCTGGTTTGATGTGTGGGAGTTAGGCTGTCCTTCGTCTCAGCTCAAAGTCTTCCCACATTCTCTCTGGTTTGATGTGTTAGAGTTAGGCTATCCTTTATCTCAGCTCAAAGTCTGCACACATTCTCTCTGGTTTGATGTGATAGAATTAGGCTGTCCTTCGTCTCAGCTAAACCCTGGCAAGCCCACATTCTCTGCCTTGCGACAGGCCGCAAGCCCGCCATGATAAGGCAGACAATGCCAACTATTGACATGCTTCTGCGTTCCCCTAAAACAGATTCTAACACCCGTACACTAAAGGCCTCAAGGACCGTTTAAGCTGCCTCGACATTGTGTTAAAGTGAGAGTGAGAGTGAGAGTTCCTTCCATACGGAAATTGCCAGTCAAGAGCTTTACTGAAAACAATAATTAACGCACAAATATTTGGTAATTTTATGGAACGTAATGGGCAAATATTGTTGAGCAAAAAGGTTGGTTAGTTTTATATAACATTGACAATGTTGAAGGGAAAACTCTGTCAAGCATATCCTGCTTGCACTGCAGTTTAGAAAGCATAAGGACACGATTTCTCCAGGGTGTGGCCCTACTGTTTCCTAGAAGCTTGCCATTTTGAACTACAGTGTGTCTTAGAAACACATGGAACTGAAATCGATACCAGCTAGGGATAACCTAGACAAACTAGATACATTGTTGTTACAAATGTTGTAAATATTAAGAATGGGGCATAGGGAGCTAATGGCTACTATTGACATTTGATACTGTTGATCATAGATAAACGATTCTACTGGTCATTATCTGTGTGTGTGTGTGTGTGTGTGTGTGTGTGTGTGTGTGTGTGTGTGTGTGTGTGTGTGTGTGTGTGTGTGTTAGCAATTGTAACTTTGTTAAAGGATATAAGGATATCATTACAGAGTGATACAGTAATTATTATCCAGTGGGATTATGACTTTGCCCTCCACCCACCTACTTGGGTGGGGATAGTGAGCACACACACACACACACACACACACACACACACACACACTGCTCACTATCCCCACCCAAGTTGCTTGTGGGTGAGAGTGAGTTGGTGTGGGCGTGTGTGTTTGTGTTTGTGTCTGTGTGTGTGTGTGTGTGTTTGTGTGTGTGTGTGTGTGTGTTTGTGTGTGTGCCTGTGCGTGATTGCCTCTTTGCATGCCTGTGTGTGCGCTGTCAAGAGGATGTTTTTTTGTTTTCATTCCCATACAAAGGAATGTAAGTTTCTGACTTTTACAGCAGAGTCATGCTGTCACACAATCCGGTTAGATCCTTCCCTGGGATCACATCAAGATCCATCATTTAGGACATTTTCCACGGCAGCTTGAGTTAGGCTGCCACTGCTTCTTGGAAAGGTATTGATGAGTCACATACATGATTCAACCAAGCCGCAATCCCCCCAACCCTGAGGGGATCGAGGGAAGCCTTCATGTTCATGTTTGACTATGGAAGTTTGACTCAGTGTGTGTGTGTGTGTGTGTGTGTGTGTGTGTGTGTGTGTGTGTGTGTGTCTATGTGTATGTGTGTGTCTATGCGTGTGTGCGTGAATGTGTGCATGCGTCCGTGTGCGATTGTGTGGTAACAGGACATGTTGCGACCAGCTGGATTCTGCTCCCTGAGTCTCCCAGCAGCGGGCTGGGCTTCAGGCGGACTGAGACACACACAAGCTCCTGCATGCGTTACAACACACGTGGACGGCTACGGCCTGTTGAGAACTGATAAATTGGTAAATGGACTGCATTTATACAGCGCTTCCCTAACCAGCAGCCCCTCAAAGCGCCTTAAAACCTCGCCTAACATCCACCCGTTCATGTACACATTCACTGACCCTAACCCGCTCTACCTCCTGAGAAACATGCCTCCCTGATCCAACATTAAATCGGAACACCTCGGCCGCCTAACAGTTGATCGACTTCGGCCCGTGTCTTAGTGGGAGGCCTGGTGGTTTGGTGGTGGGCCAATCTAAAGAAGAGGGCGGGAATGTCTGCGTCCGGAACTCTTGAATAAATAGTTTAAAGGGGGGGGTCAGGGGTTAACGAAACATCTATGGTGCCTTTCACGTCGTATACCACCCACCCCCACGACCACCCCACCCCTGCTGGGTGGGGGTGTTCCACCACAACAGACCCATCATGAGCGTGGAGGGTTAGAAACAGCAAAGCAGAGGAATCTAGCCGGCTTTTGTTTGGTTAGCGTCTTCCTATGTGTGTGTGTGTGTGTGTGTGTGTGTGTGTGTGTGTGTGTGTGTGTGTTACTCAGGTTTGAAATAGCATGGTTATTAACAACTTCATGACTCAACAGTTCATGTCAACACACGGGCTTAGTCGGGACCCATCAGATGAGAGTGCGTCATAGGAGACACTGCTTAGACCCAGACGTTATTTAGATGTTATATATGGTACACTAGTACAGACTTTAAGCTGTTTAGTATGCAGCAGGATGGATCTTCCTAGTATTGATCTGGTTTGGTGTATTGCATTCAGGCTATGCGTATAATGTGTGATAACATAATGTATAATCTATAAATCCTAGAACGTCAAGGTTACTCCACGGAAGAGTCTTAGCCCGTTAGGTCTCGGATCAGGCAAACAATGTGGTTTTAAATCGGAAATAAGAACGGAATGACTTAAAATACACTCGGGTCTAAAGGATGCAACCCGCTCTCCCGACCGCCCATACGGCACACCCATCCTCCTCCTCCTCCTCCTCCTCCTCCTCCTCCTTGTTTTCATGTCTGATAAGAAATATACAGAACCGAGCGGGACCGAGGAGAACCGAAAATAACCGAGTCTAAAGGAAAAGGATGCAACCATGATCTCCTGACCACTCATGCGGTCCACACCCATCCTTTTCCTTGTTTCCATGTCTGAGGAGAAATATGAAAAACCGAGAGGAACCGAGAAGAACCAGGGAGAACGGTTCACACACACGAGTGCTTCTTACCGTATTTCGTGTCGGAGGTCTTCTCGTCGGAATCCATTCTCACCGAGCGTTATTTCCTCTTCGCCACTGGACCGGTGATCTGGACTAGACCGTTACCATGGAAATACCAGGAGAAAGCGTCTAACAGCGTCCTCACGGCGCGGAGCGGGGGCGGGAATGAGCAGATGATGTGCATTCCAATCCACACACAGGGATCCAACCGCCAATCAGGATGGGGTTTGGGGCTGATTGAAGGGTCTTTCGGCCAGTTAGAACCGATACTGGTTGGGCGAAAATGAAATGCCCGGCACTTTACTTGTTAATAAACAGTCGAATAAAAATGTATTGTCGTCATTCTAAGTTGGTTATGAGCAACCAAGTGAACAATTTCACTTTTATAGATCTTTTAATAAAAATATCTATCCGCTCCAACGGTAAAAATAATAATACATATATGGCTAGAACAACGTTACTTTAGCGTTACAGTAAGGATGTAACGACGGTGTATAATAATCATTATTCAATATAATCATTGTATGCATGTTTACAAAGTAATCAATCATTATCTTCTCTCTTTGTTATGTATATTTGGAATTTTCCAGTGTAGGCCTTTTAATACCTGCAATAAATAATCTTAGCAATGTTTAGATGTTTATTCAGCAGCCTACCAGACCAATATCTCTGGACAACATTTGTTCTATTATTAGTATTATTATATGCTTTCAGTACTACTATTCATGTAAATGATGGCACCCATCACACTCCTCACCCTCCCAGGATCAGGGGTCGACCATTCTGTGTTTCTTCCCAAGATCTCTTCCTTTTATCTTTCCTGTTGGGGGGGCTAGGGTTAGGGGGTGTCATAAATAAATGTGTATATATATATATATATATATATATATAATCCTATGCAATTAACATGAACCTGTATCAAAGCAGGTTTGATAGGAAATTTTTTATTAAAGTAGCATGCACTTTTTATGAATTTTTTACCTGATCACGTACGACACCTTTAGCTCAGCAATAAACTGAACAGTTACATTGTCGCATGTGTACTTTGACCTTACTGTCTACCAATCCCCTCTCCTGCCTGTAGTTTACGATATCTTGCCAGAAACCCGCTCATGCTGAACCGGTGAACCATTATGCTGACAGTGATAATTATGAAGTTACAATTTGGTAAGTCTCTAGGAAGAATTCCATTAAAACGTATACTTAATTAAGTCGTCGGTTTGAATCCGATGATTGACCACTAGAGGGCCCCAAAGAAC
Organism: Pollachius pollachius; assembly: GCF_949987615.1. Lineage (NCBI taxonomy): Eukaryota > Metazoa > Chordata > Actinopteri > Gadiformes > Gadidae > Pollachius > Pollachius pollachius. Next base: position 51,281,245 of record NC_136935.1, on the reverse strand, counting down.
GGATTATGATTTCACTGCCTTCTCCACCCCCGGGTGACTATTTTAATGGTCAAAATAATTGATTAATGCTTTGCATCCTAAGAAGAATAATACATTAACAATAAAATGGTTTTCTTTCATAGAAACACACTCATGGGAAGAGCCAGCGCTTCAGTGTTGAGTTTCCCATGTGAAGTCGAGGTGTAAGTTTGCTTCTGTACTCAAACAAGCATACAGGAGGATAAACACCTGGTTAGATTGACTTTATATTCACACTACCTTAACAAAGGACATCTACCTCAAAGCTTATATGCGTAGTAATTTGAAAAGTGCTGTAAATATTTTTAAAATATTATTACAATAGTGGATTGAGGTTGAAGGAGGTAAGGTTTTAAAGAAATTTGAAACACATCCCTAATTCAAAAAATCTGTCATTCAAAAAATCTTTAATTATTTAAAGTTGGAAAATGTATGAGAATAAGCAGGATAATGCTTAACAAAAGTGGATTCATAGCTGTTCAATGAGCAAATGGTTCAAGATCCAGATGGTACATCCAAACATATGAATCAGAACAGAACACAAAAAGTTCAGTTCAGTTATACATCAACAACGACCCACAAACAAAGTAGATATGTTCTAAGATAAATATATTTATACATATCAACAATTACCCACCAATACAATAGATATGTTCTAAGATACATATATTTATATATCAACAACGACCCACAAACAAAATAGATATGTTCTAAGATAAATATATTTATATATATCAACAATGACCCACAAACACAATATGTTCTAAGATAAATATATTTATATTTATCAACAATGACCCACAAACACAATAGATATGTTCTAAGATAAATATATTTATATATATCAACAATGACCCACAAACACTATAGATATGTTCTAAGATAAATATACTTATATATATCAACAACGACCAACAAACACTATAGATATGTTTCAAGATATTATATTTATAAATATCAACAACGACCAACAAACACTATAGATATGTTCCAAGATATTATATTTATAAATATCAACAACGACCAACAAACACTAAAGATATGTTCTAAGATAAATATATTTCTATATATCAACGACCCACAACCCCAATAGATGTGCTCTAAGATAAATATATCTATATATATCAACGACCCACAACCCCAATAGATGTGCTCTAAGATAAATATATCTATATATATCGACGACCCACAACCCGAATAGATGTGCTCTAAGATATGCTAATCCATGGACGGTGTGTTACTGCTCTGGCGTGAGGCTGAGAGCCAGGCCCTGGCTGAGGCCCTTCAGGGCGTGGCCGGCTCCCAGGAGGTCGTCGTTGAGCTGGCTGCACCTCTCCAGTACCCCTGACAGCTCCTCCAGCTTGCTCTGCATGTCACAGCTGTTGTCCTCGTAGACCGCGTACATGTGCTCCTTCATCTCCTGGCAGAACTCCGTCGCCTGAGGGGACGCTGACTAATACTAGAGATGCTCCCATACACGTTTCCCATTCCGACTTCCCAAGTTCCGTCTCCGACTTTTCCCACTTATGAACGCAGCCTAACACCGTGGTGCTTGTGATGTTCTGTAGTTTAGTAAGTGAGCTAGTCATGTGATGGTATCGGAGGAGGAAAAACAACAATATATCGCTGTCGGTACCGTAAGGACGTTCGTAGTTACCTTCTCTGCCAGCGTTTCCTGGAAGCTCTCCATCACCTTCTGGTCGTTGGCGCGGCGGTCATTGATCTTGGCCACCATGTGCTGCACCCGTGCGCTGATGCAGTCTATCTTTGAACTATATTTCAAATATAAAAGTTTATCAAATTATATTTGTCATTGGGGCTCTACATTGAGTGAAACTCAATGTGTGATCCACCTAACTGGTTGGTGCTGCTGCTGAGTGAAGACTGCTCCAGGGATGAGTTCTGCTCTGACCCGAGCCCTTCATCCTGATCGGGGGTCCAGTACCACACCCAACGAAGAAGACACAAGGATGAAGTCATAACCCCCCTGGTTAATGATTACTGTATCACTCGGTCATGGTATCATCATACCCTTTAACAAAGTTAAAATTGCTAGCACGCACGCACACACACACACACATACACGCAAGCACGCACACACACACCCATAAATATCAACGCCTCTCACGGTCTTGCTAGCCTACCACCTGTAAGGTTTTGCTGGCTTGGCTATCAAACCCAAGACCCATAGCGCCATCTATTGGTGGATGATGGGTATAGCCGGGCTATAGACGTATGTGGGGGAGGTGAGCGAGGGGTGGAGGAGGTCAGTGGGGGGGAGATACACTACCTGCATGTCGTCATGTCCGGGATGAGGAGGTGGAGGAGGGGAATGGGAGGTGGAGGGGCCCTCACCAAAGAACTCCATCTATTCAATTAAGGAAAGTCCTGGGCCTGGGAAAATAAACGCCATACATATTACTTATTATATATATGTATATATAATATGTAATATATATATATTATATAGGCTACATATGTATAGATATATAATATGTAAGACGTTTACATTACATTATAACATGGCTCCAATAGTGCGTTGAAGAGAAACATGTACAGCTTTGCTTGCATTACATTTAATATTGACGAAAACATTTATCGAATGAAACTCATAATAAGGGTATTTAACTGAAGTTAAAACTCGGAGACTGGAAGTTACATGCGAGTAACGTCACGTACAAATCCTCGAGAAGGCCAACTGTTTCCGGTTTACGCACCTAGCGGGTTTCCATACCTAATGTAGCTTAGCATGCGGCTAGCCACCACTTTACCTTGTCAAACCTGCTACTAAACAAATTAATTATGGGCAAATTATACAACCATAAAGAAGTAAATATTCCGTATAATTCGAGAGTAATGATTTGATTTAATTTAAAATGAATTCTGCATTAACATCAGCAAAAATGTCAATGAGGTAGACTCACGCCGGTTGAAGTTTAATACGCCACAGGTTGTTCCCGCGCTTATGTTTTCAGAATATTAGTTTGGTTGAAGCTCCTCCCACTTTCCTATATGCTTCCGTGACAACTCCTCCCACTTTCCCTCTTTGGCTCCGTTAAGCTCCCCCCCCCACACGCTGCCTCACGGTGGATCACTCGGTGGGTCAGGCTGTGGATTACTTCAGCACCGCGGATAGCAGAGAGCCTACCGCTCTGGATCAGAGGACCGCAGGGATTTGAAACACTGGCGTCATGTTCTCTCTGCAGGCCGGTCGCTGATGCACTTCGTCTGGGAACCCTGAGAATGTCCGGTCGGTGAATTGTTGTGTCTGTGATCTTTAGGGCTTACTGGTAAACTTTTGTTACGGTGTTAAATGTGTAAGTGCAAGCATTATTTTGTCGATTTACAGAAATAAAATGTGTGCCATTTTTAATTTAATATATTTTTTTTATCCAACAGCTGAATAAGTATGTAAAAGTAAAAGGTAGCACTGTAATAAGTATAAAAAATAAATAGTATATAAGCTCAATATTCTTATTCATCTGAAAGAGGGATTAGACCAAAGCACAACATAGAAAAAGCACTTCTTATGCTATTTTTCAATGTTATATTTTTTGCATTGTTAAGGAGAGCCTTGGATACAAACATGTCCTTGCCATCTATGACTGCTTTGCCCGTTATGTCATGCATTGAACAAACCAAAGAACTTGAACTTGAGCACGACGACCTTCCTAAACCCCAGGTACGGCGCCCTTCCCCGTCGGCCAATCACACGTCGGACAGCAGGTCTGAGGAGCCGGTCCCTGGAGTATATATAGAGCGGTGCGCTGGCATGATGGCGAGCCTCAACAGCACGTCGTACCACAAAGGGCCGTCGTTCAACACCCTGCTGAACGCCGTGGAGCCCCTCTACAAGCAGTACAAGCCCCCCCCACGTGACATCATCCAGCTGCCCAAGTCGGTCATCTACCTGTCCATGGCCGCCGTGGTGGTGGTGGCCGTGGCGTACGCCATCGTGGGCCACCTCATCAAGGACCTGATGCTGGACATCACCGGTAAGGGCACCTCGGTCTCGGAGGAAGTGGTGCGCTGCAGACTGCAGAGACATCCAGTGTGTGCGAAGGAACCAGTGTCTAAACCAGTGGCTGTAGAGGGTTGAATGATGACAGTGTGGACGGCGTTGTGTTGGCATCAGCCGTGGTAATAGCATTTAGATTTACACTGAGGGCGTTTAGCAGACACTTTCATCCAACGCTACATACAATAAGGTCATTTGTCAGAAGAAAGAGAAACAACAATATATATATATATAATATAACAATCGCTAGGTTAACCCATTCCCGTGTACAACAGAGATAGCTAGGATAAGCCGCTACACAATGCTAAGTACTATTTTTTAAGTGCAAGGACGTTCACTATACAATTACGTACATTTGCGTACATTATGTAGTGCCAGGGCGTACAACACACAATCAGTGTGTACATTAAGCGCCAGGGCGTACAACACACAATCAGTGTGTACATTAAGTGCCAGGGCGTACAACACACAATCAGTGTGTACATTAAGCTCCAGGGCGTACAACACACAATCAGTGTGTACATTAAGCGCCAGGGCGTACAACACACAATCAGTGTGTACATTAAGTGCCAGGGCGTACAACACACAATCAGTGTGTACATTAAGCGCCAGGACGTACAACACACAATCAGTGTGTACATTAAGCGCCAGGGCGTACAACACACAATCAGTGTGTACATTAAGCGCCAGGACGTACAACACACAATCAGTGTGTACATTAAGTGCCAGGACATACAACACACAATCAGTGTGTACATTAAGCGCCAGGACGTACAACACACAATAAATGAGTACATTAAGTAGTACCAGGGCGTACAACACACAATCAGTGTGTACATTAAGCGCCAGGACGTACAACACACAATCAGTGTGTACATTAAGCGCCAGGGCGTACAACACACAATGAGTGCGTCGGAGGACAGCCCTCACCGCTGCCCTCCCCACAGACTGCCTGCTGGGCCCGGTGGAGGAGGAACAGAAGAAGGATGCGGAGGGCGACGGCGCCGCCCAGAAGAACCTGCCCCACATCCCGGTCCACTCCCACCCCAACGCCTTCCACGTGTGGGACCAGGACGACGTCATCATCCCCATGCTGATGCACCTGGAGGAGAGCCCCCCCACCAGTCCCCTGCTGGCCGCACTGCCCTACATTCCCTCCTTCTTCCCCTCCACCGTGCACATCGCCAGCCCCCCCTACGCCCACCACATCCGCAGGGAGAGCGAGGCCTGAGGCAGTAGGTCTACGGAGGGACTGGCTGGCTGTTTGGGGGGGGTGAACCAGTATTCAGTTCAATTCAGTTTTATTAGTGTAGCCCTTAGTCACAGGTACAGTCTCAAAGTGCTGAACAGGCCGTATATTTATGACACCCCCCTGACCATAGCCCCCCTCCCCCCAGAGGGCAAGAAAAACCTCCTTTAATCAGCAAGGGAGAAGTCTTGACACACATCGTGTCTTTTAGTCGTTTTGTTCTTGCTGTGTTTTGGCTTTCATCTTTGCGTGATTGTTTTTTGTATTTCATTTTTCGAGTTTTGCTTTGGGAGCATCTGGAGAAAGGACTCTAATCTCAGAGAATAAAGAGGTGAAGGACACCGCTTAGAGCTGGACATTTGTTTATTGGCTTGGATGGCATTGGGATGACTATATATACGTGAGGCCGCGGTTCGCCCAGGGTTGGAGAGTTCCCAGGTGAACCGCTCATCCATCTAATCCACGACAGACGCCAGCTCCCTGGATCAGGATCACTGCCTGGGCCTCTCTCTTCTCTTTTGTCCCTGAGAGACGGGTGAGGATGAACAGCCGTCCAGAGGTTATGATGCATGGGCTATCATCTATTATGATGCTCTGAGAGGTCAGATCTGTGCAAAGTTAGGTTCAACCATTCTCCCGATTGTTCTCATGTTGCGTGATATTACTGTTTTGTTTGGAGTTTGGCAATTGACAACCGTACTGAGGCGTTCTGGTTCTGTTTAATATGACTTGACACAAACCGAACAATGTCCGTGAGGTCTTCTCACCCAGTGAGGGGGAAACTCAGGGGCTGAGCCACCTCACTATTAGCAGAGAAGGCAGGTCCGGGTCGAGGGAGCGAGAGAGGGATTAAGGCGAGATTACCCACGCTGCTTAGCGTTTAATACAGCCTCATTTTATATTACATTGGAGCCGGTGATGGGACAGCGGGTCAGTCGGCTCTGAAGGACCTCATCAGGTGACCTGGGGTCAGAGATTAACCGACAGGAAACTTATTATATGTGAAATACGTTTTTTTAATTCCCCATTCGTTCGAACTAGCGATTTCTAAAACAACCCCTGATAATGATTTCAGATGAAACATCTGGGTCAGTGGATCAGCTGAATGATGTAGAAATCGGAACTGTGGGTCTGAGTGGAGCGCAGATTAAACAGGGAGTTCTGTTCCCGAGTGCTTAAAGGATGGTTAATTGTATTTGGTCAGACACCCTAATGCCATCAGTGACACCCACCCCCTGGGCAAGAGATCGTCCGAGCCGGTAAAGAGGGCTTTGTGCTGGCACTGTAATTACATTAGAAAGGCCAGTGAAGGGAAACAGCTTCTACAATGTTCTGGTGATTTGGGTCTAATCTCATCCACACAGGGTCAAACAGCACCTAGGGTAGAATGACACATCATATTGTCATATAGTCACATCATATTCGTCTTATTGTAACTTGCTCAGATGATTATTTTGTTAAACATTGTAGTTTTGCTGATGTAATGGGACTTTTAAATGTAAGTAAAATGAAGATGCATCTGTTTAACTGGATAATCAACGTAATCATATTCATACTGGGTAGGCTGTGACTGGTAGCACAGGAGCACAAACAAACAGAGTGAATGGGACCTAACCTTAGTCTAAAACCGTCCAACCAGCCATCACCAGTCTCAGTTTGGGATAATCCCTCTAGGCCTCAGGAGAACCCGGGAATATGGAACTTCAATTTACGGAATTGGTGGAAATTTGTATCTGAAATCGTGAAACATTAAATCTGAACATCATGTACATTTCCAATGTTTAGAGATAATAGATGTGCACTCATCTTCCACTATAGGCTTTTTTTTTTTTTTTTTCTATAATCAGGAAGCCTGATTAGAAAATCCTAAATACAACCCTAACCTAAATTGAACAAATCAAAATGTTCACTTCGTAGCGTACATGTATTGCATGAACATTGTGCCTATCACCATCAGGTCACAAGACAAAGACGAAGGAAATCTGAATAGTAAGGCCTCCCTGTTGAAGTAAAGCTCATGATCGCAACCGGAGTAGAAATTCTAAAATCCCGAACAGAAAATCTATTTTACCTCCTACTGTCCCATGTATCGACTTGGTTTCTTACATTAAGATGCAAAACGGCCACATTGCGCAATGACGGCTTGGTTGGTCTATAGAACTGAGGTCAGCAGATTGCTGCTCCTACTTACCCTTGTGTCGATGCACGGCTCCGATTGGGACTCGTTCTAACCACCTGTTCCAATAAGCCCAGCTCTCTGTCAGACCCCATATAACACTCCGTCTGTAACCAATCCTTATTGGATCAGGACACAAGTTCAGCCTCAATCGCCGCTGCACCCAACAAGGTCAGAACCTGGTCAAGTAAGGTGGGGATTAAGTATTATTTCCAACGTACCCAGTCATGTTTTCATTTAAGGATGCAGAGGAGTCTTGTCAAACATCCCGTGTGTCAAGACCAAAGTGTGGTTTTATGAAATCTTAAAAGTCAAACCTAAAATTCATCTTTCCAACCACTTCATATGAATGTACGAGAGTATGCAACACAAGACTTCTACCCAGTCAAGAGGCTCTTGTTTAGTCGGTTGGTTTCCCCTCACCCGAGAAGTCCAGTGTTGAACATTTAACAATGTACACAATACTGTAGGGACCTTCAAAGCACTTTAAATGCTTAATACAAAATTAGTATTTAGCTTTTTATTTTTATCCAAAGCGACTTTCAATAAGTACATTTGTTAGAAAGAAAACAATAGCGCCTGTATCGTAAGGAGGTTCATAAAACCAGGGACCAACATCGCTAGGTTAACCCATTCCCCGTATACAACAAAGATATCTAGGGTAAGACGCTACACAATGCAAAGCACTTTTTTTAAGTGCCAGGGCGTGCGACATACAATAAGTGTGCAAGACTGGTGTGGCTTTGCAAAGTCCAGGTGAACTCTTAACAGGCTCTGAACAGCGCTTTCACAGGCTTAATTTAGAAAACATTAACTAGGTGAACAGAAGCCATTAGACACCAATGTACAGTACATCTTCCATATTTTATTAATACATTAAAATCATTCTAAAAAATTTACATTTTCTCTTTGTAGTTACAACAATTCTGCATTAAAATCACATACAAGTCGTTGGGATACATAGATAGCAAAGCCTGCGATTAGATTTCAAGGCTGTAGAGTACCGGGGTTCTCCACCATAACCATAAGACCGCTCCAGTAAGACTGCTCCAGTAAGACCGCTCCAGGTCCCGGGATCGACCCCGTCCCGTGCCCGCCTAGTCCAGCTCCCGTCGGGGCAGCACCGTGCGGTACAGCGAGGTCCCCTTGGCCTGGAAGAAGGTTAACACCATCTGGTCCTCTGAGACCTCCCCGTGGACGAAGCCCCCCAGCGTGGACGCCTCCCCGGTGAAGAACCGCACCGCGCCCTTGGGCACGTGGTGCCAGTGGCGGACGTCAGGGTCCAGGAAGTTACCGGCGCCGCTGACCACGTAGCCCACGTCGCTCTCCACGATGTACTGGGAGGGGAGGCAGACCATTAACCCTTCACTGGGTGTACTGGGAGGCAGACAATAACCCTTTACTGGGAGCAGACATTAACCCTTTACTGGGAGCAGACAATAATGCTTACTGGGTGTACTGAGAGCAGACATTAACCCTTTACTGGGAGGCAGACATTAACCCTTTACTGGGTGAACTGGGAGGCAGACATTAACCCTTACTGGGTGAACTGGGAGGCAGACATTAACCCTTACTGGGTGAACTGGGAGGTAATGGGAAGCAGATATTAACCACTGGGCGTTTGGCACAAAGCGTTGATTCATGTTAAGACAATATTCTAAATCAAGGGTCCCCAGAACGTTATGGTGACCTGACCCCCCTGTAGAGGGAGTTATTCAGCAGGAACATACAGTCTAACTGACTTGCATTTGAATGTAAATGGACTGCATTTACACCACGCTTTTCTAACCAGTGGCCAGTCAAAGTGCTTTACAATACGGCCTCACATTCACCCAGTCATGCACACATTCACACACCGACGGCGGAGTCAATCCCGCAGGGCGACAGCCAGCTGGTCAGGAGCAGTCAGGGTGAGACGTCTCTCTCAGGGACACCTCGACACTCAGGATTTGGAGCCAGGATTCGAACTAGCAACCTTCCGGTTACCAGCCAACCCACTCTACCTCCTGAATTTATACTTTCTAACACATGAGACATATCATCTACAAGTCTCAGCAAAACGAGTCACGTTTTTAGTGTTAGTTGGTCTGGCTCTCCCAGAGGTTGTTGGATGTCTTACCCCACCCAGGGTAGTAAGACGTCTCTACCCCCTTGTGCCCCGGGCCAGGAGGTTTTATCAGGCAACCGTGTTGCATGATAACATCGTTCCTTTCATCACTGGACTCGATCAAAGGTTGTGCAAGGTTTTCCTCATGATGCTCCAAGTTAACACAAGAACCATTGTTCAACTTTATTATCATGATGATAGGAGCCTTTTCGGAATTGGCTTTCCTAAATTTAGACGGCTCTATCGAACGGCCCCTGAGAAACGAACTACAGAATAAAGTTGGTATAAAAACAGAAAGACAGGTTTGTGACCTGTTTTTTCCAAAACTTATTCTCATCCATATAGAATACAGGAAATATTATACTTTGTGTATAGTATATAGTAATTCTCTCATTAAGCAGACGCTTTTATCCAAAGCGACTTACAATAAGTACATTTGTCAGAAGAAAAATAAACACTATATCGCTGTCGGAACAGTAAGGATGTTCATAGGACCGAGTGCAGAGAACTAACAATCACTAGGTTAACCCATTCCCCGTATACAAAAAGGAAAGTTAAGATAAGACACTACTCGATGCCAAGCACTATTTTTAAGGGCCAGGAGGTATAACGTACAATAAGTGCGTAAGAGGGGGGGTAAGGCTATCTCCTTTAAACATAGAGTAAATGTCTCCCATATGTCCACCCCCCCACCTCCCTGCTGTGCCTCATGAGCCGGTGTGAACTCCCCCCCACCTGCAGGTTATGGTCGTGGCCACAGAAGTAGGCGGTGGCGTTGTGCTTGACCAGCAGGGGGTGCAGCATCTTCAGCAGGCACTCGGTGGGGCCGTGCTCCGACACCGACCACACCGGGTAGTGTCCGGCCACCAGCAGGAAGTCCGCCCTGGACTTCTTCATCCTGGCCTTCAGCCAGGTCAGCTGGCGGCCGGCGTCCACGGCGCTCAGCGGGCGCCGCGGCTTCTCGTCCACGAAGTCGTCCGAGTTCCCGCACAGCATCACCGTGTCCAGCATGACGACGGTCAGGGTCTTGTCCGTGGAGGGGATACGGAAGTTGAGCTCGTAGTAGAAGTAGGGGAAGCGCCTGGAGAGAGGATGGAGGTCACAACACAAGAGGGCAAAAGAATAAATAAACTTAGATTACTCCTTTAGACAATTGAAGCTCTTTTCAGACTCACCTGTTAAGAGTTCACCTAGAGTCTGCATGGCCAAACCCCCTTATGCACTTAATGTATATTCTATGTCCTGTCATTTAAAAAAAAAAAAAATTTGTACCAAACATTTTGTAGCATCTTATCCTAGCTATCTCTGTTGTATACGGGGAATGGATTAACCTAGCGATTGTTAGTGCTTGGCATTTGGTTCTATGAACATCCTTACTGTACGGACAGCGATATATTGTAGCATCTCTTTCTTCTGACTAATGTACTTATTCTAAGTCGCTTTGGGTAAAAGCATCTGCCAAGTGCCCTTAATGTTAATGTACCAGCTGTTTGGAAGCGCATGAAAGCCACATGTTTCGAATTTAAGACATATTGTAGTCTTTGTTGACCAAAGGCCTTAAAATCCAATCCTCCCACCATCTGCTGGACTTGCGGCTGTAGTCGATCTGGGCTCTCACGTCCCCGGCGTGGTCGTGATTGCCGGCCAGGACGTACCAGGGGATGTTCAGAGACTTTGCGGTGAAGACCGACTCAAACGTGTCCTAGGGTAAAAGACAAGGGTTGGGCATCATTATTGCAGTCATACAAAAAGTAGCAGCCAAATTAATTCAATTTATATAAATATATGGAGATAGATCATTTAAATCTAATCTATCCATCTATTACGGATGAGGATAAGGTCCAAATGCAATTATTTTTTTAAGAGTTCTGACATTAAAAAGTCAGAATAAAAATTTACTTTAAACTTATAATTCTGACTTTAAACTCTGAACTCAAAAACAAAATCACCTGCGGCCCCAACCCTTTTCCCTACTTTTTCTATAGAAAAAACTAAATAGATTGCGTCGACTGACATTAAACCGAGGAGAGTCCACACTGTCAACGCCGGTGTAGTAGAAGTTATCGCCCAGAGCCAGAACGAAGTCCGCTCCCATCTGCTTGGCGATCCTCCCCATCTCCCGAGCGGTGGTCTGCTCCACGGGGGTGACGTAGGGCGGGTAGGGCACGCCTCCCCAGTCCCCAACCGCCAGGAACTTGATGGAAGACCTGTTCTCTGGGGTGAAAGGGTCCCAGGTGTTATTGTATTGTTGCGTCATTTGTCCAAACACGCAGACGTATTTAAGGGAATGATAAACGTACTGCTCCCTTGCGGTAGGTCTTGAAAGAGAGTCGGGTAACATTGGGCCATGGGGAGGGCGACCAACATGATGTTTAGTAGTGCAAGTGCCATCTAAAAAAAGAGAAAAAGTAGAAGATAAACAACGACTGCAATTAACCCACTAGCAAATTACCCACTAGAGACATCACTACTCATGACTTTACGCTACCAAGTGACTTAACTCTCCCAAAACATTAGCTGACTCTCACCCTGCACCTCGACCTCCGCTCCCGGGTAGCAGAGAGACAACAACACGCATGCTTTAAAGATCTGGCATCGTCTGGAAGGTGATCTGTGATTGGCTGAAGCCAAATCGTACAAGCTTGAGATAATGGACCCTAATTAGAGGAACCTAATTAGAGAGCCCACGGAGGAAATCACAGACCGTCCCCGACACAAAGAAAGACCCTTCTGTATTGAAGTCTGAAACGACCACCGTCGACCTCCACGTCTACCAGTAACATATACAGACATGTATAATTGTCTCATAAAACCGTTGAATCCACGCGAGATAATCCAGGTCGAGTGCTCGTATCAATTAAGAAACAAAGCTTCTTAAAAGTGCATATCGCCCCGCAACGACCCGGGTTCGATTCCTGCCCGCGGTCCTTTGCTGCGTGTCTTCCCCTCCATACCCCCGTCTACCGCACTCTATAACAAAGCATACAAACGCAAAACTAAATCTCGCAGGAGATGGTCCGCAGAAACTAAACTCACCGTGACGGAGGGCTGAGCGGTGAGACGTCTCCGTAGCCCCAACCCCCTCACGGTCCAGGCTTTTATCAGCCCGGGCTGGGCCCCCGATTGGACCCGGGCTGGGCCCCCCAGGCGTGATGGTGCCTCACGGGCTGAGTCATTCGGAGAATACAAGGTCATGAGATCATGTGATGCTCCATACAATAAGATTGTTTACTTTATTTCCATTATTTCCACCTCAATGGGATCTTTTGTTCGTCTACTTAAAGCCCCGTGTTTGACCCCGTCTGCTTTCATTGAGGTTGTAAATCAGTCTTTAATGCATCCAAGCTTTTCAAAGTTTCACTTAAGTAAAAGGTCATATCGGTATTTAAGTATTGATATACTGAAGACATTTTTAGGCGAAGTTTCTTACTTTTGGATTTAAAGTCAGTACCCACCGTTCACCTTTCAAACTCAAGCCCAATTTATCAAGTTTATTTAGATGTGCCGTATTCTGAGATTTGTACCCAAACCGAATATCGAAAGAGCTCTTGTGAGTAACAACACAAAACACACAATCCCACACACGTCATATAACCACCAACAAGGGTTCAAATTAGAGGTGGTTCGGTCGCGAACTGATTCGTTCGAACGAACGATCCGAACTGGTTCTTCTCTCTCGTTCGCGTCGTTCGCGTCGGTCGTCTCGTTCGCGTCGTTCGTGACTCAGAATTGACTCCTCCCAGACCCACGACTCGCAGACAGTTCGTTCAGGAAGACGAGGGACCGAGGCGACTCACGGCACACACTGTTGCTTGCACTGCACCAGGAGCAGGTTATAGTTATAACTAGGCTTTACTTAGTTAGCTTCAACGATACATGAAGTAAACATACTTGGAACGTCCATGTAGGCCTACGCAGCATGCAGGTATGCGCAGGTGATGCCGTATGATATGCCGCAAGGCATATCATTATTAACTAACGCATTATCTCTGAGGTGAAGTAAAGCCTCAGGTGGTCCGTTACATTTTCTTGTCAAGTAGCCTGGTGTTTACATTTTAGGGTTAGGGTTTCACATTGTTCCTTTATCTCGGGTATTTTTGTAATATATAAAATTAACGATATTGACTCAACTTTCAGGATAAAGTGATTCGATTCGCCATTCGATTCACCGGAAACTCGACTGAACCAGTTCAGTCGAGTTTCCGGTAGCATTGAGTCTGACTGACTCAGCTGAGAACCATGCAATGGGTGCATTGCATGATGCGATTCACCGCTACCGGAAACGGAAACTGGACTGAACCGGAAACTGGGCTGAACGAACGTACGAACGATTCGCGAACGACTCATCTTGGCGAACTGACTGACGCGAACTGGTTCACGTAAACGAATCATTGAATCCACCTCTAGTTCAAATGACTCGAATAACAAGATCACGTTTCAAAATAAAAGTTCTTAGTATTTATTCTCAAAACAAGACGACAGCACTTAACCGACACAGGTAACAGAAAACATTCTTAGTCAGAACCACCGTGGAGCAGTCAGTCAGTCAGGTTAGTACACAACCTGGAAACAAAGGTCAGCCTGCTCAGATACAAAGGACATTTATAAAAAGACACAACAGAAGAAGCAATGTTTTACAGGTCACCTTTACATTCATGTCAACATACAGGATAGAGGATGGGTCGTTAAATAATAGTCAAACAGCTAAAGGTCAGGATTTGACGCAGGCTTCACATTGTAACATCGTCTGACCGACGTGTGCGTTAAGGACGAGGAGTACAAAAGGAAAAAATAACACCAGCACTGTTAAAAAAAATAAAAACTAAAATAAAAAGGAACTGAAGCTAAAATTATCTCCCAGGAAGTGGTGGTGGACTGTTTAGTGTCCGGGCTCTTTGAGGAACAAGCATCACCGGGCTGCGCTCCTTTAGAGCGGTTCCTTTTAGAGCGGTTCCTTTTAGAGCGGTTCCTTTTAGAGCGGTTCCTTTTAGAGCGGTTCCTTTTAGAGCGGTTCCTCAGGGCGGAGGGATGGGGGGGGGGGGGGTCAGCGCTCAGAGCCGCTCACTGATAGTTCACGTGCCCGTACCCGGGGTAGGGGGCGGCGTTCTGCCCGCCCTGGTCCGGGTACACCCCCCCATAGCCTTGCTGCTGGGGGGGCTGCCAGGATGCCTGGCCCGACCAGCCTGGGGGGGGGGGGGGGGGGGGGGAAGAGGTCAGAGTCTTTATGAAGTCACATCCACAACAAACATGCATATTTTATTGCGAGCTCTCAAATAAAGCGCTGAAATAAATACAATAAAATGTGTTCCGAGCTCCCCTCGACCGATAAATAAATCAAATGAATACAATACAATGGAATAAAAGTAAGTCAAAATAACGAGTGATAATATGATCAAATACATTGTGAATAGTTCATGTATGCACGGTAAATATACATAGTGCAGTATAAGTTATTTAGTTGGCTGATGGCTTGTGTGTTGGAAAGTTTAAATTCACGGTGTACAAGTCTGGTGGGAGGCGTGTGGCTCAGGAGGCAGAGCGGGTTCACTGGTCACCAGAAGGTCGCTGGTTCGATCCCCGGCTCCTCCTAGCGGAGTGTCGAGGTGTCCCCGAGCGAGACGCCTCACCCTGACTGCTCCCGACGTGCTGGCTGTCGCCCTGCGTGGCCGACACCGTCGTCGGTGTGTGAACGTGTTTGTGAACCGCTGTAGGTCGCTTTGGAAAACAGCGCCTGCTAAATGCCCTCGATCTAAATGGGGCTCGGTGGGTCGATCAGTCTGGAGTTCCAACAGCCTTGTGACTATTGACTATTGATTAGGCAGCGTCAGCAGCCTTCTGACAACAGAGAGAACTCAACTCATCCACCTCAAGCGTCTTACAAATCAAAACAAGGGACGGCATGTTCCCCGCCTTACGATTACTGGGGCCCTCCACCTGAACCCCAGACCCGAAGAAGGTGTGGTTTATCGTCTCCCCCCCGCCCCCCCGACTCACCGTAGTTGTAGTTCTGCCCCCCAGTCACCGAGCTGGGGTAGGCCGTGCTGTACATGGAGTAGTCCGCCTGGCCCTGGGGGGCCGCGCCCTGCTGCCCCGCCCCTGGGGGCGGAGCCACGCCCTGCGGCGCCATCTGCGTCAGCTGCTTCTTCTTCTCCTCGCCGTAGCCGTAGCTGTAGGGGCTCTGCTGGTCGGCGGGGGGGGGCATGGAGTGGTAGCTGGCCGGCTCCGCCGCCGCGGGGGCGGGGCCAGCGGCGGCGGGCGGGGCCGGGGCGGAGACCGGGGCGGAGACCGGGGGGGCCGAGTAGGTGTAGGAGCCCGCGTCCGGGTAGAAGGTTCCGTAGCCGGCGGCGGCGGAGGCCGGGGCCTCTCCGCAGGGGGCCGCCTGGGGGCCCTTGGGCGGGCCGGGGGCTGCGGAGGAGAGGGTGACGTCAGAGGGGCTGAGGTGACCCCCGGGGGGCGGGAGGTGCAGTGGTGGAGCCGTGCGTTATGTGTGTGCGTGCTTTAGTTTCCAGACGGGTGGTGGGGTGTGTGTTAAGGGCCGATTATGGTCCCACGTTCACGCAACGCCAGGGCGGTCACGGACCCCGTACGTCCTCGCGGGCCCTCTTTGCGTCCGCCGCAAAGAGGGCCTGACGTGCGCCTCCCAAAAAGTCCAACCGCCCGTCGAGGCGACGCAGCAGCAAGGGCTGTGATTGGTCCGCTCACTAAAACCCGACGCAGAGCCATAAAGCTGCCTTCCCATCCCCGCCTCCGTTCACTTCAACGAGGGAAGGGCGGCAGAGCGGAGGCGGTTACTAAAGCGGCTGTAGGCCAGGAAGCGGTCACCGCCCACGTGAACGCGCACAGATTTTGCCCTACCGCTCAGCTTTCCGGCAGCAGCAGCTGCTTAATGACTCCTACAGAGCAACCCGACACGAACCACAGCACAAAAAACAATGTCGATTTTCGGGAAACTCTTCCTCTCATCCGGGCGCTTTAAGCCTTCTCTGTGAACACTCGGCTTCGTCCTCCTCCGCTCCCTCGCCCCCCCTCCTGCCAACCCCACTCCGTTGTGATTGGTTACCTCCCGGAAGAGCGTGTTGCAGCGTTACCATGCATGGAAAATCCGGATTGTTCTAGGTAGATAAATCCCGGAAATTTGAACAAGTGAATGGCGACCGGCGTCCCTAGTGTTTAGCGCTCTGCACAGCCGCCCCAGACGGTCGGAAGGGAACACGTCTAAATGCATGTACGTCATTATTTGACACTTTAGTGTGGTTAAACATGACTATAAATCACTATAACAACGTTCATAGGTCATAAAAGGCGAAAAAGCATAATAGGTGTTCTTTAAAGGTTCACGACTGCGTTGAGGCGTCTGCGTGGTCATTGCGTTGCGTGAACGTGGAACCATAATCACTATTCATGTGTGTGTGCGTGTTTCAGTTCTAGACGTGAGGTAGTGCGTTGTGTGTGTTTTCGTTTCTTTCCAGGGCGTAGTGCGTCTGTGTTAAGAAGGAACAACACTCACAATAGCCTCCACCTGAAGTGTTCCCATAATTGTAGTTTGCTAAAGAATAAAAAAGGAGAATTCAGGTAAATTTCCCTCCGACGGAAGCGGCCGCAGCCTGTACCCTAGTGAGGTCACGGTGAGCGTTGACCTCTGTGGGTCGGCCGGGGGTCAACTCTTACTCTTGTTGTACTGGTTTCCTCTGGAGTACGGCCTTCCTCGTCCTCTTCCTCGCCCCTTCCAGGGGTGGTTTCCCGGGTCCGACGGGATTCCCCTGATGGTCCCGAACCCGGGGATGTGCTGTGGGAGGAGCCAACCGGTCATTAACCAATCAGAGAGCTGAACCTGGGATGTGCTGTGGGAGGAGCCAACCGGTCATTAACCAATCAGAGAGCTGAACCTGGGATGTGCTGTGGGAGGAGCCAACCGGTCATTAACCAATCAGAGAGCTGAACCTGGGATGTGCTGTGGGAGGAGCCAACCGGTCATTAACCAGTCAGAGAGCTGAACCTGGGATGTGCTGTAGGAGGAGCCAACCGGTCATTAACCAATCAGAGAGCTGAACCTGGGATGTGCTGTGGGAGGAGCCAACCCATCATTAACCAATCAGAGAGCTGAACCTGGGATGTAATGTAGGAGGAGCCAACCGGTCATTACCAATCAGAGAGCTGAACCTGGGATGTGCTGTGGGAGGAGCCAACCAATCATTAATCAATCAGAGAACCTAATAATATTATATCACAAGAATGCACAACTATTTAACAGGTCATATTCATATATTACAAATTATTGTTATATCTTATATTATATAGTTTATAATACTATATAAAACAATGTAGTATTGTGCATAAATCATACAAACATTAATTTATATAAAACAGTTTGCTTAGAATATTTGAAATTTTTGGACACAAAAATCTGGAATGACTTTGGTTTGGATTCCAGTCCTCACAAAGTGCCCACCTTCTGTGTAATGTCAGGGTACAGTACCCCGTCTCTAACCTACCATGTCAGGGTACAGTACCCCGTCTCTAACCTACCATGTCAGTGTACAATACCCTGTCTCTATCCTACCATGTCAGGGTACAGTACCCCGTCTCTAACCTACCATGTCAGGGTACAGTACCCCGTCCCTAACGTACCATGTCAGGGTACAGTACCCCGTCTCTAACTTACCATGTCAGGGTACAGTACCCCGTCTCTAACCTACCATGTCAGGGTACAGTACCCCGTATCTAACCTACCATGTCAGGGTACAGTACCCCGTCTCTAACCTACCATGTCAGGGTACAGTACCCCGTCTCTAACCTACCATGCCAGGGTACAGTACCCCGTCTCTAACCTACCATGCCAGGGTACAGTACCCCGTCTCTAACCTACCATGCCAGGGTACAGTACCCCGTCTCTAACCTGCCATGTCAGGGTACAGTACCCCGTCTCTAACCTGCCATGTCAGGGTACAGTACCCCGTCTCTAACCTACCATGTCAGGGTACAGTACCCCGTCTCTAACCTACCATGTCAGGGTACAGTACCCCGTCTCTAACCTACCATGCCAGGGTACAGTACCCCGTCTCTAACCTACCATGTCAGGGTACAGTACCCCGTCTCTAACCTACCATCTCATGGTACAGTACCCCGTCTCTAACCTACAATGTCAGGGTACAGTACCCCGTCCCTAACCTACCATGTCAGGGTACAGTACCCCGTCTCTAACCTACCCTGTCAGGGTACAGTACCCCGTCTCTAACCTACCATGTCATGGTACAGTACCCCGTCTCTAAGCTACCATGTCAGTGTTCAGTAACCCGTCTCTAACCTACCATGTCAGGGTACAGTACCCCGTCTCTAACCTACCATGTCAGGGTACAGTACCCCGTATCTAACCTACCATGTCAGGGTACAGTACCCCGTCTCTAACCTACCATGTCAGTGTTCAGTACCCCGTCTCTAACCTACAATGTCAAGGTACAGTACCCCGTCTCTAACCTACCATGTCAGGGTACAGTACCCCGTCTCTAACCTACCATGTCAGGGTACAATACCCCGTATCTATCCTACCATGTCAGGGTACAGTGCCCCGTCTCTAACCTACCATGTCAGGGTACAGTACCCCGTCTCTAACCTACCATGTCAGGGTAGGTGACCCTCTTCTGTGTACCCTACCATGTCAGGGTAGGTGACCCTCTTCTGTGTACCCTACCATGTCTGTGTAGGTGACCTTCTTCTTGGGGAAGTCCTTGCTGAAGGCCGAGGCGCCCCCTGCGGAGTCGGGGAACAGCTTCTCCAGGGCAGCCAGCGCTGCGTAGGACTTGGCCTCCTTCTTGTTGGAGCCGCGGCCCTTGAACTTCTGCCCGTCCACTTCCACCTGAGGAGACCAACCACGACCCCCATGAAGCTCTGGGCTGGAGGAGCTCCGACATGAGAACCCTCTGGAGGAACGGGAACTAGAACCCTCTGCAGGAACTCAACGTCCTACTCTGGGGGACGCTGTCGCATTGTGTGTTTTCTTAACCGTCCTTCTCTGTATTGTATTTCACCGTGTTCTGTATGTTCCTAAAACCCATGAATAAAGTTGACCTGTATGCTTCAGGGTTCTGTAGGCCGTCGACAGGCCTTGAGACTGAGAGTCGGGAGGCTAAAGGTGTTGGCATGTGACTAGAGCTGCGGTGAAAGAATGAAAGACAAGCTCTCCTGGTTCTGGAGCAGAGCCTGGGAGGGACCCGGCACCACCCACCTCCATGATGAAACACTTCTCGTGGGAGCCCCCCGTCTCGGCAGACAGCTCGTACTTCAGGCTGCGCCGCTTCTCGTTCAGCTCCATCACCGGGTTCTTCCCGTGCTTGGTGAGGATGGGGCCGGCCACGCCCTGAGGAGGAGGAGAACACACAACAACGTTATCATCCACCGAGCCGTCCACCACCATGTCGGCCCTCCACGCGACCAAAGCTAACAGGCTAACAAAGCTAACAGGCTAAAAACGCTAAAAGGCTAACAGGCTAACAAAGGTAACAGGCTAACAAAGGTAACAATGCTAACAGGCTAACAAAGCTAACAGGCAAACAAAGCTAACAGGCTAACAGGCTTACAAAGCTAACAGGCTAACAAAGGTAAGAAAGCTGACAGGCTAACAAAGCTAAAAGGCTAACGAAGCTAACGAAGCTAACAGGCTAACAAAGCTAAAAAAGGTAACAAAGCTAACAGGCTAACAGAGCTAACAGACACTCACGTCTTCTGATCCGGAGGCGGAGGCGATGGAGGCGCTGCCCGCCGCCTTGCTCCCCTCTCCCTCCACAGGACCCTCGCTGGGTTTGGTCTCTGACCCAGTGGGCAGACCCAGCTCCTGCAGCACCTGGGACAGACAGAAGCAGTGTTCATTGAGAGCGGCACATGGCTCAGGAGGCAGAGCGGGTTGGCTGGTAAACTGGTTCGATCCCCCGGCTCCTCCTAGCTGAGTGTCGAGGTGTCCCTGAGCGAGACGCCTCACCCTGACTGCTCCTGACGAGCTGGCTGTCCCGCTGCGTGGCTGACTCCGCCGTCGGTGGGTGAATGTGTGCATGAAGGGGTGCAGTATTGTAAAGCACTTTGAGTGGCTACTGCTTAGAAAAACGCAGTATAAATGCAGTCCATTGAGCAAAAATAAGTCTCTGAGGCCTTGTTGTTTACCGTTCACCAACTCCATCTCCTGGAGAGCATTTCAATCTTAAAGGTGACCTATTACACCACCAGGTGTGAGTGTGATTAGCCGTTACAAGACGTTTTGAAAACCTGCCTCTTCTGACATCACAAGTGGGCGTGTCCACCTAGATATATGCTGGATAGATCAGTCTACCAGCCTACCCAGTGGGCCGTAGCAAACGTTGCTCATGTATCATAACAGATCTCCTCCATCGCCACTCCCCCACTCGCTGCCTACGCTCCGCTGATGCCAACCTTCTCACCCCCATCACCAAGACCAAGTATCGCACCCTGAGGGACAGAGCCTTCGCCATCGCCGCCCCTACCCTCTGGAACTCCCTCCCTCTGGCCATCCGAAACTCACTCTGTTCATTCAAAAGTCAACTTAAAACCCATCTCTTCAGGACCACCTACAACATCTGACAAAACATCCTCCGCCACCTTCAACTCTCTCCCGCTCTCTTAATATGTTGCCTATTGTTGTGGTGTTGTTTGTTTTTTCCCTTTTGTGTGATTGTCTGTACTGTCTGTATGTATTCCTTTCTTATTTGTAAAGCGTCTTTGAGCATTTAGAAAAACGGATCAATTATTATGATTATTATTATACTTAGGAGACGTAAGGGCCTCCCTTTACCTTGGTGGCCACGTTGAGTTTGGCCACTCTCTTGGAGGGGCCGGTGGCCTCGTAGGTGGTGCTGTTCAGGTCCACGGCCATGGTGAACACCGGCTCGTGGACCGGGCCCACCTGGGAGACGAGCCGGTAGTCCAGGCCCGGCTTGTACTGGTTCAGCCGCATCACAGCATTCATGCAGAGGTCGTCCGAGACTGGGGGGTCAGCAGGGACACATGGGGTCAAGGAGGATCACGACATCATTGTCACTTATTGTTTGTCGTACGTCCTGGCACTTAAAAATAGTACTTAGCATGGTGTAGCGTCTTATCCTAGCTATCTCTGTTGTATACGGGGAATGGGTTAACCTGGTGATGGTTAGTGCTTGGCACTCGGTTCTATGAAAATCCTTACTGTACCGACAGCGATATATTGTTGTTTCTCTTTCTTCTGACAAATGTACTTATTGTAAGTCGCTTTGGATAAAAGCCTTGGCTAAATTCCCTAAATGTAAAATCTAAAACATCTTAAAGGAAGGATCCCACTGTAACAGGACTAACTATATACTATATGCTATACTTAATACTCACAGGACTTCCTGTCGAAGCGGTTGTGCTTCTGGAACTTGAGGAACTTCCTCTGCTTGCTGTTGAGCTGCCGGTCGTCGGCTGGGTTCTCCATCTCCGGGTACGCCCTCTTCACCGGCTGCTTCAGCGGCCCGGACAGCTCTATTTGGGCTGGAACCAACAGGGGTTCATTAGGGACAGACCTCACTGCAGGACATGGGCCCCAACCCAGTCGACACTGACTGAACGTGTCGTTCATTGAGGGCAGTGACGAGCGAAGCACCTTTGATGTCTTTGATGTTGGCTCCCGTTAACCTCTGCGGTCGGACCGGCACGATGTCCATTCCCAGAACCTTGTGGAGCTGTCTGAACGCAGAGAGCCTCAGGGCATGCTGGGGAGAGAATACACAGAGCCGTCAGCTTAGCACAGGAGGAAGACAAGTTGGCTGGTAACGGGAAGGTTGCCGGTTCAATCCCTGGCCCCTCCTGTCCGAGTGTCGAGGTGTCTGAGGCTGCCGCAATGTTTGGTTGACATTCACACACAGGTGTGTGAATGTGTGTGTGTGAACCGTTGTGAGACGCTTTAGATCAAAGCGTCTGCCAAATGCCCTAGAGCATTGGTTCTCCAAGTGCGGCCCGCGGGCCAATGGCGGCACGCAGAAACATTCCTGGCAGTCCGCAATGACATACAGATTTAAGTAAATAAGTATTTTTTTTTATATCAATATTAATTTAAACAAAAATAAATAAATATAAAGAGAAGAGTCGACTCTCTCTAGCTTTCAATTAAATCCTGTTACATTTGTTAGTTTTAATCCGACTGTACATTACTTTGAAACGATGAACCTCAGTTTCGTGATTTAGACCTCACTTGACCTCACTCCCAGAGGTCCACGGTGCAATTTCTTTTTTCACCACTGGGATGCTGACGGCGTCTCCCGTCTAATTTTTTTCCTTTGGCGGCCCTCAGTCAAATTCTGGGTTCCTAAATTGGCCCTCAGCTGTCAAAACTTTGAGAACCCCTGCCCTAGAGTTAACACAAGTCTAGAATCAAGAGTCCTCCTGCAACCCTTTGAGGAGCTGGACTCACCTGAGCGCTCGCTGTGAGCTCCTCTCGCTGCTGCGGTTCCAGGTGGGCGATGGCGTCCGTGGATTCTCTTTCACACGGGTCCTTGATCCCTGGGCCGCCTACACACACACACACACACACACACACCGTCCTCAGTTATACACAAGTAGACTGCATGCATAACTCTTAATGTCAATGAGGAGAAGAGAAAGGCTTAATGAATGTTCGCAAATCCAAAGACAGAGGTGGCCTTGTCATCATCTCTTAAGACTCATTTGAGAATCACTTTAATCACACACACACACACACACACACACACACACACACACACACACACACACACACACACACCTGACCCCAACACTTAAGCCCAAGGCTTGGTATTCCTAGCCGTGACCCCCCCCGTGTGAAGCCATAACGATGACCGACCTTCCAGTAGGATTCCGGACGCGATACACTCCAGGACGCGTCGGAAGGCCTCTCCCACTTCCATCGGTCGCTCGTACGTCCTGATGGACTTCTCCACCAGCAGCTCCAGAGGCTGGGGACGGGAACACAAGGGGAACACTGCAGTTACAGACCACACAATGGTCTGGGAAAGCCGTTCATATGCAGGTGGCTTAGTCCAATTAAAGGTGGACTCATTCATTTTTACAAACTTTTAACGTCATGTAAAAAAGAAAAAAGAAAAAAGAAAAGCATGCAATTTTTTTTATTTGAATTTCTTAAATGACAAATAGATGTTATGAATACTATCTTATGCTATAAACACTATCTTATTTTATAAATACTAGCTTATAAACACCAGCTTATGTTATAAACATTATTTTATGTTATTAACACTAGCTTATGTTATTAACACTAGCTTATGCTATAAATACTATCTTATGCTATAAACACTAGGGTTATAAATACCCTAGTGTACTAAAATAATATCTTAAAGGGATTACATTATGCCACCACGTGTGAGTGTGCCATTGCAAGCCTGCTGAAAAGCCGACTTTCAAATAGCTTGTAATTGCTCATGCTAATGCGAAGGCTAATGCTAAGGCTAATGCTAAGGCTAATGCTAGTGCAAAAACGAGCGTCTCTTACCCATCCTGACAGGGGGGCCCAGGCGGGCACACGCTTACAGAGGTCCCTCATGACGCGGATCACGATGACGGCGGACTTCATGTCGTTGACCTTCGCCTGCGAACCCAAGCAGTGACAGGTCAGGTCAAAGGTCACCGTCGCTGACCTCAGATGACCTCAGCCTGACCTCAACTGACCTCAGCCTGTCACTGTCTACCTGAGGAGGCCCGCCTCCGTCTGGACCTTTGATTAGGGTCAACGCTTCCACTAAGTATGCTATCCAAGGTCAGTTAACGACCTTGATCTGAACTCAGAGGGGGGGGGGGGGGTCGATGGTAGGGATGTGCAATTAATCAAAATTGTATTGTGGTTTCAAACTTTTGGGCATCCAAACTAATATAAATCGAGTTCAAATGATTATTATTTATTCATTTATTTATTTTTTGTTGATCTATACAAATCTTTTTATTCATTCAAAGTTTGATTGAACAGCTAGATACACATTATGTACATTATTTTAAATTTGAACATTATCTTTCGGCTGTTTTTTTTTTCTTTTTAAGGAGATATTTCAAAGTTCTCAGTTACAAAGAGTTTTTTTGGAGACAAATTCTGAATAAATGCATCATGTTTTCAAACTCAAAAGTGATCGTCGAAATAATCGTGATTTCGATTATTTCCATAATCGAGCAGCCATATACACTGGGGTTAAAGGTCAATACCACTGGTTTGTTTGAACCCGTGGATACAAACCAAGGGTATTGAGGGTAAGGAGGATCCTGGTGTTAATGGACATCAACATCTTAAACAGAGGAACTGGGGACAGGTTTATCAACACTGAGAGGACAGTTACACAAGCATGTGCACGTTCTGTGTTTAAACTCAAATCTACAGGACTAAAAAGTGTTAGACCTGCTCTACGCACGACCTATTCTCAACAGCTGCAGCAGTAGAACGGCACAGGCACAGGGACAGGTTTAAAGACATTTCTGGAGTACAAGTAAGGACTGGGATGCAAACCTGGAACCACTTAGCGTGGCGGAGAGAGGCCAGGGCGGTCAGGCATTTCTGCCTGTCCAGTACATCCGGCGGGTCGACGACCGTTTGCGTGTCTAGTGACGAGGTGGAGCAAGAAGACAAGGTACAGTTTGACCAAGGGGGGTGCCTCTGTCTGCAGCTCAGGGAGCGCCCACGTGCCCAAAGCATCGACAGCAAGGGGAGGGGAACCCAGGGGGTGGTAAACTACCTACCTAACACTGTGTGTGTGTCTGTCTCTGTCTGTGTGTCTCTCTCTCTCTGTCTGTCTGTCTGTCTCTCTCTGTGTCTATGTCTCTCTCTCTGTGTTTCTCTCTCTCTGTGTCTGTCTCTCTCTCTCTCTCCCTCTGTCTGTCTGTGTCTCTCTCTCTGTGTGTGTGTGTGGGTCTGTGTCTCTGTTTGTGTGTGTGTCTCTGTGTGTGTGTCTCTGATTGTCTATTGGCTGAGGCTGTCTATCCAATGTGTGCCGTGCTCCCCCTGGTGGTACAGGGGGGAGAGGTCTCGGCTTGCCTCAGCCTCTCTGCCCTGGGTCTGCCGCTTTGCCCCCTCGTCATGAGACAGCGTGTCCAGTTGGTCAAAGGTCCAGCGTCCCTAAAAACTTAACACACTAGAAGGCAATCAGTTGTAAATCAGAACCATTTAAAGAATCTGGAAGTCTGCTCCGCCCTGCAGCAAAACTGATAGCGTCCCACCCCCCCCACCCCCCCCCAACCATGAAGGCGCTATACAGCTCCTCCTGGCCAGTCATCCCTCCTGCTCTACGTCAATTAAAACACATTCAGACTAGAGTTGTTCCAATACCGATACCACCATAAGAAATTCCTCCGATACTGTCTAAAATGCAGCATTGGTTATCGGTGAGTACGTAAGTCTATGCGCCGATCCGATACATCAAGTGACTCATTTACTACACGGGCAGAGAACATCACAAACACTACGGTGCAGCGTTCGCTAACGGTCGGAGGTGGGAAGTCGGAATGGGAAACACCTCATCTCCGAACTACGAGCGATCGAGCTACCAAGTCGGAAAAACACGGATGCTCACGCTAAACTACAAGAATAACAAAAAATATTATAACTATAGATTATACATGTAAATGATCTGGTTCTGAAAAGAACACTGGTGACAGTAAGTGCTGTTAGTAGTTATAATGCTACATGCTGTATATCGGTATATACTCGGCACCGGCCGATACTCAAGTTCAGGAATTGGTATCGGGAATGGAGAAATGGTATCGGAACATCTGTAATTCAGACCATTCATCCACACATTTGCACGCCAACCCTATTTTGCACCTCAGGTTTTCCTGCTTGCGTCTGGACTCACCCAGGATTTCCCCAGAGCCAGAGGCCGAAGCCATTCCCTTCTTGTTTCATCAGTTTTGCTGCAGTTAGAATCAGATGTACAACTTCTGCATAAAATCCATGCACTTCGCGCTTTTTTTTTTTTTTTCCATTCTCAAAACATGTCCTCACGTTCCACCTGAGCACAGCTAGGGAGTCAGGAGCCTGAGCTACGGCCACCACATCAGGAACAATGCATCATTCACCACTGATGCGGCCGTGTGGCAAGGCGACGACTGGGGCCTCAAGAGAGACGCGAGGCCCCTGGTCCAGTCCACTAACGAGGGCAAGGGGCCGAGTCCCTGTAGGGCCCCACTGAGGTCCGTAGCGGGGGGGGAGACAGCAGACACGGCGGAGCGGGGGGGGAGAGGTGACGGGTCAGTGGAGCCGTACAGGGACCCTGCGGGCTGGAGGCCGTACCTGGGTCTGTCGGGGCCTCCTGCTCCGTGCGGATCAGCGGGGAGGTCAGGTGGATGGTCAGGGTGAACACCAGCTTCTTGGTGCTCCTGACGACGATGGCGGCCTCCTCGGGGCTCTGGATCACCTCGTATTTGTCCTTGGTGACCACCTGATGGAAGACACGCAAGACGGCGCGGGACGGTGAGGGCACACTGCGTACATCTCACCGTAGGGGGAGGCCCCGTCTTTACTTCTTCATGCCTAATCACGTCGCCTTGGTTCATGTCACGTCAGGTATCGACGCTTACACTCGGGCCGTTTAGAAGACGCCTTTATCCAAAGTGACTCTTCACAGCACACGTTCACACACCGACGGCGGAGTCGACCGCGCAGGGCGACAACCAGCTGGTCAGGAAAAGTCTGGTCGAGGCCTCTCGGTCAGGGACACCGCGACACTCCGGGGCGACTTGTAACCTGAGGGTTGCTTGTTCGATCCCCGGCTCCTCCGGGGATCGAACAAGCAACCCTCAGGTTACAAGTCGCCCCCCCCCCCCCCGTCCCCGTCCCCGTCCCCGTCCCCGTCCCCGTCCCCGTCCCTGTCTACCTCCTGAGCTAAGCCGACGAGATATAAGAAAACGCCTCAGCCATCCGGCGGGCGGCGCTACCTGCAGCTGCTGGTCCAGCAGCTCCCCAACCCGGCTGAGCAGGGCCCCGGTGGGCTTGTAGGCACACAGCAGCACCAGCTCCAGGTCCAGGTCACCGGTCAGCAGCAGCCCCTTGGCCACCAGGCCCACCCGCATCACCCCTCGTAGCACACGCTCCACCGCCTCCGGCCTGGGGGGGGGCAGAGGTGTTAGCAAAGGGGCTGATTCGGTACCGCTTGGTTGTCGTTAGGGCTGGGCGAAAATATCGATTCATCAACGCACTGCAATTCATTTGTTCTCGATTCAATTTCGAGTCTGAATTTTTTTGACATCGATTATTTACGTTAAAAATAGAAAAATAGAAAAAAGAAGCATACTCGGTCATTGTAATCTAGAAGCGGGTATGCCTAGCTGTACTTTCCCTTTTACTTTAGTCCACGTTATGTTTTTCACTTTTATGCTGCAAGTTTAGCTCAGGAACAATACTATACAATGGTGTATTCCCTTTTTGCTAGTTAAAGCACGATGAAATTAATTCTGAGGTTAAATCTAAATAATATTTAGGTATTTTTGATCAATATCAAATCGAAATCGATTCAAGACCTAAAGAATCGAATTGAATTGTGAGGTACCTGGCAATACCCAGCCCTAGTTGTCGTCACGTTGAGGCGAAAATAAACGGGCACAGTTCAACTCGGTACGAATTAGGACATGATTTAGGTATTGAAGGTGCAACCCGAGTTTAGTTAAGTGCTAGTTTGACACTAACAAGTTGTTACTCAGGATTTAGTGACAACTTCCCTCGCACTTTTAGTAACAAACTCAGGCAATGTTCAAATGATTCAATCAGTGCACTTGAACCGGAGATAGTGTAGTTATGACCGTTAATAAGGTACGACACAGAAGGACAATAAGAAGAGGAATCTAGGGCGCTCCGGGGGCGTAGTGGATAGAGCGTGACCATATTGGCGCCGGCCGTCGTGGCAGTGGTCGCGGGTTCAAGTCCGACCCGTGGACCTTTACTGCATTTCATTCTCCCCCCCCCCTCTCTCTGTCTCCCCATTCCAGCTCTGTACTGTCAAGTAAAGCCTGAAAATGCCCAAAAAATAATCTAAAAGAAAAAAAAGAGGAATCTCTGAGATCATTGATGTCCTTTTCCTCCAAAAGGTTGGCCCTCTTCCTCTCTGGAAGGAAAAGGTTTCCTTGCGCCTTTCCTCTTGAGGGGCGGTTCTGTACCTCTCTGCCTCTGGGGTCTCTGGAGCGGCGGGTTTCTCATCCAGCGTGTCGGACACGGCCTTCAGGGCGCACTCCACGTGGGAGATGATGACCTGGACGGCCTCCAGCTCCTCCGAGGAGGGGTACACCGACGAGTGCTTGGCCATGAGGTGCCGGTCGTAGGGCTGCAAAGGGGGCATACGGGGGGCTGGGGCCTGGAGTACAGGGAGAGGGCGGGGTTGCATTTACATTAGTGATTGACAGATATATGGGCCAATGCAATTCAATCAAAAAAAAATCCCGGCATGATTTACAGATAGTTCAAGAAATGTGACTTTTTTAAATTGAGACTTGTAACATTTGTTATCATCATTGTGTCTTTTTTTTTTGCTGTCGATTGAGGGAGCTAATGCAGAATCGGCTCCAAATATCGGCTCAAGAAAAACGGTATCGGCGTATCGGTCATCGGCTAAGGCTGATGAAAAACAAATTCCTAATTAACATTGAGGGAGTTTAGTAGACGCTTTTATCCAGAGCGACTTACAATAAGTCCATTTGTCAGAAGAAGGAGATACAACAATACATCTCTGTCGGTACAGTAAGGATGTTCATAGAACCAAGTGCCAAGCACTAACCATCACTAGGTTAACCCATTCCCTGTGTACAACAAAGATAGCTAGGATAAGATGCTACACGATGCTAAGGACTATTTTTTAGTAAGTGTGTAAGGAAGGAGTGTCTTGAGTCTTTAGCAGTGGCTGGTGAGCGATCTGCGGTCCTGACGATGGAAGGGAGCTCTTTCCACCACTGTGGTGCCAAAGTTAAGTATAAGTCATGGCAATGACCAAGTAGGGATGGAACAAGATCCAGAATCTAATGTATGTCTTAAATGTATTTGTTTTCTCTAAAAGGCATTTGAGTGCGGTTGAGGTTGAATTTAGAAGAAAGTTCATCTTTTTTACTTTATATCTATAGATGTATGTGTCCTTTTGGTCATGTTCCTACTGGAAGTGAGTAATCATGGAACACATGGAAATAAACAATAAAGCAGGAAGTAGAAGAAGGACACATTGAAAAATAGGGTGGAAAGAAACAAGCAGAAATAACAACTTGGAACTTCCTGGGTCAGTAGGATAATGTCACGAGTATGATTCAAATCGAATACTGATATTTAATCTAAGAAACAGAAATGTTAACAAGTTGTTGGATGAACCTCATGATGGGAAGGGAAGTCCTCGATCTCCTCTATAGCAGCGATGTAGTCGTGGTACTGCCTTAGCTCCTCCTCGTAGCACAGACAGTCGTACCAGTAGCGCAGGTCCTCGTATCTACACACAAGAGTACATTTGTCAGAAGAAAGAGAAACAAAAGTCTATCGCTGTCCGTACAGTGAGGATGTTCATAGAAACAACGAGCGCTAACAACCGCCGGGTTGGCCTGTTCCCCGTGCACAACACACCGGCGGTCGGACTTTGTGGAGTGGGAGAGGTTGCTGGTTCCACCAAAACAAAAGAAGATGTTGTACAGACTGTAATATCTGGGCGGTGGTGTGTAGTACTGTGTAGTATTGTGTAGTACTGTGTAGTACTGTGTGTGTACTTGTGTGTAGTACTGAGGATGTACTGTGTAGTACTGTGTTTGTACTTATGTGTAGTACTTGGTCATACTGTGTAGTACTGTGCAGTACTGTGTAGTGGTGTGTAGTACCGTGTAGTACTGTGTTGTACTCTGTAGTACTGTGTAGTACTCTGTAGTACTGTGTACTTATGTGCAGTACTGTGTAGCACTGTGTAGTACTCTGTAGTACTGTGTACTTATGTGTAGTACTGTGTAGAGGTGTGTAGTACTGTGTAGCACTGTGTAGTACTGTGTAGTACTGTGTACCTGTCAAAGTCGTGGGGCAGCAGGCGGTGGCCCTGCTGGATCAGACTGTCCCAGGACAGCAGCTCCTCGTAGGCCTTCCCCTCGTCCCACACGTGGAAGGGCGGCGCTGCCTCGGAGTCCATGAAGGCTCAGCCTGGACCGGAGTCGGGAGCTCAGTGTGGACCGGAGTCGGGAGCTCAGTGTGGACCGGAGTCAGGAGCTCAACCTGGACCGTTCCCCGAGATACCGGAGTCGGGAGCGCAACCTGGACCGGAGTCAGGAGCTCAGTTTGGACCGGAGTCAGGAGCTCAGTTTGGACCGGAGTCAGGAGCTCAACCTGGACCGGAGTCGGGAGCGCAACCTGGACTGGAGTCAGGAGCTCAGTGTGGACCCGAGTCACCTGCTGGGTGGGGCAGGGGGATGACTTCAGGTGTGGACCAGTTTCACCTGCTGGGAGAGCAGAAGGATGGACGCCACATGAATACCATCAATTCAATGTAGTGAACGGTAAATGTTAAATGGGCTGCATTTTCACATTGCTTTCCTAACCAGTGGCCTCTCAATATTGCCCAACATTCACCCATTCATGCACACATTCACACCCCGACGGCGGCGTCAACGAGACAAGGTGACATCCAGCTGGTCGGGAGCAGTCAGGGTGAGGCGTCTCGCTCAGGGACACCTCGGCACTCAGCTCGGAGGAACCGGGGATCGAACCAGCAACCTACCGGTTACCAGCCGACCGGCTCTACCTCCTGAGCCACATGCCACATGCCACCCCAGTAGTAATGAGAAACGTTCATAAATCCAGGTTGACAGTAAATAATAACGTTGTTTTATACACATGTTGTTGTCAATAGTGTTCATTGAGGTCATGAGATGCAAAAAAAACATGTTATTGGATGTTGCTAGGGATGCCAAACACATTGTGTTGGACAGAAACAGTAACCTCGTTCCTGCAAATGCTTCTTAACTTCAGTTAGATAAATACTGCAGTTAGAGACAATCCCATTAACATGTTAAGGGTAATAAAGTAGAACAGTAGAAGGCCAGTGGGCTAGGAGTAGCTTAGCCACGGCTAGCAGGCTAAGCTCCAGCCGAGGCTAGCAGGCTAGTAGAGCTAGCAGCAGAAATAGTTGAATTGATTGCTTTCCCGGTCCCGTAACAGCGGACCCTCTTCCTCTTTCAGAACCGAGGGTTGTTTATACTTGTGTGAAATGTTCAACTGAATGCAATCTCACCCTTTACCGAGTTGTAAAGAAACCCTTTTCGATTTGTTGTCTGTCTGTGTCAGTGGCGTCCCCTAGTGATGACGTCAGGAGGAGGGCTGCGGTTTCTTGGGTTTGAGATCGTTTCCTTCCCGTTTGCGGTTCAGACGTCCGCACGATTCATAACACGAAACCGCATAGATCCACATTTATTTCAAACCACTCTGAGACATGGTTTCAGAAATGTGCGGTTTCGGACACCTGATCCGCCGGCTCCTTCTGGACGGTCGGCCGACACGCACAAGACTTATGCGGTTTCACCAAAAAAGTCGGCTCCGTGTGGCCGATCTGGTCTGAAGATGGGATCTGGACTGGACCAGAGATCTGGACTGGACCAGACATCTGGTCTGAACATGGTCTGGACCAGAGATCTGGTCTGAGGATGGATTTACTAGAGATAAATAAATCTATGTGGAGAATCAAGTATTTTTTGCCTCGTTATTGAGCTTTATTGAGTCTGGAACATTAGAAATGATTGGTACAAGTACAAAAAACACAATTGCACACAGCCTCAGTATTAGGCCAATCATATATAGCATATATTATTTTGGACTTTTCACGACATTTGCATTTACATTTAGGGCATTTACCAGATGCTTTTATCCAAAGCGACTTACAATACATACATTTGTCAGAAGTATATATATCATTCTAACAAGTATATATAGAAGTATAAGTATACAATATATCGCTGTCGGTACAGTAAGGAAGTTCATAGAACAAAGGTCTGGGAACAATTCCCAACACGGTCTAAGACGAAAGACACAGATGAAATAAATTAAACGAGGCATGAACTCATATTCAATTTCTTTATTTACATAACACATTCAGTCATAGCATTGTCCTCAGAAAATCGAGGAAATAATTCAAGCATCATAGTGGATCGATATTTAGCGACCTTTAAGAGTGGAATCCTTCATTCATTCATTCATTCATTCATTCATTCATTCATTCTTATCCAAGCAGCTTCCCAGTGCGTTTGCTTGAAAGGTTCCCATGGGTTTCTCGGGAGCGTATCTATTTTCCCCGGGTCCTATGTTCCCCACTTTGTATGTGACCGGGGAACATAGGACCCTGTGAGCAAATCTTTTTTTCGTAGGATGGTAGGGGAAAGTACCGCCTTTTTCGCCTCTGATTCGCCTGTGATTGGTTAGAATGTCTCTCCTCCGATTGGTTATGGTTAGGGTTAGGTTTAGGGTTAACCCTCACCCTTACCCTCACCCTAACCCTAACCCTAACCCTAACCTGACCCTAACCCTTCGCACCCGGGGAACATAGGACCTGGGGAACATAGGGATGACCCCGGTTTGTCACTATAACCGAACAGGGTCTATGTGCCAGTACACCCATCCATAGTGCATAACATCATTTGCAACGACTTAAATTTACAAAAAAGGGAATTGACTTTATTGAATTTATTTCCATAAATGAAGCCGTTGTGAATCCCTATAGACCGACACAAAACAGGTTGGAAGTTACATCAATAGCAAGGAGTCGGCATTATCTTATCCAGTCTATAGCTGCATGCGTGTGTCTGCCTTTCTTTTTTTAATCAATAAGTACACCGAGTGCATCTTTTATCTCTGTAAAGAACTTGTTTTGCCTGTATATATGTATGTGTGCATGCCAATTATGCCCCCATTGCACTCCTGATCCCCCACTCTGAAGGAGGGACCCTTCCTTGCTCATTAAGTTTTTCTTGCCCTCCGGGGGGCTAGGGTCTGGGGGGGTCATAAATATATGGCTTGTTAATCCCTTTGAGACTGTACCCATGTGTATAAGGGCTGTACAATAACATTTCATTATAATTTAATTGAATATGAAATAGGTTGAAAGTTACAATAATAGCAAGGGGTCACCCCTATTTTATCCAGTCTATAGATGCATGTGTGCAAGCTCTCTTCTTTTTTTGATCCCTATGTACACCTAGTGCATCATTTATGATAAAGTGGTCAAAAGGATTGCATTTACACATCGCTTTTCCTAACCAGTGGCCACTCAAAGTGCTTCATAATGTGGCCTCACATTCACCCACCGACGGCGGAGTCAGCCACGCAGGGCGACAGCCAGCTGGTCAGGAGCAGTCAGGGGGGGGGGGGCGTCTCGCTCTGGGACACCTCGACACTCCGCTAGGAGGAGCCGGGGATCGAACCGGCGACCTTCCGGTGACCAGCCGACCCGCTCCGCCTCCTGAGCCTACACGTGCATGAGGTCCAGTCCTTCTGCAGATCCCAGTGTCGATCCCAGTTGAACCCTTCGCGCCCCGGGACGGATCGAGTGAATAAGGTCGGCCTCAGAGGGACACGCTGAAGGTACGCGATGCGTTCGAACCGGCGACCCTTCCAGTGACCAGCCCACCCGCTCCGCCTCCTGAGCCACACGCCGGCTGCCTCCGTCCGGCAGTCACTTGGCCGCCCTGACCAGGTGGGCCGCGTGCTTCTCGGAGCTCTGCATGGAGCTGGCGGGGTCCCAGCGCCCCAGCGTGCTGCCGGCCCCGGCGGGGTCCGGCCGGCCCCTCAGCAGATAGTAGAGCCGCCGCAGGACGGTGCGGCGCAGCAGGATGTACACCCAGGGGTCCAGGATCTGGTTCCAGGAGGCCAGCCGCACGCCGACCACCATCAGGGTCCGGTAGGTGGCCAGGTCGCCCCCCGCGGCCCCCCTGTAGGAGCGGATCACCGTCATCAGAGCAAATATCTGCGGGGCGATACGGTGCAGGGGCTGAGGAGACGGGGAGCCACGGCCGCGCACGCACGCACGCACGCACGCACGCATACACGCACGCACACACACACGGAGCTCTGTACACACACACACAACTCTGTAAATAAAACGGATTTGTTTGGTGTGTTTGGGTAAGGCTTAAGCATGTCATATGTAGGGCTATGTTTTTGTTGTTTCTTATCTATCCATCTATATGAAGGGCTACCCCAACGATCCGTATATCTGTCTGTCTGTCTGGCTGTCTGTCTGTCTGTCTGTCTGTCTGTCTGTCTGTTTGTCTGTCTGTGTGTCTCTCTATCTATCTATCTATCTATCTGTCTATCTATCTGTCTATCTATCTGTCTATCTATCTATCTATCTATCTGTCTGTCTGTCTGTCTGTCTGTCTGTCTGTCTGTGTGTCTCTCTATCTATCTATCTATCTATCTATCTATCTATCTCTCTATCTGTCTATCTGTCTGTCTGTCTGTCTTTCTATCTCTCTTTCTCTCTATCTCTCTCTCTGTCTCTCTCGCTCATAAGTATGCCTCGTTGTTTAGAGATTACTAAACACACCAGAGTTCTTTGGAAGATAATATGGGTCAACCTTTTGAAATGTGTTCTTTAAGCCTATTATGCACTTCCGTTGCTCATGATGTCAGCCTGACCTCTCTAAATACTTTATTGGAGAGGTTTAAGTGGCTGTAGTCCTCATCATGTCTGGTCGTCCATTAACGACATGTTCTATGCTTTCTCACAAGGGCGACAGAAGCTGAGGGGGCAGAGCGGATTGACTGGCTCAATCCCCTGCGTGTCGATGTGTCCCCGAGCGAGACGCCTCCCCCTGACTGCTCCCCACGGGCCGGCTGTCGCCCTGGGTGGCCGACACCGCCGTCGGTGTGTGAACGTGTGCGTGAACAGTTGTCGCTTTGGATAAAAAAACGTCAGCAAACTCCCCTTAATGTAAACGGGACAGCCGGCGTCACCCCCCCCACTCACCAGCAGGGGGCTCCAGCAGATGCAGGAGGTGACCATGATGCCCACCAGCTGCACCACCATCTCGATGTCGTGGGACTTGGCCCCCGAGTGCTGGGCCCCGGGCCGCC
Organism: Pollachius pollachius; assembly: GCF_949987615.1. Lineage (NCBI taxonomy): Eukaryota > Metazoa > Chordata > Actinopteri > Gadiformes > Gadidae > Pollachius > Pollachius pollachius. The sequence goes on along the minus strand of NC_136935.1, from coordinate 51,245,621 downwards.
GCCGGCAGCGCGCCGCCACCAGGGTGATCCCGCTCACCGTGTTACAGACCAGCGCCACGGCCAGCGCGCCCAGCCCCAGCCCCGAGAACAGCGCCACGAAGGCCAGGTCGGGGGCGCCGGTGTCTCCCCCCAGCACCCTGATGAAGCACCAGGTTCCCGGGTGCTGGTAGGCGTAGGAGCCCAGCCGGGCCCCGGGCAGCAGGGCCACGCCCAGCGCCGCCAGCCACACGAAGGCGAGGGACAGCTTGGTGCGGCGGCCGCTGACCACGGCGGCGTGCACCAGCGGGCGCGTCACGCCCACGCAGCGCTCCGCCGCCATGGCGCAGCCCAGGAAGAGCGGGCAGAGGCCGAAGAACACCATGCTGCCGCCCAGGAACTGGCACAGCGCGTCAGGGGCCTCGTAGGCCCCGGCCGGGACCCCCCCGGAGAGGTAGAGCCGCATCACCAGCGCCCCCGGGACCACGTGGCCGGCCAGGTCGGTGACCACCAGCGAGGTGGCGAAGAGGAGGAAGGTGGCCTTGGAGCGTCGGCGTTGGAGGGAGTAGGCCTTGGCCAGGATGAAGAAGGCCACCATGTTGGACACGATGCCGAGGGTCATGGACAGCGTGGCAGCCACGGGGGGGGGGGTGATGGGGGGCAGCTTGTCCCGGGTGAGGTTCCCCCCCGGGGACCACCCGCTCAGGTCCAGGACCCCCCCCTCGGCGGCCGGCATCGTGGCCTGGGCCGGTCGGTTGGAGAAGGGGGTGGGGGGCGGCGAGGGCGGGTAGCCGAAGTCCATCGCTAGTCGAGGTTAGCTGTGAGGGAGGAGGGGTTGGTGTTACGGCAGCGTGCCTACGTCCCCACAGCCCTACGTCCCCACAGCCCTATGTCCCCACAGCCCTATGTCCCCACAGCCCTATGTCCCCACAGCCCTATGTTCCCACAGCCCTATGTTCCCCTATGTCCCCACAGCCCTACGTCCCCACAGCCCTATGTCCCCACAGCCCTATGTTCCCACAGCCCTATGTCCCCACAGCCCTATGTTCCCCTATGTCCCCACAGCCCTATGTCCCCACAGCCCAATGTTCCCCTATGTCCCCACAGCCCTATGTCCCCACAGCCCTATGTCCCCACAGCCCTATGTCCCCACAGCCCTATGTTCCCCTATGTCCCCACAGCCCTATGTCCCCACAGCCCTATGTTCCCCTATGTCCCCACAGCCCTATGTCCCCACAGCCCTATGTCCCCACAGCCCTATGTTCCCCTATGTCCCCACAGCCCTATGTCCCCACAGCCCTATGTCCCCACAGCCCTATGTTCCCACAGCCCTATGTTCCCCTATGTCCCCACAGCCCTATGTCCCCACAGCCCTATGTCCCCACAGCCCGATGTTCCCACAGCCCTATGTCCCCACAGACCAATGTCCCCACAGCCCTATGTCCCCACAGCCCTATGTCCCCAGAGCCCGATGTCCCCACAGCCCTATGTCCCCAGAGCCCAATGTTCCCACAGCCCTATGTCCCCACAGACCAATGTTCCCACAGCCCGATGTTCCCACAGCCCTATGTCCCCACAGCCCTATGTCCCCACAGCCCGATGTTCCCACAGCCCTATGTTCCCACAGCCCTATGTCCCCACAGCCCTATGTCCCCACAGCCCTACGTCCACACAGCCCAATGTTCCCACAGCCCTATGTCCCCACAGCCCTATGTCCCCACAGCCCTATGTTCCCACAGCCCTATGTCCCCACAGCCCTATGTTCCCACAGCTCTATGATCCGACATTGGGCTGACCCTAACCCTAACCCTACCAACCCTAACCCTAACCAAATATTGTGGAAAAAAAATACTCATTCATTTACTATAAGGTGCTTCCAAAAAATCTTGAGGATAGGGCATAAATTGAAGGGAAATACAAGGAACACAAGACCTAATTTAAAAAATGTGAAATGTGGGAACATAGGGTTTCATTTTGAGAAAAATCTTAGAAATGTGGTAACATAGGGCTGTGGGAGCATAGGGCCTAATTTTCAAAATGTTCAGAGAAAAAACATTCTTAGAATCTGGGAACATAGGGCTGTGGAAACACAGGGCCTAATTTTCAAAAAATTCTGTGATTAAAATATTCTTAGAAATGTGGAACATATAGGGTTGACCCCGGTGTTACGTTTGTGGGAGTAAACGGTGAAAGTGAGGCACGCATGGGGGCAGGTGAGGAATACACTGAACGGCGTTGACCTACACGTGTGAGTTAGACAAAGCGACAAACGTAGAAGTTGTTAACTGGATTTTTTTGTAAGACACAACCTTCCTCCAATATTGACTCACGGCCAGCAGGACTACACGCTAAATATAGGATACACACGCACACACACACACACACACACGCATGCATGCACGCACAAAGACGCACGCAAGCGCGCGCGCACTTAAACACACACACGCAAGCGCGCGTGCACGCACACACACACACACACACACATACAAATACGCACGCGAGTGCGCACAGGTTCTGCATTCTGATCCTTGCACGGTAATATTTGTTCTTAAATGTTCTGACGATCATTCTGAATTAAAAAGAGTCACTCTCACCTCGGTGACCGCTCGTTGAAAACCATCGTCGTGGTGGGTTCTTCTCGGGAGCAGAGTAACACTGAATTCAAAGCATCCAGGAACATTTTTTTCCACCTAATGTTGGGATAGCTCCCAAATAAATCCATGCTCACATCAACAAGCCACGCAGCGCGGGGTTCTGATAGGTGCGTCTGCTTGGAGGTTCATAGCGCCTGCAGTCATTGCTCCAGCCGAGTGTTGCTCCTGCAGACGTCTTGACGGAGTGAGTTTCATCCACATAGCGTTTCGCTCCTCTGGGCGGCTCCCCGTCAGAGACCCAAGTTCATATGTAGGCTACTCTTTAGTGTTTGTTATCTGTCCAAGGAGGACTCACCTTAACACACTCTCTCTCTCTCTCTCTCTCTCTCTCTCTCTCTCTCTCTCTCTCTCTCTCTCTCTCTCTCTCTCTCTCTCTCTCTGATCCTCTCTTGCTGATCAATAAGACAGATCAGACCTCAGGGACTGAGTCGAGTGTTGCCGTTGGTTTAGTGGAAACTCAAAGTGCTGGAGTGATGTGGTGGGGGGGATGGAACACCGCAGATACCTTGAGGTATCTGCGGTGTTCCATTCACTCCCATTTAGTTTTCTCCTTTCATCTGGTTTGGGGCTGTTGTCATGAGTTATTTAGCCAATCGTTTTTTAATGATTAAGTTAATTTTAGTTATAGTTTCTGACTCTCCACTGATTGTTATTGCTTGGCAATTGGTTCAATGAACATCCTTACTACCAACAGCAATATTCACTGTTGTTTCTCTTTCTCCTGAAAATTGGACTTATTGTAAGTCGCTTTGGATAAACGCGTCTGCTAAATGGCCTCAATGTAAATGTCGTTTGTGTTAGTAAGTCAGTGTCCGTTAGACAAACAGATCGGTTTTTAACAGACCTTGATGGGTCCTCCAGATTTTACTCAATACGTCTACAGTTGTACTATTGCACATTTGTCTCTGTGCAGTCTGAGCGTTTCATTACTGGGTCAGGTTTTCCTTGGGAATGTTCTCCCAGTCGCCCCATTAGCTCTCTGCTGGTGCTCCGAGTTGGCCGCTGGTTCCTCCGCTCGCTCCAACAGCGTGTCTGTGGTTCCAGGACCCCTCGCCTCCACGTCCACATCTGCTCAGCACAGATGTTCTCTGTTCAAAAAAACCTTCCCACCGGGCCGGCCTGAAGCTCTCTCTCCCACCGGAGACGCGAACATGAATCAGAATCAGAATTACTTCATTACATCTTATTGTACACAAAAACAAAAGTATTGGGCTTCAATTAAATTAAATTAAATTCAATTAAATTCAATTTTATTTGTATAGCCCTGAATCACCATTACAGTTTCAAAGGGCTTAACAAGCCAAATATTTATTCTTGGTTCCTCAACAGCCACATAGCAGCCACTATACAAGATAAAGTAAATAAAGATAAGTGAAAGTAAAGATAGGTAAAAATAGAAATTTAGAATAGCAAAAAAATAAGTAGCAGCATAGAGGACAATAATAAGTAACAAGAAAGGGTGAGCAGCTATCTATACAGGTGGCTGGGATTGCCACGCAGCCTAAGCAACATTGGGATGTACGGGAACACAAATAAGCTCAGGCTCCCCTTCAGCTCAGTCAGCGAGGAGCTCATCGTGCCTCGGGCACGGGAACATCTGCAGCACTCAGGATCCAGAGACGCCAAAGTGTCCGGGGCGGGGATTGTTGTGAGGACAGGGACGAAGTGGAGGGCAGCGGATGCTGTCCAGCAGGCAGAAACTCGACTGAAGCACAAGGCCGTCCTCGGAGCAGTGGCGCAAGGCAGAGCCGGACTTTGGAGCCGGAGAGCGCCCCGATATGACTCTGCCAGCGGAAGGGAGAGGCAGAGGTTGGTGCAGGAGGAGGTGCGAGCTTCAGAGGAGGAAGAGCGAACAAGCAGAGCGGCGGCCATGCGGCAGCAGCGAGCCTGGATGAAGTGGGAGCAGGCGATGGAGCGGAGTGTCACCTGGAAGGATATCCGGCAGTGGAACCCCCAGAGGATCAAGTTATTGATTCAGGGGGTCTATGATGTCCTCCCGAGCCCATCCAACCTGTGCATATGGGGCAAAATAGAAACACCTGCATGCCCCCTGTGTTCAAAGATAGGGACACTAGAACACATCCTGAGCAGCTCCTCCAAGGCGCTGGGTGAGGGCTGGTATCGATGGAGGCACGACCAGGTCTGCTGGTTTGCTCCCCACGGCCCGAGACTGGGTGATGACAGTTGACCTGGAGAGGCAGCTGAAAACCCAACCACACATCACCCGGGCGAGATTGAGACCTGACATCATCTTGGTCTCAGAGGCCACAAAACAACCAGTCTTGCTGGAGCCGACAGTTCCATGGGCGGAGAGGATGGAGGAGGCTCAAGAAAGAAAGAGGGAGAAGTGCCAGGAGCTGGTGGAGGATTGTCGGAGGAAGGGGCGGAAGGCCAGGAGTATGCCAGTGGAGGTGGGCAGTCGGGGGTTTGCCAGCCACTCCCTGAGCAAAGCCTACGGCACACTGGGAATAACAGGTGCAAACCGAAGGCATAGGAAACAACGTGCAGGCAGCGGAAAAAGCCTCCAGATGGCTCTGGTTGAAGAGGGGAGAGCAGTGGGGGCAGTAGAATGCCGCTTGGACACAGGCCGGGGTCTGATCAGCCTCGGTCGGGTCGCCTGGAGGAGTCTGTTGTAAGACCCGAAACACCCAGTGACTCCAGGAAACAACACTGATGAGGTGTCCAAGCCTGTGCATCGGTAGATGTATTGTTAACAGTAATAATAATGAATGGAAATAAAGTAAGAAATAACAAGAGAAACTAAGACAGTGGTAATAAGTAATAATAAGTAATGAGGTGTAGTAAAGTGTATCAGACATGTTTTGGTTATTATCCTAAAGCAGATGTTTGGTGTTTTTACAGATCCAAGTTGTTTTTGGGTGTCTGGACCCGATCCCTCCTGCAGAAATGAATCCATGACATTTACACAGCAGCATGTCAATATGCAGATAGTTCAGATGGAGGGTCGTTAAGTACAGAAGCAACTTCATGTAACTGTGGCTCATTACTATGTGGCCACTGACTGTAAGTGAATGGGAGGCTTTTGAAAGAATGGTGTTGTGGAAGTGTCACCTCACTGAGGACACACAGAGAGATGGAAAGGGAGGTTAACTTTACTGATGACACTCTGTTCTAATCAGCGATACATCGTCTAAAGAATGCATTTGTTCATCGATATCCTATGCTGTGTATAGACAGAGTCAGCAGTGGGTTAGTCAGAGCTGGCAGCTCCTCATCACTGGTAACGTGTTGCACGCTATGCAATTTCACACTTGCACATTCCGATGATTCTGTCAACGCGTGAAGTAATGATGATGATGATGATGAAGATCACATTTAACCCAGGGCCATTCGACTTGGAGGCATGCAGATACATGAATACAGCAGTGCCCTAAAATGGAGCATATTTTATTAGAAATGATTTTGGCACGCCAAATATCATTGACAGTTCACTGCAAACATAAACAGAAATGAGAATATGAAAGAAAATGTTGGAGTTAATGACTCTAAAAAATGCATCACAGTGGTTATACGGATACAATTATGAATGATTTCCTTTTTGGGAAATATTCAAATGAATGACTCTTGCATGGACTTCGGTCAAGTGCAGTTGGTGCGTTGGTGGAGTCCGTTCAAGGGGCGGACTCTCCAGGGGGCGGGCAGGTGGGTTGACAGGTTAGCCATCCAATCATCACACCCGGGCCAGTTAAATGATTGGAAGGGCTTATTACAGGACCGAGACTGACAGAGATCCCAGTTAGTGTCTTTATTATGTTCGACCATTTGATTTAGTGAAGCTTTTGGATAGAGAATTTCAATATATAATGTACAGAGCTTACAGAAATCATGATTTATGGAAGAAAATGAAGAAAGATGGCATAACTTACATCACAATGATACACAATAACTTGTTAGACCCACTCTTTTTTCTGATGAGGCCTCATTAATGAGAAATATGAGCAACAAAAAATCAACCAGTTACTCAATGTGTCTCTGTCACTTTTACAATGTGCGAATGAGTGGATTGTATGGTTGACGGTAACTCAATAGCACAAAGAGGAGTATAATAATAAACCCAAAGCTAAGTTTAGGTATTGTTCTCAAAATTCATATGGGACCCATATCACCTTGAGCCCCGCCCCCTGTTGCCTATTGGCTGTCCAATCGGGACCCAGGTCACCTTGAGCCCCGCCCCCTGTTGCCTAATGGCTGTCGGTTCGGGACCCAGGTCACCTTGAGCCCCGCTCTCTGTTGCCTATTGGTTGTCCCACCGGGGCCGATATCCCCTGGGGACCCGCTCCCTGTTGCCTATTGGCTGTCCCACCGGGAGGTCAAACCACAACAAAGCCGTTCATCACACTCCTCTACGGGACTAACTTCACCAAGGACATCCATTCTTCACTCAGTGCATTGTGTCCGTTCATAATCACGATACACTGGTTAGCACAATAACATAATAACTCCTTTATTCCAAAAACAATCAGACTAAAATACCAATGGACATGTATTGTGCACAGGGAGAATTATAACCTTCATGTGCAAACAACGAATGCTTAGAATACTTCTACTGGTGCTTCTGAGGGCTTGTAAAGTTATAAACACATCCGCCATCATTGAATCAAAACACCACTCTGACTTTAGGGAAGGAATAGATATTCACTGTTGTTGCTGAAGCATATGAACTTAAAGTGTAAGTGGTCTGCACATATTACTGTTTCACTCCTCTGAGCTGTCGTCTCTGAGCTGAAGAGTTTCAAACCAGGAACATAAATCTCAGACAGAGAAACTGAGGCATTTTACTTTCCTCAGGAACAAAAGACGTTAGACCTGACGCCTAATAACAGTTTCTGGCTGGCTGCAGTCAGACCTGCTGCCCAATGTTAGAGCGGAAAAGTGTAATTAGGCCAAACAGAGCATCAAAAACAATCAATACTGATTTGTAGTAAATTATCTTTTTAGTTTGATTAGCCTTTGATTAGTTCTTATTCTCGAACCAAACATGAGGATATGATCTTAGATGATGATCATTTCAATTCAATTAAATGTTATTAGTATAGCACTTAATCACAGCTCCAGTCTCAAAGTGCTTAACAGGCCGTGTGTTTATGCCCCCCCCCATGGTGGGCGTACAGATCAGCCACAAAAATGTAAGGGCAGAAACTAGTGCTTCATTAGTGACTCAATGGACGCGCCGTCATTAATGCAGAGGAATGTCACCGAGAGGAACTTGAACTGCTCTCAGCTCTTAGCTTTCAAACAAGCTCCTTGCGTTTTCTAAGAGGCTGTTGATGTAAATTATTTCTGTCGATGCTTTATTTGGACCACGTGTTTCAAGCTGACATCAGTACCTCCTTGGACCACTATGTAGTTCTAACACCAGTTATGACTGGCTTCTTCTCCACATAGAGTGGTCAACACCACATGAGGTTGACCACAAGGTTTCAGAAGTTGGGCTCTTTGCCATTTCCGCCCAAGCCAAGACAGACCGAAGGGTTACCTGGTCAATTAAAACCTGTAGGCGTGGCTTAATTACCATTCCGCCCATTACCAATATAAACTGAATTCTCACCTGTGTTCGAGAGATGCTTCCTGAACCTCGTTGACCTTGTGTCTCTGAATAAACCACATGTTGAACATTTACCTCTCCGAGAAACACCTGGCCCGAAACGAAGATACCACAAAGGATCAAATTAGATTTTCAGCACTGGGCGTTGTTTGTGTGAGTATGTTATCACCTTGACAGCGACAGTAATAGTACTACGGGGATTCTGCTGCGAGGCCGAAGGCCTTGTACTTGTGTTGAGAGCGAGGCTTTAAACTAATTCCGTGTTCTCGGTAAGGCATGGGCTGGGGGTGCTGGAGGAAGAGTTGTTTCCTAGGCTGCGGCGCTGGCGGCTATTCTTCAATCAGACTGATTCCCGATGGCGTCGAGGGCCGTCGGAATGGCAGGGACCTTCTCGATTGGCCGGGACAGAACCGAGGAGACAGGTGTTGTCAGGCAGACGGAGGCTGAGAGCAGATGTGTGGATTCTGTTCAGCTCCATATGAGCCCAGCGTGCGTTTGAAAGAATCCCTCACTCAGAGTGGTTAAAGTTGAATTAGGACTGTGGTATTTCACTGTCCCGTCCTCTCTCTCCTCCTTCTCTCACTCATTCATTTTGTGCATTCCTTTTTTTCTTTGCAGGTAGTTAAGAAAGTGTGTGTGTGTATGTGTGTGTCTCTGTGTGCATGTGTGCATGTGTGTGTGTGTGTGTGTGTGTGTGTGTGTGAGAGTCTCTATTCGTGTGTGTGTGTTTGTGTGTGTGTGTGTGTTTGTCTCTAGGTGCATGTGTGTGTGTGTGTGTGTGTGTGTGCGTGTGTTGGGGGAGGGGGTTGTCTCTGCGAGTGTGTGTGTGTGTTTGGGTGCATTGACTTGTTTAGTTGAATAATTACCCAACCCTACACTCTCACTTCCAGCTCTATATTCTGACCCCCCCCCCATTTAATCAGGCTGAATTGTGGCCTTCAGGACAGCCAAGGCAGCAGGCTGTAAATTCACCCTGCACCCGTAGCTTCTGATCTGTTGGGGACTCTCCATCACACCCAGATCCCTCTCGCTGCCTGCCAGTCATTAAGCTGTCAGTCAGTGGAATGCATTTGGTGATGTGCCATGCATTTTATTTTTTCCTTCGTATTCACTGCAGATGCAAGGTCACCTAACAGTTGTTCGTGCTGAGCACTTGGTTTTATGAAAATCCTTACTGTACCAACAGCGATATATATTGTTGTTTTTCTTTCTTCTGACAAATGTACATATTGTAAGTCGCTTCTGATAAAAGCGTCTGCTAAACGCCACAAATGTAAATGTAAGGTGCAAACAACAATGAACAAATTACAAGATGAAAAAAAGCATTCCTTTTATAATCAGGCCTGTTCATAAATGTTCTGCTTCCCTCATAGGGTCAAATGGTTTCACGGCTCGAAGGAGCTGAAAGTGGGGAGCATGAGAGAAGGAGAGGAAGAGAGCCAGAGTGTCAGAAGCCTCATCTAAACACCGTGATTCATCTGAGGTCGGCCAGGGAGCCACAACCCAGCATCTCTGCTCCGAGACCCCTGCTGAAGAGACGGCCTCTCAGCCCGCAGTGTAAACAGTCTTCAAATAAGATCTCAGCGGTAAGCCTTCACAGATTTCGCTCACTTCAACAAGAGGAGGACTGGATCCATATTTAGAGCTGTTCCGCTCTACTGTTGACTCTCTCCACTAGGCTAGTCTACACGACGACACACGCACCCCCACTTAAACCACACTACCGCTTTAATTGATGTCGAAAACATGAGCTTGTTGTGTCATTCCTTCGGCTTTTGTCAGGAGACAGAAATAAGGCCCGGCAGTTAAACTTATTTTCAGACAGATGCACTACAAGAGACGGTGAAAAGACAAACTGGTTATTGTAGTGAATGGTAAACGGACTGCATTTATACAGAGCTTCCCTAACAAGCGAACACTCAAAGCACTTTACAATATTGCATAACATTCACCCATTCATGCACACATTCACACACCGACGGCGGAGTCAGCCATACAAGGCGACAGCCAGCTCAGGGACACTTGGAGGAGCCGGGAATCAAACTAGCAACCTTCAGGATACCAGCCAACCTGCTTCACCTCCTGAGCCACATGCTGCCCATGTGTGTGTCCGTCTGTGTATTTGCGGTAATGAATTTCCCTGGGTCTAAATTGTTATTACACTGCTCGTGCGATATATGAAATACTGCATGAGCAGTAGTTAGTGTGAGCATGTTTGCATAACTAGTCATTATTTTTGCCTTTTATTACTGACATGGATCAAACTTGCTATGAATCAACCGTGTAAACGAATGCAGAACAGAGTAATGATAAACAGTGTGTGGTGTGTTGGTGTTTTGCTTGTGAGCTCATCACTTCAGCCTCACTATATACCTTTTTGGGTTGTATATATTTATTTATCTCTGCCCGCATCTCACATTAACTATTTAGCGGAGAGTTTCTTATCGAGGGAACATGGAAAAGCTCTGCTGGCGTAAACAGCAGAACGTCCACTTATTGCTGCACATCTTCCTGGAACCTTCCAAAGGATTCCTGTTCTCTGGAATCCTCCTGCTGACTCAGAGAACGTTTGTGTTCCGCCTCTAACGGGCTGAGCACAGAAAGAGAAACAGTCATGAAACAAGAAGAAATTAGCAAAATATGGAATATGAATATGAATATTTTCCACATAGGTGGATTGTCGTTTGCACCTTGCATCGGCAGTAAAAACAAATGAAAAACAAAATGTATGGCGCTCAACCCAATGACTTCAACTGTTTAATGTCTGACAGGCAGTAATGACAACAAACACTATCTATGAATATCATGTTGATGTGAAACGTAAACATTTCGATTTGATATCTGCTTTTGTCTTATTGAGAGGCGGCATATTATCTTTAATGCCCACCCCCCAAACACACACACACAAACTTACACACACACACACACACACACACACACACACTCTACAAGAGAGACAGAGAGTAAAGAGCCTTCTTACAGTGAAGCACATCTCTTGAATCTCTGTTGATAAACATAATGCACCATTTCTCTCTTCCTTTGGAGTAAGTAGATTTTCCCTCGTAAAAAGGTAGCCAAAAAGCCTAATATAAATATAGGAGTATCTCAATAGAAACAAAACACACACAAAAGGACCTCTGCAGCAAGGAAGAATTGGAGGATAACTCCAGCTATGTGGAACGAGAGAAGCATCGATCCCTTGGGCTGAGATCTCATGCTACATTCTTGGTCATTATTCCACAGCCACACAACCACAGGAGGCAGAAGGGTGTTTACCTCACATACTTGTGTTGAGCAAGGTTTATTTTATTGTACCTTTGTTTAACCAGGTCAAAGTCTCTTTGAGATTAAATGTTTTTTTCAAGAGAGACTTGGCCAAGAGGGCAGTATAATACAGAAAATAGATATAAGCTTCAGATAAAACAAACACACAATTTACACACAATAAAAAGACAGTTTGGGGATTTCAGGTAAGGAATTAAACACAAGTACAATGCTCAGTATTTACACCTAATAAGTCTTCAGTAAAGAGCTCTGATAGTCATAAGTCTTTCTGGAGGTTGGAGTGGTCATTGAGCGAACCTAAACCATTCAGGGCTCTACTTCCCTCCCACCACCAGGCCAACTGGGGAGACTGGGAGGAGGGGGTCAAAAGTCCAAACCAGTGGCGTCACCCCCCTGGGCTCCAGTCCGGTGCCCAGATGTCCAGATGCACTCTGGGCGTGTGTTGGATTGGATTATAGTGTTGTGGCGTTGTGCGCTGTGATGGTGCAGCCGACGCGTCAGCAGTGTAATCTGATATAAGACATGATCTCGCGTCTCACGGCGGACTTTGGGAGGGAGGTTTAGGTACTGAGATATCTGTCCTATATTTAGGCATCATTTAGAGCAGATCATTAAAAAAAAAAAAGGCATCAAATGGATCTGCCTATTCAAAAGAAAAACAACTCTAACATGGCTTTTGGGTTTTGACCTGAAAAGGTCAGGGTTTTGACCTGAAAAGGTCAGGGCTTTGACCTGAAAGGGTCAGGGCTTTGGCCTGAAAAGTGGCAACAAAAAAATAATTGAACTATTGGTAACAAGGTCCGCATACCTACTGACCCATCTTGGAGTAGGTGAGGGCAGTGGAAGCCAAAGAAAGAGTTCTCCTCCTCTTCTCGTTTGAATCATACTCAATTTCTCGTTATTGTAGATCTTGAGATATCTTGTTCTACAATATCTTGAGAAATCATACTCAATTTCTCAAGATATTGTAGAACGACCACTAGCATCCAAGGAGACATGGCCTCCGACTCCCACTATAACCATCAGCCAGAGCACCGGTCCAGTCTAGTTTGTCCATGGTGCCCATTCCCTAAATGCTCCTGAAAATGGAAACCTGTGAGTCTTAGCAGCAGGAATGAATGATGGTGAATCCATCACACGAGTTTGCAGAAGAGATCCAGGCCAAGACTCCCAGACAAGTACTAACCTGGTGCAGTTCTCCTGAAGAGGATTGCAGTGATTACATATCGAATGCATGCGCTCACTTCAGCCCGTGTCCTCGTTTTTCCTCCCTGTTGACAGCATTCTTGAACACAATTACAATTATCCTTCTCACCAAATCGGTGATTCTTTTTTTTTTCGTTTTTTTTACCGCATTTACAAAGTTGGATCGACAGTGGGGTTGTGGTGCACCAAGGGAGAAGGATGTGTGTGTGTGTGTGTGTGTGTGTGTGTGTGTGTGTGTGTGTGTGTGTGTGTGTGTGTGTGTGTGTGTGTGTAGCAGGACTAGTATTACTCCTGGGGGCTGCCTGCCTATCTAGAGGAGTGGTTCTCAAATGGGGTACCGCAAACCCTTATGGGCAAAAGTATACTTTTTTTTTTCACCCTGAGCAAGTTTAAATTCTGAAAGCTAGACAATGGAAAATAGAGAAAATGGATGGTAGAAACGTAAATCTGAAAACACACGAGAATCTGTGAGAAAGAGAGCGCATCCAGAAACACCAAAAGGCTCGGACCCCCCCCCTGGCGTTGTGCCTCTTTTGAGGGGAGAAATGATCCAACAGTCGCATGAAGCACAGGCCCATGTTTCGCACTAAATCGTTAGTATTTTCACCCCTTTTAACGTTCATGTTTACCCTGCCAAATAGAACACACCGACATTATTTATGTTCATTTTATTACATTTTCTCTCAAACGTGTTTCGTGCCGGTGAAGGGGGAAGTAAGCTGAAACAATATCTTGGGGAGGTACACTAATAAGTTTAAGAACCCCTGATCTAGAGTTCACCTAATCCACTGCCATACCCCCGTAACAAGACCCCGTGTCCAAGTGGACGCCGACCGGGCGGACCTCTGCCGGGTCCGTCTATTGCACAATGTAACCCGAGTACGCATTTATTAATAATCATCTCAAAGTGACGCTACTTTTATTTATTTCCGGCCAGCAGCGGTATGCTGAGACCCCCCAGGGGACGTTCATATTGTGTTTCACTCAAGGGGGGGGGGGGGGGGGGGGGTGACGACGTTTGCTGTAGCTATATTGATTGATGCCTCGTGTCCCCTCTGACCTTGTTTACCTGATCCCTTCGTCCCCAGACGTTCAGGGTCCAACTTGAACCATACGATCTGCGGAAGGATATACATATATTTTGTATTTAACGTTTTATACTTTGACCTCTTAATTGTTCACCCGCTTTGGCAGTGCAAACGTTTGTTTCTCATGCCAATTAAGCTCTTTTTAATTGAATGAATTTTATTGAAAGAGTCTCCCTCTTGCGTACAGCCTTCTCCATGCGTAGGGTGAGGTTGAACAGGTGAGACAGACTGAGATGAGATGCAAGGAAAACAAGCATTTTAATCTGGAATCTGGTACAATGAATGGGATCGATTGATCCCAGCCCTAAGAGCAATACAGTTGACTAAATAACGGATAATAAAGTTATACTTGTAAAGAACTAATTAAATCGTTAAAATTACTTAATTTATGTATCCTCAAGATGTATTTATCTTGAGATTAGTACAATATCAATTGTCATCAGCCTTCCCATTTAATTCAATCATAAATCAATGGTCACATCAGATATTTCCACCAGAACCACAAAACCTTAGAATTGGAAGATCACTATGTTTCTGTTCCTTATTGTGTGATGTAATTGTGTTGGTGTTGTCATTATTGTGTGTCAGCTAGTCACTGAGTAAAGAGAATATCATATAGCCGGGGATAGAGTTACAGACCGAGCTAGAATAGTCACACTGGGACACTCACCTTATGTCACTAAGAAGAGGGACTGCGTTCTGCTTTCATTACATCCTCCGTGCGCAGCGATGTGAGAGTCTGGATTGCTCATATATGATGTGTAGGGTGGTTTTATTAGAGGGAAATTATAGAAGGAATTCATGCAGCCCATCCAGATGACCATGATGGTCACAATACACAGAGCATCTTTGCAGATATAAAAGTGATATCAAATGTATACGGAAGAGGATGAGGGCCACAATGGGATTCTGAATTCTGAGCATAAAGTCAGAATTATGATTTATATAACAATTCTGACTTTGATCTCAGAATTCTGAGTATAAAGTCAGAATAAAACATGTTCTGAATTTAAAGCCGAACTCAAAAGAAATTCAAATGTAGCCCTTATCCGAGAGAGAGGAGGCCCTAGTCTTCCGATCACTTTTACAGCATTTATTGCAAACAGGAAAATATAAATTTAAAGATCCGCGGTTAGCGGTTACAGCCTAGCGATTGTAATACTTGCACTTGGTTCTATGAACATCTTTACTGTACCGACAGCGATATATTGTTTCACTTCTTATGACAAATGCACTTATTGTAAGTCGCTTTGGATAAAAGCGTCTGCCAAATACCCTAAATGTAAATGTAAATGTTACCGAATTTGGGAATAGGGGGAAAGGGAAAAACATGAAATCGCATGTTGCCATGTTTATTTAAAATATAAACAAAACTACAAAAGTTGATAAAAAGTCAAATAGACTTCCATCACATGTTCATGGTTAGTAAGAAATTCCACATTTGTGTAGAACATGCCCCTATGTGCCTGGACAGAACAATGTTAAGGGACACATATTCAAGCATGCAACAGCATGAGTGTGTGCTGTTGAGATCCATCGGGGTGTAAACAGATATGGAATGACTGTGTGTGTGTGTGTGTGTGTGTGTGTGTGTGTGTGTGTGTGTGTGTGTGTGTGTGTGTGTGTGTGTGTGTGTGTGTGTGTGTGTGTGTGTGTGTGTGTGTCCAATAGGACATACATACAGACACACACACACACTGCGGTCCAATAGGACAGAGACAGAAGACGACAACATATCATTTCAAAACAGTGTATCCTTATGCAAGTTTTTAAAAAGGTCATCATTGCATTCAATCAATTGTTGTATTAAAAAAGTTTGCGAATCTTTTCTGCACGCCTGATCTTCAGCTTTCCACAGCCAGGGAACAGGCTGTGAATATTAAAACCTATGCTGCCAGAAACTACCAGCAGTAACAGTGAAGGGTTAAAGGAAAGCAAAAGGCTAAGTAGTTTACCACAAGCCTGGCTCCACCTGCCTAAGTACTTCCGCTCAATTTGAATTTCCTTTCAGACCCTTGCTGGGTCTTGGTCTTTCTCCGTCTAAATTCAGACTTATCTGCAGTAGCCATGCATGTATCTGGACCTTTGCTAAGGTGTTGACGGACTAAAGGAGGGCGTGACTATAGGGGGGGGGCGGGACTAGAGGGCAGCTGGGTCGACCATGCTCTGGGTTGCCATGGCGACGGCGGGGGAAGGCGAGGCCTTGCCTTTGTAGCCCAGCTTCAGGATGTGTTTCTGCAGGTGAGCGATCCAGTCCTCCTGCACTGAGAGAGGGCCCTGGAACACCTGGTCACAGAACCTGGAGACACACGCACACACGCACACACACACACACACACACACGCACACGCACACACACACACAGGTACAGAGAGACACACACACACACACACACACCAGACACAGACACACACACACAGGTACAGAGAGACACACACACACACACACACACACACACACAGACACACACAGAGACACACACACACACACACACACACACCAGACACACACACACACACACACACACACACACACACACACACACAGAGACACATACATACACACCAGACAAAGACACACACACAGACACACAAACACACACTTTAATTTCCCTTGTCCCCTGTCTTTAATAGGGGCTACGTTTCCTTGTTTTATGTATATCTGTCTTCCAATACTGTTTTTAAGCAGTACAATTACATTGCACGTTTGGAAAAAGGTGTATTAATGTTTTAACCCCCATCATACTTTTGACCTGTAGTTAAACAATTAAACAACATTCTTTGGAGTGAACTAGACAGATCGTTAAATGTCGGACCGTTGTTCCCAGGTGAACTCAAAAACAAATGCCAATGAATACGCAAAAAAAGCACACACGTCTATCCACCTAATCCACCCGGGAAACGATGGTGTGAGGATTACTATTATAATGCATTATACAATTATAAAAAGGGGGTTGACATGCCCCCGCCCACTGACCTGCACTTGAGCGAGTAGACCTTCCCCACCAAGCTGACCAGGGGGGTGAGGGGGGGGTAGGGCAGAAGGGCGGGGATGTTGCCAGGGCGGGGGGGCGGGGGGCTGCCCTCCACGTTCTCTCGCCCCGAGGCGGCCGGCGGCTTCAGGGCGCGGACTCCTGGGGACAACCGATTGGGTTCGTTATTGAGCGGTCCGCTCTCGTTCCCTTGGGAACAACGGGACAGGAAACGACGCGCAGAGCAAGAAACCGACCCCGTGACACTTCATTTTGTTGTTCTGAGAAAGAACGCCCAGCGAAAAGAAAAGCGATCTTGTGTCGATGTTCACGCGTTTTCTTTTGTTTGACATCGGTCACCACAAGTCGAGGTGGAACGAGCTCCCTGCCGACGTCAGGACCGGAGAGTCGCTCACCAGCTTCAGCAAGAGACTCACCTGTTCAGAGTTCACCTGGACTCTGCACAGTCTAGGTGACTATGCTCCCCTCTTACTGATTGTACGCTGTTCGTACTTAGTTATAGTACTTAGTTGTGTAGCGTCTTATCCTAGCTATCTCTGTTATATAGAGGGAATGGGTTAACCTAGTGATGGTTAGTGCTTGGCACTTGGTTCTATGAACATCCTCCCTGCACCGACAGAGATAGGTTGTTGTTTCTCTTTCTTCTGATAAATGTACTTATTGTAAGTCTCTTTGGGTAAAAGCGTCTCCTGACCGCCCTGGATGTTAGCCTTCCTTTAGTATCTCTCTGTCCATCGTCTCTTACGGTTCGTGGACGGCGCCGTGACGTCGCTGAAGGCCATCTGCTTCGGCCCCCCGGGGCCCCTCTCCACAGTGGACAGCTTGTGGGCGGCCTTGGGGGACGCCGTCCCGGCGGCCCCCAGCAGCTCCCTGCCCGCCCGGGGGCCCGGGAGCGGCCCCAGAGGCTCAGGGCTCCTGGGGGCCGCAGGGACAGCGTCCAACAGGGGGGCGGGAGACTGCGCCGGTCTCTGGGGACGGAGGAACACAAACAACGATGAGTCAGGGTCAATAGTTTCAGACGTCTGATACCAGCTGATTGATGCAATGAATGAATTGACGTAGAAATTAAACGTAGATTTGACGGTGCTCATCAGCAGGAAACATGGGAAGTCAGTTCTACTTTCCTTGATTCACTGCAAATCTAGATCCTCTCTCCCCCCTACCTTCTTGATGTAGAGGTCCCCCAGGAGGTAGCGCTGGGTGATCTCGGCCACCTTGGCGGGCTCCTTCTGGATCCACTCGTTGAGCAGCTCGATGGGGGAGCCCTTGGAGCCGTCGCTCTTCCACTCGGTGACGCCCAGCTGGCGGAGGTGGGCGCGGGCGTGGCTCGCCAGCGCCTTCCGGTGGCTGAACTCGAACCCGCACAGCTGGCAGAAGGCGGCTGGAGGGCCAGAGGAAAAGGGCTGAACCGCTAGGCCTCTGGAGTGTATTAATACAGTTTTTATCTATATATATCTATATAGTAATCAGTAATTCACTAATAAATACCTGCACGAAAAAAAACAAAGTATATTTAAATGTCAAAGTATATTTTTATATAAGCTTACACTTGTATTTACGTCTTATGTTTGTGGGCTTTACAACGTTTACAATGTTTGCAATGCAACACAGCTTGTGTTAAAATAATTAAATACCTGCATGATTAAACCAAACTATATTTAAATGTAAAATAATATTTAAATCTAATGTACTCGTATTTCCGGCTAATGTCTGTCGGCTTTACAACGTTGACAATGTGACACAGTGCGCCGCTGGTCAAATGGCCCCGTTCACCTCACATCCCCAGGGCGTGTGTGGCCCCGTTCACCTCACATCCCCAGGGTGTGTGTGGCCCCGTTCACCTCACATCCCCAGGGCGTGTGTGGCCCCGTTCACCTCACATCCCCAGGGCGTGTGTGGCCCCGTTCACCTCACATCCCCAGGGCGTGTGTGGCCCCGTTCACCTCACATCCCCAGGGCGTGTGTGGCCCCGTTCACCTCACATCCCCAGGGTGTGTGTGGCCCCGTTCACCTCACATCCCCAGGGCGTGTGTGGCCCCGTTCACCTCACATCCCCAGGGTGTGTGTGGCCCCGTTCACCTCACATCCCCCACGGTGTGTGTGACTTACGGTTGTGCGACTTCTTGCCTGACGACGGGTCCCGGGCTTCCAGAGGCACGCCCTTCCCCATCAGCTGCCGGAGGAGGTCGATGGGCGACGACTTGCTCGACCAGGGCACGCCGAGCTGCCGAAGGTGGGCCCGCACGTGGCAGGAAAGGCCCTTCCGGGAGTCAAAGAGCTGGCCGCAGTACTCACACAGGATCAGGGGGACGGGCTGGCCGTCGAAGGTGGGCTCGATGAAGTTCACCGAGGTGGGCATCTCCGCGTCCGGGGGCGCCCGCTTGGGCTTCTTCAGCTGGGGGTCCACCGCCAGCCGGAAGCCCTTCTTCGCCTTCGGTGCTTTGCCGACGGGTGAGGGGAGGCCAGGGCTGGGCAGAGGGCTGCTGCCGGGGGGGAATGACGGGGGGGGCGCCGGAGACGGGGCCGACGGCTGCGCTCTGGCTTTGGCCGCGGCCCCTTTGGTCAGGGGCCAGATGTCCGCCAGCACGCCGCTGCTGGCCAGCTCCTCGATGGCCTCCACCGCCGAGGTCTTGCCCAGCATGTCCGACACGCCGATCTGCCGCAGGTGGGAGCGCGCGTGGCTGCCCAGGCCCTTGCGGTTCTCGAACTCCTCCCCGCAGAGAACGCACGCGTACTCCTTCAGCACCTTGGGCCGCTTGCCCGGCGGGGGGGAGGGGAGGGCGCTGGTGGAGGGTGGGTCCAGCGAGGGGCGGTTCGCGGCGGGTTTGGGTGGGGGGGTCTGCGGGGTCCCGGGCCGGGGCTCCTCCAGGGGGATGTTCTTGAGGTGGTACAGCAGCGCGATGGGGCTGATCTTGGAGCTGGCGTCCGAGACGCCGAGCTGTCTCAGGTGGGCCCGGGCGTGGCTGGACAGGCCCTTGCGCGTCTCGTACCACGCGCCGCACACCCGGCACACGTGGACCTCGTCGCTGGTGTCGGACACTGCAAGAGCGGACGGGAGGCGTTTGAAAACGGTCCGATACGCCAGCTGTTGCATAAGATGTTGTGTTGATGCACACTTTTTTTTTTTTTCACGTTTATTTGACCGGTTCAATGCGCGATATATAATTGAGCCAGATTATAGCCACAAGGCTAATTTTACATCTGTTTTCCCTGGACAGGAGTTGATGTTATAAAACAAATTAAAGACAACATGAAATGAGTGGGGACCATGACCCAAACACACATCACAGTGACATGTCCAGAGTAATAACATTCAGTCATGACAAAAACGTGAAATAAGATTGGTACGGCGTTGCGCTGCTTCTTACTTTGTTGTGTTGCTGCAAGATTGGTTAACGTGTTGCAGCATTAATCAACAGGATGAATCGTCGTCTTATCTTGTTCTAATGGTAGAACAGGGGGTATGTGTGTGTGTGTCACCAGAACCTCCACGGTTACCCCTACAGCAGCACAGATCAGATGCAGTTCAGAGAAGAGGCCTACCCAAGGTCAGAGGGGCGTCCGTCTCCTGCGGGGCCCACATTGGTTTCAGTGTCGTCTCTTTGGAGCTCGAACTCTGGGCCTCAACTTCTCTGGTCTCTATCCTTTTATGGGGAGAGACCAGTGGGAGAGCAGCAGCGACACCACTGGTCACACCAGTGAGAGATCCCAGCGGAGGGTCCTTCGGGGCGGGGAACTCCTCAAACAGCGTCACTGAGTGGCTCTTTACCTCGGGATCGGTCGGCGCCAAGGGGGTCTTTGGGTCCAGGGTGAAGTCCAGCTGGGAGCCTTTGCTCTCCTTGAGCTCGTAGAGCAGCGCGATGGGCCCATTGGTACACTCCGACAGCGGCACCCCGAGGTGCCGCAGGTGCAGGCGGGCGTGGCTGGATAGCCCCTGGCGGGTGGCGAAGCTGCAGCCGCACACGCCACACACCTTTTTTGACGAAGCTGCACGAAAACCAACAGGCAACGTTCAGGGTTTTCCACAGAAAATGTGTTAGTTAACGTGGTTGGGGGGGGGAGACTCTTTCACAGGTCTGATCTATATTTATCTATATTTCGATAATTCACCAATATTTACAGTAATATTTACATTATAAAAAAAGTCAGGGCGGAAGGCGTGTGTTGCTTGGGCGGCCGCATGAACGGTAAAGTGCTGTGGGAAACCCCGATGTTGTTTCACAACACGGTACAGAGGCTGAAGTATGACTGGAAAGGGTCACAGTTAAATCGGCTTCCTGCTAAATATGTGTATGCGTGTGTGTGTGTGTGTGTGTGTGTGTGTGTGTGTGCGTATATCAACGGCACTCACGTCTTTTTTCCATGGCGGGGGACCTTTGAGGTTTATAAAGCGTAAAACCTCGACCTTTGTGGCGCCCAGACCCTGATACGAGAGGTGATAGACCAGGGTTAAAGGTAGTCAGGGTCTGGTAGCTCCAACGGCTAGCCCAAGACAAGGAGCACGTTACATCTGGGACATAACAACCAAATGAAGATTACGTTATATATTATATAAATATATATATGATGTGGAAACTATGGTGAACTTTTAGCATCCTTGTGTGTGTGTGTGTGTGTGTGTGTGTGTGTGTGTGTGTGTGTGTGTGTGAAGGCAGCTAGCTGCTGGCTGCCATGCTTGATCAGAGTGTTTATACATATGAATACTTTTACTTATTATAAGTGTAATAAACACGATATAAGATCATATAGCCACTAACGTTACCTTTTATGTTTATTTCAACCTTGGAGACCTCCGATCGCAGATCTAGCCGAGAGGCTTGATGACAACAAAACCTTGCACAAGGGAGGGGGGAAGTCCCTGCCCACATTCAGAAGAAGGCATTTCAAAATAAAAGGCTTCGTTTTAATATCGTGAAGCGTTAAATGCGAATCAATCGTGTGTAACCCTATGAATGTACACTGTTTACGAAACAATATCGACAATTGTTTGACTTTTACCGATGACAGCTTATCAATGAACCACTGTTTCTGTCGATGTGTTTGTTCGTGCTTGTTTGTGTGAAATTATCAGCAGTCTACAACTCCTGTATGCACTTTTCCCTTCTCATTCATTATTCTGTCTATTCCAACGTGTTGCGGTGACTGCACTGGATGCCTGGAGCACCCCATCACCGATTTAAAATGATCTGTCAGTCTGTCAAGAGTGTAATGCTTATCAATCCGCATACAAACCAATGTAATACAATGTTTAAGAACAGTAACAATTAAAAAATCTTTTAAACACTACCAAGCACAACTTTCAAACAAGCACTGTTTCTGCAGCACTGTCTGCCTCCGACCTTTTACTTTGAAAATCCCTGTACTCCGCCTCTGGTTTAACTCATGGACCAAGAACTATAACTTCCGGGTAGGCTGACGGGTCCCGCCTACTTCAGCCTCTCCCTCCTTCTGTCCACCGGTCTCCTGCTCAGTGGTCCGGTGCTCAAGGCTGACTTTGGTTCTCTCTCCGACTCAACGTAAGTGTGTGTGCTGTTTCTGCTAGTCTAGGAGACGACCGCCATGTTAAGGAGACGAGGAGACATGAGGAAGGCGCCATATGGCTGCAGCGAGGCGTGCGGGTCAGCGTGGCGGGTTCGCATCCCGCGGGCCTCGAGCCGCTCTTTGTCTCTCCACGATTCAATCAACTTTTCTTTATATAACCTCCTATCTCTCTCCCCCTTTTCTCCTCTGTCTCCCCCTTCCCCCCCCCCTCTTTTCTCCTCTCTCTCCCTTTTCCCCATTTTCTCTTCCTTTCTCCCCTCTCTCTCCCCCTTTTCTCACCTCTCTCCCCCTTTCTTCCCTCTCTCCCTTTCTCCCCTCTCTCCCCCTTTCTCCCCTCTCTCCCTCCCCCTCTGCGTCTTCAGGAGGATTTAGTGCAGAGTCATGCTGGGTCTGCCCTAAACCACAATGCTGCCTTTATACTTTTTTTTTAGATTTCACTATTTTTAAAGTGTCTTATATTACTGAGTTACGTTATGAGACCGACTGACCACTTGATGCATGTAAAACCTGAGTATGTGGTTGATGTAGACTGGTTTAGTGGGTGACGGGGACTGGCTTAGTGGAAGACTCTGGACTGGTTTAGCTGCAGGGTCTGCACTAGTTTAGTGGCCAGTTTTATACTGGTTTAGTGGCAGGGTCTGCACTGGTTCAGTCACGCTGGTGTTTAAGTCGGTCATGAGGTTCTCATCATCCCTGGACGAATAATAATCTCTATTGTGTCGGGAAACCCATGAGACGTCTGCAGCTGCTACTTCTGCTTTCACTGCTGGTTTAAATCGGTGTAAGCTTTAAAAAAACTACTGACCCAGTGACTTAGCTGGAGGGCCTCAAGACCTTCAGGGAACACTTTAATTGCAGACAAATATTGTGCCTTTTTCTTGTGGAAGTCCATCCTGCTATTGTATGCTGGTGAGGGTCAACGGTAAATAGACTGCATTTATATAATTTCTTTTGACCAGTGGCCACTCTAAGCGCTTTACGACATTGCCCAACATTCACCCATTCATTCACACACCGACGACGGTGTCAGCCACGCAGGGCGACAGCCAGCTCGTCGGGAACATGTAGGGTGGTGCGTCTCGCTCAGGGACACCTCGGCCCTCAGCTAGGAGGAGCCGGGGATCGAACCAGCAACCTTCCGGTTCCAAGCCTGCCCGCTCTACCTCCTGAGCCACACGCCGCCCCTAAAGCCTGGCTGAGCCTCTCTCAATGGTTGCTGGTTGTGTTCCCTCCAGGTAACGACCACCATGTCTGCTGGAAGCGCCCAGATCGGGAAGCCTGCCCCGGCCTTCACCACCACCGCCGTGGTGAATGGAGAGTTTCAGGACGTCAGCCTGTCCAGCTATCAAGGTGAAGGGCTTTAAACCTCAACTTTGAAGTTTGAGATGCACCCATGTGAATGATCTATCCGTTGATTGGTCTAATAAATCCGTAAAATAAGTTGGCGAGCTTCAATTTTAAACCAAACTACTACTGCAAGCGTGTATCTGTATTACATTTACATTGTGCGCATTTAGCAGACGCTTTTATGCAAAGCGACTCACAATAAGTACATTTGTCAGAAGAAAGAGAAACAACAATATATCGCTGTCGGTACAGTAAGGATGTTCATAGAGCCAAGTGCCGAGCACTAACCATCACTAGGTTAACCCATTGCCCGTACACAACAGAGATAGCTAGGATAAGACGCTGTGAAGTGTTAGGACATACAAAGTACAGCAAGTGTGTGCATTTAGTGTTGACTCTCCTTGTCTCCTCTTCTGTTTGTTCAGGGAAGTACGTGATCTTGTTCTTCTACCCTTTGGACTTCACCTTCGTCTGCCCCACTGAGATCGTGGCCTTCAGCGACCGCGCCGAGGAGTTCCGCAAGATCGGCTGTGAGGTGCTGGGAGCCTCCACCGACTCCCAGTTCAGCCACCTGGCCTGGTGAGCACAGGGCACTGGTCTCAAACCAATACACATGTTTAGATGATTACTATGAATGGGAACCCAATCTTTACCTCAGCCACCCTGCAGGAAAAGGCTGCTTAATGTTTGGATGGAAAGGCCAAGCAGACTTGTGTAATGAAATTACTATTATTATTATTAATTATTGAACATCTGCTTTAGTAGATGTTTGATATGTTTTACTGTGCTGTCTAAGTGGGCCAACTGTTGGCCCAGAGGTCTTGATAAGCCCCTCCCCCTCAGCTTATCATATATCACTGTGTAACGCTGATAAGCCTAAAGGCCTGGTTTTACCGCCTGGTCGTGGGGGTTCATCCAACTTTGCCGAAGGAGAAAAGTCCATGCATAGAAAAACAAGTGTGGCCCTGGGTAAAGACTGGCTAGCGGCCATGGGCGGGGCTGTGTTAATAACTGATAGCTTAAAAAATGTCCATGTCAGTTGGATTTATATCCTGTCGGTTCTAGATGCTTGGCAAACAAATGATGTAAACTACCGTTCAAAAGTTTGGGGTCACTTAGAAATGTCCTTATTTTTTTTAAAGAGAAGCACTTTTTTTCAATGAAGATGACATTAAACGAATCTGAAATACATTCTAGACATTCTCAATGTGGTAAATGACTACTCTAGCTGGAGACGGCTGATTTGTAATGGAATATCTACATAGGTGTACAGAGGCTCATTTCCAGCAACCATCACTCCTGTGTTCTATCACGTTAAAAGGCTAATTGACGATTAGAAAACCCTTGCGCAATTATGCTAGCACAGTGTAAAACCATTGAACAAAAGTGAGTTTTGATGGAAAACATGAAATTGTCTGGGTGACCCCAAACTTTTGAACAGTATTCCAAAGTGTCCTGCTCTTTGTGCCTGCCCCCGTGTCCGTTGGTTAACGTGTCCGTCTGTCCGTCCGTTAGGATCAACACTCCCAGGAAGCAGGGCGGTCTGGGGCCAATGAACATCCCCCTGCTGGCCGACCTCACCCACTCCATCTCCCGGGACTACGGGGTCCTGAAGGAAGACCAGGGCATCGCCTACAGGCAAGGCTGGATACCTTTCACATTCATTCACCCGTTCACGCACACATTCACCCAATGACGGCGGAGTCAGCCACGCAGGGCGACGGCCAGCTCGTCAGGAGCGGTCAAGGTGAGGCGTCTCGCTCGGGGACACCTCGACACTCAGCTAGGAGGAGCCAGGGATCGAACCAGCGACCTTCCGGTGACCAGCCAACCCGCTCATGTGCTGTCCCATGTTGTTCACATGTGGTCCAGTATGGAGTGGCCATGAGAGGCAGGATTGACAAAACTAGGACGGACGTGAAATCTTTAGGGTAAAAGTGTCGGTTCAAAATGGGTTCGATTATAACATTTTTTAGTTAATGCAAATCCAACCACACCATTGATCTCCATCTTCTCAGGAATGCTCATTAAACAACCAGTCCACCACGTTTTAAATGACTCCCAGAATGGACTGGTTTGTCGCGGTCCGGGTGTGTTGGCCAGTTTTCTGACAGCCGTACCTGCCCAGTTTGACCAGTATCGTGTTGCCACCGCTTTTAAACACCAGCTTAAAAGCTTTTTATTAGGGATGAGTTGGCACGATGGCCATTATCAGAGGGGCGTGGTAAATGACAACAGTAATTACTCTCTCTGTTTTCCTTTCGTGATCTCTGAACATTATAATGGAAGGCAACACAAACAAGGGATTGGCTGAACCGGTTTGTGTTGTGTAATGTCGGCGAGCCATTGTGGATTGTGCTCTGGGATTATGTCTGTGGACACACTTCTAGCCATGTGTGTGTGTGTGTGTGTGTGTGTGTGTGTGTGTGTATGTAATGTGTGTTTGTGTGTACGGTACATATGCAGCATGCTCTTGAGCACGTTTTGCAGTTAATTAACAAACCCAATTCAAATGAATCTGGATTTTGTTTTGCTCTTGGATGTGCTGCTGCTCTGAACTGGTTGGTGAAACGTGCCTGGACTTCAAACGGAGGCTGTTATGTGTCCTCTCTTACCTCGTTCCGCTCACAGGGGACTGGTCTCTGACCGTTATCTGTCCTGTGTTTACCTTGTTCCTCTCACAGGGGTCTGTTTGTGATCGACGATAAGGGCATTCTGAGGCAGATCACCATCAACGACCTGCCCGTTGGTCGCTCTGTGGACGAGACCCTCCGTCTGGTCCAGGCCTTCCAGCACACCGACAAGTTCGGAGAAGGTGGGTCGACTAGAGATGATCCGATAGTTTTTTTTTTTTTTTTCCCTTACAGATTCTTGAACTTGAGTATCTGCTGATACCTATTCAGCATCTAGCATTGTAACGACTAATAGCACTGATTCTTATTGAAGGGGTCTCTTAGGATGACAGCGATGTATAGCCAGTTCACTTACTTTCAAACTAAATAATTTACATTTATAATAAGACATTTGTATTCGCGTAGTTCAGCATCCATGTTTTAACTCGGAACGCACGTAGGTCGGAAATGGCGCGCTATATATATTTCTCTCTCAAATGCGCACAGACGTGCGAACCAACCAATACAGCAGGATCTGAATAATTCCATAGGTTAAATGCAGACCAAACCTATGCGTGTAGCGGTGTTGTACTCGTGTCCGTGCTGGACTGTTGAAGCCCGGTGTGTGTGTGTGTGCCAGTATTGTACCCATGTCACTGATTCCATGCGTGTCGTTAACGTAACCCTCTCTACTCTACAGTGTGCCCCGCTGGCTGGAAGCCCGGTAACGATACCATCGTTCCCGACATCAAGAAGAGCAAAGAGTTTTTCTCCAAGCAGTGATGTTCCTCATCTGAGTCCAGATCTAACCATAGCACTTAAGTGTAGATTCCTGTCTAGCAGATCCTTCTTTCCTTTATAACCCCAGAACCAAGTCTACTTGTATTATTACTGACCGTGTTAAACCAATCTCTTCCGGATAGTTAACTGTGGCGTACTTTCCAAGTCCCGAGCACTGAAACTGGTAACACTTAACGTATTCTGGATGGTATTATTTGTATTGTCTGCTCATTAATAAAGCATTGATCGTTTCTTGGTAGTTCCTTGCTTCCCGTCAGTTATTTTAAATTGTACCCTTTTCCGTCACTAGGTAGCAGCATTGGACTAGGGTTGGATCTTGTTATTTTAGTTAGTTGCGTTTTTAGTTTTGTCTTACGGACGTTTAACATAATGACTAATTTATGGTTCCCATATCATACCTGTTATGACGTGACCAGAGGTTTACATTCAATTAGCTGTTCAGTTTAGCGATTGTGGGGAAAAGGCTTAGATTGCATCTAACGGGAACACGCCATGGCATCTTTATAAGAAGGCCTCGCAATGATCACGGGATGTTTTGGGGAAGTGGAAATGCAATTGCGGGGAAAGTCCCCTGCTCTGTAGGAGGTAGGAGTTCCCGGAAACCTGCTGGTATATGACGGCAGCCGGCAGGTTTGACCATAAATGGGCCTGTTCTGACGTCAAGATGAACCGTCCCACGCCGGGACGCACAGAGCGGAACCAGTCGAGAGGCACTCTACTGGTCGACCGATGCACTGCAGCGGCCAGATATGGTTGATTCAACAGATATTATGGACTTTAAACGGCAATTCATAGCAAAATAAACCAATATTAAACTTTTCAAGCACTGTTTAACCTAACCAATTATTAGTAAAATAAACATATTAAACTATGATGGAGCCAATAATGTTCTACAAGGCCATTCTTAACCAAATTAACCAATATATTTTAAACAATATGAAGTATTTATGTACCTAACGGCAATTAATAGCAAAATAAAACTATGATGTAAATTTAACGGCAACTAATAGCAAAATAAATCAATAGTATGTACTTGACGGCAATCAATACTACAATAAATATGGGCATCGGCCACCCTCAAAAGAAAGCCCAACACATTTCTTCAATTCATATTATTTACTTAAATATATATATACTGTACAAAAAAACACAACCAATCAGGCTTGGCCCGAGAAACCAATAAGTTAAGTACCACTTGAACGCGTCACGATCGAATGTAAACAGGCAAAGCCAAAGACAAGAACATCATCAAAACTTGATCCAAATGCCCCAAAGTGTTTCAGTCTATTAAGTGCGTCTCTCTGGTGGTCCCCGCGGGCAAGACGACCACCCTCCACATCACTTAGCCTCCATATAAAGTCCATAGTCCCCCACGTCTCCTCGTCTCCAGACGCACCAGAACTTCTCTCATTTGTTCCCCAGTGTCGCTCCACGCCCAACCATCTCCTCTCCTGTATTGTTCAGCAGCTCCAGAAAAAGTGCGTTCACTTCAGTCTTCAGTAAGACTTGACTTTAGGCGCCATCATGAGCTGACAGCCGCTACTGACGTGCGTCATGACCTTCTGCTTGAGCTGGGCCACCTGCTCCCGCAGCACGGACGCGGTGTTGGACAGCCCCAGGTTGTCGTTCTTCAGCACCTTCACCTTGTCCTCCAGCCGCGCTATGCGCTCCAGCTTCCGCCGCCGGCACTTGGTGGCGGCCAGGCGGTTCCTCAGCTTCTTGCGCTCCGCCTTGATGCGCTCCTGGTTCTCCATGTCGATGGGGGACATGGGCCCCGGGGAGCCGGAGTCGCTACTCTGCAGGTCGGGCACCGTCTGCGGCTCCTCCTTCATCAGCCCCCCGTAGCGCTGCGCGTGGAGGATCCCTGCGCCGGGCAGGGAGTGTTGGAAGTGGTGGGAAGACCCGTGCGCCTGGGGGGGCAGCTGGTGGTGGTGGGGGTACTGGTGGGGATGGGGCAGGTAGCTGATGGTGGTGGAGGGGTAGCTGGGCGCAGAGGACGACATGTTGGCGGTGTTCGGCGTGCAGTTGCTCAGGTTGGTGTATTCGAGGTGGTGGTGGTCGGCCTGGAGCGAGGAGCCGAACACCGAGGAGGCGGAGACCCCCCCGCTATGAGTACCGAGGGTCCCGCCACCGATGGACACGTTGGGGGGGGGCGCCATCTGGTTCATCTTGTGCAGGTCGTCCAGCGCCTTGACAAAGCCGTCCGCGAAGCCTTCCTGCTCCTCGGTGATGCTGCGGCTGTAGGTGAAGCCGCTGGGGGTGGAGGTGGAGGTGATGGTGGGGGTCCCGGCGCTGTTCTGGAGGATGAGTCGCTCCAGGTCGGGGTTCGAGGCGCAGAGCTTCAGAGAGCCGACGTCCGCGTGCACGCTCGGGTAGAAATCACCATCCACCGCGGCGGCGCGCAGCAGGTGGTGCGGCTTGAGGAGGTGAGAGGAGGAGCGGTGGTAGGGGTCGCAGAGGTCCAGGGTCATGGCCTGCTGCCTGGGCAGCTTGGGGTCCGGCGGCGGGGCAGCAACGCCTCCTGGACGGCCGAAAGCAGAGAGAAACGAGTCGTCATAAAAGGGTTGTTCCATTAGTGCGGACATATTTTTCAAGAAGAATAGACAAAGTCAAACAGGGATAAACTCTTCGGTGTCCCCCTCTTTCTCTCTCAGCAGTAGTAGCCAGTCCCGACGCACTACTATGTGAAGATCAATGTTATCAAACTACTGCTAAAACCTCCAATATAGCGGATAACAGTAGGCTACTGTACCAAGTCGTTGCTTTTGGTCTTTAGTCTCTCTTGGTGAATCGGAAGTGAAGTCCGGTGACTAAACCTCTGGTTTTGGTCCCAAGTTGTGTCTCTTTTATTGCTCGTTTGTGTGTGTGTGCGTCACTGAGCTCCACACAGGCGGGTTTTAATCAAATGGGTCTGGGTTTCGCTTCGCGGTATTAATACCGCGGAGGTGTGTAAGCCCCGCCCCCGGATGACGTAGTAGATTGCCGTGGTGACCGAATGACGTTGTATCCAGGAAATCTATTGGTAGCATCCACGGAAAGGGCAGTAGTAGACCTGTGGGCTGTTATATTATGTTTATATAACATATATATGTATTGCATTTTAAGTTAAAATATATTGAAATCCAAATATGTGCGTGTGCGACGTTTACAACCGCGTTGATAACCTTATAGTGCTCAACTGCTGCCTCGTCATGCGATCAGAATTGATATCGGCCGGCCCTTATATGGGCATCATATTACTACTGTTCCTCCCTGTGAGAGCGGGAAGCCAATCCCTGTTTGGCGCACTTCCAGGACGCCTCGAGGATGCGGGGAGGTGGGCGTGGCCGCGGCGTGGGCATTGGCGCGCAGCCCGGCTCCCTTCCCTTTGCCCCGCGGGAGGGCAGTAGCCCACTGAAGTCGCTGCGGCCATGTGATTAAAATACACAAGAAGCACAACAGAACCGAACCAGGGTGATACAAGGGTGGTTTATAGAGAGGCTTAATACCCTTTGTATGGTTTGAAGCCAGGCTTTAAGCAATTTGGGGGAATATCCCCAACTTTATTCAGCTTGACAACCACGAACACAAACAAAACGTTGGTCGAGACTCATGTAGGGGAATTATTTGTTTTAATCATTTTTAACCAGGCCTAGGCTATATATATGTATTTTTTAACGAATAAGGTCATGTAGGGGATTTTTTTAAATTTTTTGTGGTTGTACATGCAGGCCGCTATCAAGGGTTGAAGGTCAAGTTTTAATCACCCGGTGCATTAACGATTGAGTAGAGTACAGACGTGTGCTTCGAAGAATTCGTAGCAGACCTTTTATACGCGCTTGTCATTTGTGACCCTTAAAGGCAGGCGTTGTTTGCTTTCTCATCAAACACGTCAACGAACACGACAACGAAGGAAAGTCAGGCACATCCACCTACCTTAATGAAGTGGGTGCCTCCTTATGTTAGTGTGTGCGTGCCTGTGTAAACACGCACGCTCCAACACATCAGAGGCTTCACATGAATAATCAATAACCCTACAGTAGTTCACCACGAACGCCGGGCGGACGTCCGCAGCTCATATCGCCGATTCCGTCATTCTACGTGGGTGGAGCGGTGATGCGAGCGGACAGTTCCCGGGTATTAATCTGAACACGGGAGAAGGAAGGCAGGACTGAACATGGAACTGGACGCCGGGGAGCTTTGGACGCGACGCCCGGGAGGCTGGAGGTGCAATCAGCCACAGAACGGGAGAAGGCCGCCCAAGGCCCCGCTAAATAAAGAGTCTGCAACCTGTTGGGTGACGGTTAGCCCGTGGCTTGGTGCACTGCTGGGGGCAGCACCCAGGAGAGGGGAGAGGGGAGAGAGAGGGGAGAGGAGAGGGGAGAGAGAAGGGAGAGAGGAGAGGGAGAGAGGATAGGAGAGGAGAGGGGAGAGGAGAGAGAAGAGGGAGAGAGCGGCATAGAGAGGGAGAGAGGAGAGCGAGGATAGGAGAGGAGAGAGGGAGAGAGAAGAGGGGAGAGGAGAGGGGAGAGAGAGAGGAGATAGCAAAGGGGAGAGAGAATGGAGAGGAGAGAGGGGAGAGAGAGAGAGTTGTGGACAGGGTTAGGGGAAGCAGTTTTAACACACTTGGGTTCACTTGGAGGCTCTGAGTGATCTGAACCTTAATTCTCAAAGTCCCAGAGTGACATTGTGAGGAAAGACTTGTTTCTATATGAGCATCCTTTCTGTATCGACAGTGATATATTGTTGTTTCTCTTTCTTCTGACAAATGTACTTATTGTAAGTCGCTTTGGATAAAATCGTCTGCTAAATGGCTAAAATGTAAATGTTAACAAAACATACATTTCGTGTGCCCAGCCTTAACCTCCGCCTTGAGAATGAGAATAAAGTTAACTTTTATTCTGATAAATTCTTTCCTTGGAGAATGCAGTTACCCTCACATCCCTGCTCCACTTTGAAGTCACTTATTAAAGCTTCATGAACACACAAACGGTCGAAAACCCGGAAGGGTAATGATGCATGTTTGTCCTTAACCACTACCTCCCCTCTCTCCCCCTTAACGTCCCCTCTCTCCCCCGACCCCAACCCCAGTCCCTGCACCCTCCATAAACCTCCAGCCCACTTCCTCGTGTTCCACTAAGCAGCGGCCAGCGCTGTTAAATGAAGCGGTATTAACCTGCTTCCTCTATGTTTGGCAAGGTCCCCTCGGAGTCACTGACCTGGAAGTGGCCTCTAGGGTCGTGAGTCAGGTAGGGGAGCGTGGGGGGGGGGGGGGTTAGCTGTCCCCGGGAGGGCCCCCACCCCCCAAACACCCCCTCTCTATTCACCCGGCAAATGATGTCCGAGGAGAAGTAACTAGTAAGCTCAGCTTTAGCCCCCACACACCCCTCTTATGCTCTTATTGTATGTTGTAGGTACTGGCACTTAAACACACTTCGCGTTGTGTAGCGTCTTATCCTAGTTATCTTCGTATCTTCCAATCTCTTTAATGGACTTTTTTCTCCTCCGTCTTAAACTCCACCACCACCCAAAAAAAGAACAAAACCATCTCTCCCCACCACACGACATCTTGTTTTATCGTCATTGCGGATAGCGCCGAGAGAGAGTTCCAATCGGCTCGTGCGTGTAATCGCTTTAATGAAGCCGTGCTTAATCACCGCGTCCTCGCGCCGTGGCTCGCGGACAGGGCCGCGCAGCCAGCCTCGTAGCGACGGGGGACCTTTAGCGCCACAGCAGCGGAGGAAAAGAGCCGGAGCCGGGGGGGAGGGGGAGGTCCCCCCGGGCTGACGCGGATCATGTGGAGCCGTCACTCCGTTCCTCCTCCAACTCGATGGGAGAGGGGAGGATAGAGAGGAGAGAGAAGGGATGGGAGGGGAGAGAGGAGAGGGGGAGAGGGGGAGAGGGGAGGGGAGAGAGGAGAGAGAAGGGAGGGGAGGGGAGAGAGGAGAGAGGGAGAGGGGGAGAGGGGAGGGGAGAGAGGAGATGGACGAGAGAGAGGAGAGGAGCGAGGTGATGGAAGAGGAGAGAGAGAGGAGAGGAGAGGGACAGGTGAGGGAGCAGAGACAGGGACAGGGGAGGGGAGAGGAGAGGGGGGAGAGAGGGAGAGGAGAGGGAGAGGAGAGGAACAGGAGAGGGAGCAGAGAGAGGGACAGGGGAGGGGAGAGGAGAGGGGGGAGAGAGGGAGAGGAGAGGGAGAGGAGAGGAACAGGAGAGGGAGCAGAGAGTGGGACAGGAGAGGGAGAGGAGAGGAGAGAGAAGGGAGGGGAGGGGAGAGAGGAGAGGGGGAGATTGGAGGGGAGAGAGGAGAGGGGGAGAGGGGAGGGGAGAGAGGAGATGGACGAGAGAGGGGAGAGGAGAGGAGCGAGGCGATGGAAGAGGAGAGAGAGGGACAGGAGAGGGAGCAGAGAGAGGGACAGGGGAGGGAGAGGAGAGGGGGGAGGAGAGGGGGGAGGAGAGGGAGAGGAGAGAGGGGAGGAGAGGGGGGAGAGAGGGGGGAGGAGAGGGAGAGGAGAGGGGGGAGGAGAGGGGGGAGAGAGGGAGAGGAGAGGGAGAGGAGAGGAACAGGAGAGGGAGCAGAGAGGGGGGAGAGAGGGGGGAGGAGAGGGGGGAGAGAGTGGGTAGTCCCCAACTCCCCGCTTCTTCCTTCGCGCGCTCTGACTGAGAGAGGCGCGTGGGATTTAATGAGGTGGTGTAGGATTTAATTAGGTTGAATTAGATTTCAGCGGGCTCATTTGGTTCACTGATTGGATCGCTGTGTTTGTTTGTTCAACAGAATGCGAGGCTGTTTTACTACAGAGCTATCGAGTCAAGATACAAAAGGCGATCCCTGGGAGTCGTGCTGTTGTGTTTGATTTAATTTGTCCCTGGTCGTATTCTCCCCCGCAGTCCTTGTTATAGTACGGCCCAAATACAAGTCAAATACAATACGAGTTTGACCTGGAGGTGAAAGGTCAGCAGCTGATGTCTGGGCAGCGTGAGCTGCAGTCTTGGCTTCTGGGAAGAGGGCGGAGGGGTGGGAGGTGATACCCAGGGCACTGGAATCCTCCCCCTGCCTTCCTCTTTCTGAGGGAATAGCAGAAGTGAGGTAGAAGGGTTGGAGGTAGGAGGGTTTGGGCGTGGAGCATTTCTAAGAGCACCGCGTTCTCATTTCCCTAATCCTGTGTGAGACCGTGTGTGTGGCAACAGCAAGCCTCCTCTGCTCTGACCTACTCTTGGCCTTGTTCGTTTGGCAATTAAAAAGAAAAGGGAAAATTTGGTTGTAAAAACACAGTTGACAGGCCGTGGGCAATCCAGGTGAGGTCACGGAGTGAGGTGAATGCAGTGCTGTGTATAGTAAGTGACTCATGTGTTTAGAGGCTGGGGTTAGTCACTCACCTCAGCCGCCTATTTCCCAGCAGGTCATTCAAATGAAGTGATGTGTATGCATTTCAACTGCGATGATAAAGTAA
>NC_136935.1:51122239-51204739 GCF_949987615.1 Pollachius pollachius | reverse complement strand
GGAATGCTGACTGGCAGGTTACCTTGGGTCTCTTTAGCCTAGGTTCAACCCCCTTCTGTGTACTCTAGTCTCTGAAACACTAACCGAGCACAAAGGACATGGGGATGAGGCTGGCGTAATGGTTGCAGTAGATCGCAAGTTTTTCAAAATATCTCTTCTGGTCGTCGTAGAGAAAGAATCTAACAAGAGAAACACAGAAATGCAGCTATTAGTTTGTGTTTTTGTTGATAAAAAAACAAATATTGGCGAGATAGATAGAGAGAGAGAGAGAGAGCGAGAGAGAGAGAGAAAGAGAGAAAGAGAGACAATGAAAGAGAGACATCAAAACACAATGGAGGTAGGAGCAAATGTTTCCAGAATGGACCTGGTTCAGACCCAGACTCCCGCACCTGTACGTGATGCTGATGGCGGTGTACATGGCGAAGAACGCGAGGAACTCTTTGTACAACACTTTGTAGATGCTGCCCTTCCACGCCAGCAGAAGTTTGGAGAAACCGCAGAAGCGCGCGTTGGCCACTTGGGCCGTGTAGGTGACGGTCATCGGGAAAAGCAGGAGGGGCAGGGGTTCAACAGCAGTGCTATAAAAGAGCATTATCACCATCCAACATACAGAAGGTGTCCATGTTCAATCGCTCCAAATACATTTTTATGCACATCCAATGCACCAGCTCCACATTGCTTGTAAAAGGCACCACCGATGTCCATAATGTCCTACCTGTTGTCTATATAAAAACACATGCTTCCTCACCTTGTATTCCGGCCGTTTTCTCTTTTCCTCGACCCTCTGGATGTCGAAACGGTTCGACCTCGTTAGTGGGTCTCCGGCCCGCGTAAAAGTGGATCCCTACTTCATGACGCCCACCCCCTCCTCTACCTCCAGTCACCGCACCAGTACCACCAGTTCAGTACCGAGGGTCCGAAGGAGAGCAGAGCAACTCACGTAACCGCTGGCGTCAGCCGTGCTCTGAGACCGGGTACATGGTCCTAATCACTGAAGCCTCATCGCCGAGCCCCGCGGGTAAATCCCTAGCCCCGGGCAGAGGACCTCGTTAACAAAGCCCCCCAACCGGGAGAGCACAGTTCGGCTTAGTGGACCCCCAGCGCTGACGGGACCTCTAGCGACAGGCCGCTGAGGGGGGGCGAGGGAGGCCGGTTCACAGGAAGAGAGGATGGTTTGGAGTGTTGTGGTTATGAAAGAGCCCGAGGCGAGGTGTGGGTATGTTTGATGAAAGGGTCCAAGGAAAACTATCCTCAGAACTCTTCTTTGACCATGCATCATTCATACTTTATACCTGGTTAAAGAGCAGTTCTGAGGATCCATTCACTTTTCATTATGTTTTGGATTTAAAGAACGATTGGGTTCAGGTGTTTTTGTTATGACGTCCAACTCTGTAGATCCTGAACTTCACGCTCCGTCAGTTGTTGTCTGGGTTGAAGGTCTCCAACGTCCTCTGGCTTAAAAACCTAGAAATTTGACTTCATCAGCTGGTTCAGCAGTTGTGTGCTGTGTGTATGTGTGTGTGTGTGTGGGGGGGGGGGGGGTGAGGTGAGAGACAGGGGGAGGAAGAGAGAGAGGAGGCGAAAGAGAGAGAGGGGGAGAGGGAGAGAGAGAGGGGGAGAGGGAGAGAGAGAGGAGGGGGGGTGAGAGAGAGAGAGAGGTAGAGAAAGGGGTTGAGAGAGAGAGGGAGAGGAGGGGGGGAGAGAGAGAGGTAGAGAAAGGGGTTGAGAGAGAGAGGGAGAGGAGGGGGGGAGAGAGAGAGAGGTAGAGAAAGGGGTTGAGAGAGAGAGGGAGAGAGGTAGAGAGAGAGGGGGAGGGGGGGAGAGAGAGAGAGAGGTAGAGAGAAAGGGGTTGAGAGAGAGAGAGGGGGAGAGGGAGAGAGAGAGAGGGAGAGAGAGGTAGAGAGAGAGAGAGAGAGGGGGAGAGGGAGAGAGAGAGGGAGAGAAAGGGGTTGAGAGAGAGAGGGGGAGAGGGTGGACGTCTTTGAGTCCTCTGGCTTTAAACCCTAGATGTTTGACTTAATCAGCTACAAGGTCAGAAAGAAATGACACCTTTAGGCTTGCCAATTAAGTAGGTGTATTTTATTTGGTCACAAAATAAGTTAAGGAAAAACTATCTAAAATAGATGTACAACAACCAAAAAGCAATCAAATCGCTAAGTGGAAGCAAACGTTGAGGCTTCCCATCCATTGCAGAAGACTTTTGTCTTATTGGTTTTGATTGAAGATAGGAAAATTGTTTTGTTAATCGCAATGTATTTAATGTTAATTAAGTGTATTTAATGTTAAAAAAAAAGCTAGGATGGGTAAATCAGAGTGAACTTCTAGGCCAGATTCATCTTTTTAATTCCTTCCTATAATAAGCTTTTAAATACTATGTTTTAAAGTTGACATTGTCGATGCATTAAATGAACAAATGCAAGCCTTTCTATAGCTTTCTATAGCTCTTTTTTTAGAGTATAGTCTTACATTTTATTGTCTTTACCTTTTTGCAGATGAATCTACAAAGAGTCAGAATACATTTAATAATCTTCACCAATGCAGCTCTATTTTTCATTGGGTTTGAGAGTTTAACTCTTCAATCTCCTTCAGATAATCAACCTTTTACCAATCCAACTGCCCTAGCATAATAATCACGTTACCTCATATTAACTGCATTTCATATCCTTTAAATCTCCCAAACCTGCCCAATATTTCGTAATAAATGCTTCTGCCCCCATCGAGTACGTAAATGCAGAGATTGAACATTCTAGACAGCAAAAGGACACTTTTCCGTATTAATATCCACAGCCCTGTCCACTCTCCCTGTCGCTGGATTCAAAACATTCTGCCTCTTAAAATGGTCAAATAAAAAAACGAAATCATCCCTCAACGGTTCATGAATGAAGGAGCAGAAAGGAAACACAGCGCGATGTGAGCCCACGCGGGCCACGCTTTACTCTGGGGGATGGACGTTCAGGTCAGACCCACAGCTGGGGGAGCCACGCACAGAACAAGCATCAACAGTAGGACCAGTTTCACCATGGAACCATCATGTCTCCCAACAGGTCCACCACTACATCAAACGGGGGGGGGGGGGGGGGGGGGGGGGGGGGGGACATGACACAAGGGGGCGGGAACGAGGAGAGAGTAGAGAGCGACCTGTGATGAAGCGTATTCTGATCAAGTGTACGAAACGTGTGTGTGTGCGTGAAGAGATGGATGCAAATCCTCCAGACGTTGCCGGTTAAGTGTGTGTACATTTAAATTGTTCTGTCGGTAAATAAGTCTGGCTCCAGGATAATGATGAGGAGGAGGGTGGTGGTGCTGAGGCTGAGGCTGTTGCCGGGGCGATGGGCGAGGGGATGGAGCGGGGGGGTCTTGGGGGGGGGGGGAGGTGGTCGTGTGCTGTCCTCTCGGGTCCGGGGATCACTTGTTGGGGGGTTTGTACGGCTCCAGGAGCTGCTTGGAGAAGGTGTTGACCTTCTCTGAGCCGCGCACCTCGTGGGGCAGGAGGGGCAGCTTCACTATGTGGAAGTCCTCGTACAGGTCCTCCATCTGCAGGGACAAACAGAGCTCCGTCAGGTCAGCCTTTATTGCAGTGCAGCGCCCGGTGGAGCAGGTGGGGGCTTCAGGTGCCTTGCCCGAGGGCACCTCATCCTTGGGTGAGGACGTAGGAGAGTGCTGCACAACTACTCCCCCCCCCGTCCACATTTATTGTGTACCGGTCGGGATTCGAACCGGCCACCCGGCTAACCTCCTATACTAGTCTCCTGGTCGTGTGACGCGATGCATTTCTCTGGTCGCTTGGCTGCTTCTTGGTGTTTTCATGGGCCAAGAAAGAAAGCCAAAAAAAGTGATAATGGAGAGACAATTTTCTGGCTTGCTTATGCTGATGAGCTGACTTAGCCAGAGCCCTAGTCTTATGACTAGAGACCTGCACTAGAGCCCTACACTAGAGACCTACACTAGAGCCCTACACTAGAGCCCTACACTAGAGCCCTACACTAGAGCCCTACACTAGAGACCTACACAAGAGACCTACACTAGAGACCTACACTAGAGACCTACACTAGAGACCTAGGCTCCACCCTACTGAAGACCGGCCCCGTCCCGTTACTCCAACTAGTCTACTCTCCTACCCCCCCTGCGTTCCCGCGGAGGGGTAGGGGCGTTCCAATACTTAGGGAGCGAGAGGGAGCGCCTATTATCCCTTAAAATCATCCCTTGGCAGCTGGCCAGCTCGGTACCTCACTTGCAGCTAAGGGAGCATGACGAATTACCCAGGATACCTTGCGAACTCAAACAGTTTGTCAAACAGTTACACATTATGTTTAATTATTTAACCATAGACTGGATTTAACTCTTTGGTTAGGTTACTCTTTGGTTATTCCTTTGGTGTAGACACGTCGATGCTGCGCGTGATTATGCTAATTTGCATAATATTAATTATAGCAGTGCACCATTTCATAGGTAAAGACCTTCCCTCCCACTTCCCTCTTTGCGGGGATTTGCCGCGGAGGGAACTCAAAGCAACGTTCTGGTTAAGGGGAGAGTAACGGCACAGGGTCCTAGTCTCCACTAGAGACCTGGTCTCCGGCTAAACAGCCAGTTCCCCAAGTTGTGGAGATATGACATTCTGCCAGGCATCGTGTATCTTCTAAGCTTTACTTGATGGCCACATTCCTGATCTGTAACACGGTGAACGATCCATCGCGCCAATAAATTGATAAGGCGTGACTCCCATCCCAGCGGGGACGTGGGTTTACCTGGTCCAGGTACTTTGACTGGATCTTGTGGCGCGCCTCGCACATCTTGCAGGGCCGTTCTCCGTCGGGGAACACCAGCTGGTTGACGATGATGTTGTGCGTGTCGATGCGGCACTTGGCGAGCTCCTGGATCAGCCTCTCGGTCTCGTACAGAGACAGGAACTCTGCGATGCACACGCAGATGAAGGTGGTCTGCTCCTGGAGGAGGAGGATGAGGAACAGGTGCTAGTTCAGCTCTGGGGCCGCACAGCGCTTTGAGAACGGGGGGCATTTAAAGAGGTATGATGCGTCACTTCTGCCACTAGGGGGCTCTGAATGGAGACGATGACAGAAGGCGTAGATGGAGGATTTTGTGAAGGAGGGCGGGAATGTGGAGTTGTTGACTTTGCGGCCATTTCTGGTGAGAATCTATCTGACGTTAGAAATCAGCAGTGTTGAGCAAGTTACTTTAAATTAGTAACTTAGTTACAGTTACTAGTTACTTCTTTCAAAAGTAACTCAGTTACTTTAAGTTACTCGTTACTTTCAAGGTAACTAGTTACTAGGGAAAGTAACTTTTTTTTTTTCTATATTATCTTATTGCGTTAATGTGGCAAAGGACCTCCCTAACTGGATAGCTAGGGAGGCTGCCAGTCCTCTGGCTTGCTTACACGTAAGTCCTATCCTACCACAAGCGCAATGCGCCACCTAGTGACCTGAACGTGCCATAGCAGTGTAGTAGTGTGAGTGCAAATAAATGAAATATTTCCATTGTTTCCAACTGTTTCCAACCCTCTACAAATGCACACACATTACTTTGGGGTTGATGTGGCATAGTGTTCGACAAAACAACCGTAAAATTTTATCATTGTACCCAGTATCACTACGATGAAGAAGTGGATCAACAAAACACAACATACAGTATGTTTTGAAACTTTTGATAGGCATATTTATCGTAGCCATTGAAACAGGTACAAAGTATAGTTTTGGCAGTGCAAAAATTAAACTGTGCCTCAGACCATTTAGCAACTGTAGGAATCAATAGTGCAAAACTGATACAATAGATGTTTTCAATGTAAACACAGTGAGGTTTATCCGTTCTTTGTAAGTTAACCTTTACTCAAAACAGCTAAACTCCACCAACTGGAGACCTCATCATCAATAATGATGGGCAAACTTAAAAGTATTTTCAGCCTCACAAAGAGAAACTAAATAAATAAAAAGTACTTTCAGCCTCACAAACATAGTTAATGTTTGACAAATATAATATTTCCTCCACTCTGGCCGTTTAGATAAATAAAACAACTGATTAAATCAATAATGGTGGATAAAGTGCTTAAGTAGTCTATGTTAGTATGTCTATGTCTATATCAGTCTTTGTCCATACATCTCCATCATTTGTTTAGCTGTGTCTGGGTTATAGACTGTGCAACAGGCTTTGTAAAATCAAGCTTTCGTTGTTTGGCTGGAGTGGCTTCTCCTTTAGCGTCGGCGGAGCTGACGTTAGCAGCAGCATCACCTGTGTTACCTTCAGGGTCTTCAACTAGCTTGGTAGATGCCTGTTGTTTCTGAAGATGTTTTATCAGATAAGAATTGCTAGTTTTTGATGTGGTTAGAGTTTTCGAACCTCCACAAAAGGTGACAGGTCACCAAAATATTCCTTATGTCTTTTACTGTCAGAAAGGAAAAATAATGTGCATATTTCCATGAGAAATACAACGCCTTGACTGTCGTCGACTGCCGCCATTGTTTAAATTCATTTACTTGCGCGTCGCTGCGTCACGTGACTCACGTCCGCTTCACGTCCACCACGGAAACTGTAGTCCTGGGTTACGCACGTGAAGTAACGAGTAACAAGCCTGTTTAAATCGCAGTAACGATAACGCGTTACTGATTTTGACAAAGTAATTAGTTACAGTGCTCGTTACCGCAAAAGTAACTTAGTTACTGTAACGCGTTACTTAATAACGCGCTAGTTCCAACACTGGAAATCAGCGATCACAGGATTACTGTATACTATTTGTGAACTATGCTACACAACGGTTCAGAAAGTGGTGTTGGGTACCAGGCACCACCTTAAATACATTCTATTGCTAGTGCTTGGTTCTATGAACATCCTTACTGTACCCACAGAGATATATTGTTGTTTCTCTTTCTTCTGACAAATGTACTTATTGTGAGTCGCTTTTGGGTAAAAGTGTCTGCTAAACGCCTCTAATGTAAATGTAAATGTGAAGCCCAGACCTTCAGGTCAGAGCGGTTCAGGAGGAACGTACCGGGTCCTTGAACTGCTCGCTGACGGAGCGAATGACGGGCAGCGTCTCCTCCAGCTTGGAGGCCAGCTGGTCGGCGTTCATGTCCCCAAGACCCAGCATGTTACACATCTGGAAGAGGAGAAGAACCAGTCAGGAACCAGTCAGTACACACACACACTTCCCCCAGACCCAGCATGTTACACATCTGGAAGAGCAAAGGAAACAGTCAGTACACAGTCAGAGAGAGGCACACACACACACACACACACACACACACACCAGCCCCAGCATGTTAGTCAGTAAACACACAGCATGTTACACATCTGGAAGGGGTACAGGAGTCAGTCAGTACACACACACAGAACCAGTCAGTACACACACACAAATAACCAGTCAGAACACACACACGTCCCAAGACCCATCATGTTACATCTGGAGGAGCACAGGAACCAGACACAGAGAGAGAGAGAGAGAGAGAGAGAGAGAGAGAGAGAGAGAGAGAGAGAGAGAGAGAGAGAGAGAGAGAGAGAGAGAGAGAGAGAGAGAGAGAGAGAGAGAACAGAAACAAACAGATACAGAGAGAGACAAACCGAGACAGACAAACAGAGACAGAGAGAGACAGACAGAGACAGAGAGAGACAGAGAGAGACAGAGAGAGAGACAGAGTGAGACAGACAGACAGACAGACAGAGAGAGACAGAGAGAGACAGACAGAGACAGAGAGAGAGAGACAGAGTGAGACAGACAGACAGAGAGAGACAGAGAGAGACAGACAGAGAGAGACAGAGAGAGACAGAGAGAGACCCCACCTGGGAGATGAAGGGGCTGATCTGGTTCTTGATCTGCATGAGGCGGCCCAGGCCTCGCTCCACGATGGTGGGGAAGTTGAGCAGGCGCAGGGTGTGGCCAGTGGGGGCAGTGTCGAACACCACCACCGAGAAGTTCATCCCCTTCACTAACCTGACGAGGCACACACACACAGCGGATTAAACACAGAACAACATCTACACATTAACAGAATAACATCTACACATGAACAGAACAACATCTACACATTAACAGAATAACATCTACACATGAACAGAACATCTACACATTAACAGAACAACATCTACACATTAACAGAACAACATCTACACATTAACAGAACAACATCTACACATTAACAGAATAACCTCTATACATGAACAGAACAACATCTACACATTTCAACAGAATTACATCTACACATTAATAGAACAACATCTACACATTTCTACAGAATAACATCTACACATTAATAGAACAACATCTACACATTTCAACAGAATTACATCTACACCTTTCTACAGAATAACATCCACACATTTCAACAAAATAACATCTACACATTTCAACAGAATACCATTTACGCATTTTAATCGGCATACACAACTTTGTAACATCATGAGGCATCATTAGCGTTGTGATGCATGAAGGCATGTGATATGTCGTTATCATTGCATAAGGACTGTTAACAATAATAATGATTCAACTCCCTAACCTTGCCTAGAGCAACTGCCATTTCAAATGATATCATTATTTCTAAGTTTAATTTGGGGTTGAAGCATGAAAAATCACGACATAACAAAACCTTTTGTATTAGTATATCATTTGAAGTGATTTCAACCAAGAGCTATTTTAAGCCTGTACATCTAGAACAAGTTGGCACAATGCCCCAGCGTTGTGGACGATCGGGAGTGGACTGGTGTGCTGACCTCATGACCTCTGCGTAGCTCATGGCCTCGTCGATGCCGGGGAAGGCGCTCATGGCCTCCTGCATCATCTTCTTGCCCATGCTGAGCATGTTGTCCTCCTCAAAGAACTCATCGGGCAGCTCCGCCACGCCCAGACTGGGGTCGATTTCCTGGGGACACACACCCACGACACACACACACACACACACACACACACACACACACACACACACACACACACACACACACACACACTTTGAGAAAACCTCAGGCTACACTCTAGAGATATTTTATATAAAAGAAAATGACCAGGTTAATTAATCCCACCAAATTCACAAAGCACTTATCTTAATGTTGCCGTTTCTCTACATTTACATTCAGTGCATTTAGCAGACGCTTCTATCCAAAGCGATTGACATTTGTCAGAAGAGAGGGAAAAAATATACCATCTCTCTACTAGCCATGTCTTATGTGAATAGCCAAACAAACAAAAGATGGTTTGCCATGTTTTAGTATTTACTTCATTTTTCGTTTCAATAGTTGACCGGCAGCATGTTATTACCAAGACCCTTAAACTCACCATGGCGAAGAGGTTCTCATAACCCTTAACCTTCGTGGGGACTTTAGAGAACTTCTGGTCGAAGGCGTCCGAGATGTTGTGGGCCGGGTCTGTGGAGATGATAAGGACGCTCTCCCTCACAGCGGCCAGCTGGACGGCCAGACTGCAGCTGAGGACGGACGGATGGCAGCGGAGGTTAAAACAGGTTCATATTTAACACAATAATTCTATAATAACTGTAACAATCCTGTCACTTAATATATAGATTTATTTTATGTTGTACGTCCTTGCACTTACAAATAGTGCTTAGCATTGTGCAGAACCTTATCCTAGCTGTCTGTGTTGTGTACAGGGAATGGGTTAACCTAGTGATGGTTAGTACTTGGTTCTATGAACATCCTTACTGTACCACAGCGATATATGGTTGTTTCTCTTTCTTCTGACAAATGTACTTACTGTAAGTCGCTTTGGATAAAGGGGCCTACTAAATGCCCTTAATGTAAATGTAATTCAAACATTAAATGCACCGTTTAGACAAGAGTCCCCTGTTTTATTGTAGAGTTTAAAGGTTTTTCACTGTCATGTGTGAAGCTGGGGTCCGATACTGACAGGAACACTATGAACCTATCAGAGCACATCAACAGTTATCACAACACGAACAGGAACAGGTCACGAAGCCCCAGCTCTCTGAGTCCATCTGTTCCACAAAGATCCTGAGGACTAGGAGCAGGAACATAGAGAACAGGAGCAGGAACCTAAAGAGGAACCTGAAGAAGAGCATCAGGAACCTGAAGGTCCTGAGAACCAAGCAGGAAGGAACCTGAAGATCCTGAGAACTAAGAGCAGGAACCTGAAGAAGAACCTAAAAGAAGAAAAGCAGGAAACCTAAAGACCCTAATCACTCAGTCCAGGAACCCGAAGAAGACGCACAGTCACGTCAGCTGGTTCGTAGCTTTAGCTTTAATTAGCTCCGGTGCGACCTGGATCCAGGAGGGACCGGCTCCATCGGAGCGCCACTCAACGCTGGTCACC
The DNA here is from genome assembly GCF_949987615.1 of Pollachius pollachius. Taxonomy (NCBI): domain Eukaryota; kingdom Metazoa; phylum Chordata; class Actinopteri; order Gadiformes; family Gadidae; genus Pollachius; species Pollachius pollachius. Next base: position 51,194,454 of record NC_136935.1, on the reverse strand, counting down.
AGCCCAGATGAGTCCACCGGCTGTCAGGCCGAGGACCAGATAACATCTAGACGTCATGTCTGAGCTCCACGTCCTCATTGAACCACATTCGCGGAGGTCCACCGCTCCACCATGTGATGAGAAGGAGGCGGCTCTCCTCGGACTTGCTCACCTGCACGTCGTCTTCCCCACGCCGCCCTTCCCGCCGACGAAGATCCATTTTAAGGACTTCTGCTCGATGATGTTCTTCAATGTCGGGTCCAGTGCTTCTATGTCGGGAGCGTCTTCGAATTCATCCTCCAGTGAAGCCGCCATCTTGTCTGTGTACGAGTCACGGACCAGTGTTGCCAGATTGGGCTGGAAATCTGGCCCAATCTGGCAACATTGGTCACGGACTGTACCAAAGCCCGGGGGTGGGCGACGAAGTGGACGGGCTCATAATGTATGGACCCGGTCACTCACTGCTGTTTACGTACGAGACGTTTTGAAATCTAGTTCGATAAAAAAATGAATTCTATAATGGTAATGTCCAGCCATGAATATCACAGATTACTGTAATGGTATCATATTAGTAATTTGCTGCATGGATCTGAAATACCAGTAGGCCTGTTCTTCATACGACACCACCACCGGGCAACATGTTACCACGTTTTTTTTTATTGTTGTTCTTAGTCTCCTGTTGAATAACTTCATACAAAATGCTGTTGATGTATATAATACCAAATGATCAGCCGAGTAATATATAGCGACATATTCCCATAATTATTTATATGGCGTAGAAATCAAATGGCATAGGTCCACCATGTACACATTAATGTTATAATCACTTCATTATACCTTTCATAAATATATTATCTCAAAAACAAAGTCCATACTCAGTTGCAATTCTCTGGGAAGTGAATTTTGGCACAATTATTTCAAGAGAATGACACACTTTTCTACTGAAGTATAATATGTTATAAAATTAGGAATGGTAAAGATCTCTGTGTAAAGACGAAAAAAATCACAAGAATACCAAAGGCACTTAGGACATACTTTCCAGAAAGAAAGAGAGAAAGAAAGAAAGCGAGAAAGTGTGTGTGTGTGTGTGTCAGTTACCCAGTGATATTTCTTAACGAGATGGCTAGTTTCTACGGACCAATATGTGTACTCTGCCTCTGAAACTCCTCACAGTGAAAACAGCTGGTCATGTGACATTTCCTGTTGCTGGGCAGGTTGCGTGGGCAGTCTGGATGTGGACGGCTGTAATGGACGCGATGGTTCAACACTTTCTCTTCCTCTCTCCTCCAGGAACTTGTCAAACTCTGAGAAGATTAGATTGATTAGAACACGTCTGTACTGGTGAGGCGCACACACACACGCACGCACACGCACACACAATAGAATTGACAACAACCAACAGAGAAAACTCGACTTGCCTTCGCTGGTAACCCCTTCAGAAACAGCAGCATGATCTTGCTGCGAATCAAAACACGAACATGAACAGCGTTAGAGACCTATAGTACAGCACTTTGAGTGGTCCCTGATTAGTAAAGTGCTGCATAAATGCAGTCCATTTACCAAGGTCCGGTGAAATACATGAACTAGGGGATTTGCGGTGTACTTTCTTTTGTAATTGCACTTCAAACGCCTGCCTGGACTGTAATGTTGTTTATGATGGCTGCTATGGATGATCTGCAACTGTTGTGTGTCTGTGTGTTCTGTACCACAAACTGCCTCTTTGAGTCCAAGTCTAAGACCAAAACGTGATGGTTTGACGACACATATGTATCATAGCTCACCATGTCAGCAGATAACCACCGGTCAACATCACTCATCGGGGGATTCTGCTTTGATGGCACCTAGGGGAAAAGATGACAAGGGGAGAAAGGCTCCTTGATTTACAATCGGTCCGCTCAGACAACACATAATGCAGAACTCAATATGACCAATGACATATACATTGAGGGGATTTTGCTGACGCTTCTACCCAAAGCAACTTACAACCATTCATGCACACATTCACACACCGACGGCGGAGTCGACCACGCAGGGCGACAGCCAGCTCGTCAGGAGCAGTCGGGGTGAGGCGTCTTGCTCAGGGACACCTCGACAATCTAGCTAGGAGGAGCCGGGGATTGAACTAGCAACCTTCGAGTTACCAGCCAATCTGCTCTGCCTCCTGAGCTACTGTTAATTACTTCAAAGTGTTATTGAGTGTAACTACGGTACGCACCACGCCTGTCACATGCAACCGGGTGTCCAGAGCCCCGGCCAAACCTTCGACAGCGCCTGGATCCTCGTAGCGAACACTGGACACACAGGCAGACACAGACAGACACACACAGACACACACAGACAGACAGACACAGACACACAGACCCACAGGTTAGACACTATACGGAGGTCTGGGTTGGACAGCATTTGTTTATTCCTGCAATCCGTGGGCAATTCAATTTTATTTGTACAGCCCTTAAGCACAGCTACAGTCTCAAAGGGCTTAACAGGCCGTGTGTCTATGACCCCCCCCGATCCTAGCCCCCCAAGAGGGCAAGAAAAAACTCCCTTAATCAGCAAATAAGAAATCGGGAGAAGGAACGCAGAGTGGGGGATCCCTCCTTCAGAGTGGGGGATCCCTCCTTCCAGGGATGGTCAACACCCACCTCTTCCTTTGCTCAGCCAATGAGCAGCCTCGTGTCTGCGCAAACATGTCAAACTCCTCCGCACCTGTAGGAGGGAGACAGCGGGATTGTTATGCAGGCCTTCTTCCTAAAGGGGGGGATGTCACGCCACCAGGTGTGAGTGGGATCGGCCGGTACAAGCCGTTTGAAAATCTGCCTCTTCCTGTGTTTTAGTGACATCACAAGTGGGCGTGTCCGCCTAGATGTACGCTGGATAGATCAGTCCGCCAAACGGCTCGTAAGGGCTGATCACACTCACACCTGTTGGCATGGTTCACCCTTTAAGAAAGGGTGTTGGCACGTACAGCTCAACAGATGTTAAAGCAGAAGTCACTCACTGTGGTTAGCGACCGCACTGGGGATGGCCTGACTGCTGGCTGCTGATTGGCCGGTTGTGGCCGTAGCGGTGGTTGATTGGCCGGGAGCCGGGGCCACAGGGCTGAGGTCGATAGGACTGAGGACACTGGGAGGGTTCTGCTACAGAAAGTGCAGACAACGCGATGTATCATGTTCAAAATACAACATGATGTATTTAGTGGAAAAGGAAACACGATATTTCAAGAGAAAAAGGTAAAATGATATATCGTGAATGAAGTGTGCATGGTTTTCTATTTTAATAAACTAGGTCAGGGGTATAGTGTAATGCATGTGTAGTTTTCTGCATTGAACAGTAACACCAACAATGCATGCACATATGAGTGGAATGTAAACGTTTTTTACCTGCCCGGTGCTTTGTTGCTTATTGAGTCTCTCAAACCTGAAACACAATCGGAGAACGTCAAAACACCAGACCAAAATCAAAATGTATGCGTCTATATTCAAATGTAATTTCAAGAGAGAGTTTCTTCAGACGGAGAGAAAGAGAGACAGACGGAGAGACAGACAGACAGGCGAAAAGACATAGAGACAGACAGACGGACAGACGGACAGAGAGACAGATGAAGAGACAGACAGAGACAGACAGAAAGACAGACAGAGGTACGGTCTGTTGGATCTGCTTTTAGACGGAGGGAGAGACAGACAGAGAGACAGACAGACAGACAGAGACAGACAGAGGCACGGTCTGGTGGATCTGCTTTTAGACGGAGGGAGAGACAGACAGAGGTACGGTCTGGTGGATCTGCTTTTAGACGGAGGGAGAGACAGACAGACAGACAGACAGAGGTACGGTCTGGTGGATCTGCTTTTAGACGGAGGGAGAGACAGACAGACAGACAGACAGACAGAGACAGACAGAGGCACGGTCTGGTGGATCTGCTTTTAGACGGAGGGAGAGACAGACAGAGGTACGGTCTGGTGGATCCGCCCACCTCTCATAGCGGATGAAGGCGTTGTTGAGCTCGTCGTTGATCACCAGCAGCTCTGCGATCAGCTCCTCATCCAGCAGGCGAGGGATGAGCTCCACTACTCTGGTCTGCATGCTCTTACACACCGTGTACAGCTGCTGCTCAGAGCACGGTGGGGGCGGACACAGTGGGGTCAACATCATGACCCTCATACCCCATCTCAGATTGATCATTTGAATGGTAAGTTAAGGGGACATACGTCCAGAATCTGTGTGTGTGTGTGTGTGTGTGTGTGTGTGTGTGTGTGTGTGTGTGTGTGTGTGTGTGTGTGTGTGTGTGTGTGTGTGTGTGTGTGTGTGTGTGTTCCATATCGGGGTCACAGGACTTTGCAGATCTATAATCTATATATATGTGATGATACATAATTAGAAAAAGGTCCTATATATCACTGTATATACAAATGGACACGTTTTCTCTACAATTGTGTATACACATTGCATCAGAGGATGGTCCAGTGTGCACACATTCACTAGAGGCAGACCGTGGGAGTGTGTGGGGGACGGCTGGTTTGAACAGCCTCACCTGGAGGAGTCTGATTGGTCTTTGGGCCGGGTGAGGATGCACACCTGTTGCTCGTTGAGTGAACAGTGTGCCTTCGTTAAACCAGCACGTCACCACACGCACTCGGCACCCTTGCTATGTTTCATGATCAAGCCTTTGGAATAAACCACCACCACCACCACCACCTCCACCTCGCGACCTTTGTCTAGAGGAGCCCAAAAGAAGTCACCTAGGTGGGGTGCAGCATGGACCTTTGCCACGCAGACAAATGTAAGAAGTCAGGGTCGCAGAAATGTACCCAAAGATGTGGTGAGGAAGGTTTAGGAACCGTTCTAGTGAGTGGGGGCTGCTGAGGGCCTATGAGGAACAGCTCCCGAGAACCCGTACTGACCTGTATGAGCTCGGTGTCGTCAGGCTGGGCGTGGCCGGGCGCCAGCTCGTTGAGCATCTCAGACATGACCCGGAGGTTCCCCTTCACCAGAGAAACCTCGCCACGCAGCTTCTGCTCCTGGAGAACGAAGGGTTAACAGGTTAACAGGTTAACAGGTTAACAGATAGCGACAGCAAGGGAACGGTGGGACTGGAGGATTACGTTTGTGTTCATGCAGAAATAACAGCGACAGGAGTTGGAAATTAAAACTTGGATGTTAAATACTAATGTTAAATAAATATATTTGTTTTTCAGTATTTAATTTCCAAGTATTAAAAAGTATATTAATGTAAGTATATAAATAACAAAATACTTTAGTTAGAAAATAATAGAAAAACAAATTAAAGGACAGACTACTCAAGTATTTCATTAAACATTTATCTATATCCTTCCAAGTCATTCCTAGTGCGGGACATTGGTGTACTACACACACAACAATAAGTAAACAGAAACAGGAATGAATAAATAAATAGGCTGTACAAAAAAAGGAAAGCGAGGCACAGCTTTGAAAGCCAGGGAGACTGAGGGTTAAGCTCTGGTGAAAGGTGAGTCAGGGTTTGAATAATTCAACGGAGGCTGCATTGTGGATGGCCGGAGGGAGGGGGGGGGGGGGGGGGGGAGTCCAATGGGTCCACTCACAGGGCGGGCTCTGTCCATTAAGACAGGGGGGGGGGGGGGAGTACAGTACAGTGCGGTACGCATATGGTACGAGTTCTGCTCACACTGGAGCTATCCAGGGCCTTGCTAGAGACTCTGAATAGGACTCGTTACAGAAGACAAAGCCGGGGAAAATGACCGTGCTGGTTGATCTGAAGATCTGGGGAAAATCCAACAAACAGCGACAAACAAACTCATAGAGTGAACAAGCACATCTACTGTATGTTCTTCGCATGTAAAGCTGTTTACTGTTGCTTAACGCATCCGTGAACCAGACATGAAGAACAGCCAAGGCCACCACCACTGCTGTACTCATCCCAATACCTTTTGATTTAAGGTCATATTGTAGACCTGCGGTCAGTAGAACTCCCAGCACTAAGCCATGTTTATTAGAGGACAGGGCTCTAGAACAGCCAGCACTAGGCTCTAGAACAGCCAGCACTAGGCTCTAGAACAGCCAGCACCAAGGGCTCTAGAACAGCAAGCAATAAGGGCTCTAGAACAGCCAGCACCAAGGGCTCTAGAACAGCCAGCACCAAGGGCTCTAGAACAGCCAGCACTAGGCTCCAGAACAGCCAGCACCAAGGGCTCTAGAACAGCCAGCACTAGGCTCTAGAACAGCCAGCACCAAGGGCTCTAGAACAGCCAGCACTAGGCTCTAGAACAGCCAGCACCAAGGGCTCCAGAACAGCCAGCACCAAGGGCTCTAGAACAGCCAGCACTAGGCTCCAGAACAGCCAGCACCAAGGGCTCTAGAACAGCCAGCACTAGGCTCTAGAACAGCCAGCACCAAGGGCTCTAGAACAGCCAGCACTAGGCTCTAGAACAGCCAGCACCAAGGGCTCCAGAACAGCCAGCACCAAGGGCTCTAGAGCAGCCAGCACTAGGCTCCAGAACAGCCAGCACAAAGGGCTCTAGAACAGCCAGCACTAGGCTCTAGAACAGCCAGCACCAAGGGCTCTAGAACAGCCAGCAATAAGGGCTCTAGAACAGCCAGCACCAAGGGCTCTAGAACAGCCAGCACCAAGGGCTCTAGAACAGCCAGCACTAGGCTCTAGAACAGCCAGCACTAGGCTCTAGAACAGCCAGCACCAAGGGCTCTAGAACAGCAAGCAATAAGGGCTCTAGAACAGCCAGCACCAAGGGCTCTAGAACAGCCAGCACCAAGGGCTCTAGAACAGCCAGCACTAGGCTCCAGAACAGCCAGCACCAAGGGCTCTAGAACAGCCAGCACTAGGCTCTAGAACAGCCAGCACCAAGGGCTCTAGAACAGCCAGCACTAGGCTCTAGAACAGCCAGCACCAAGGGCTCCAGAACAGCCAGCACCAAGGGCTCTAGAACAGCCAGCACTAGGCTCCAGAACAGCCAGCACCAAGGGCTCTAGAACAGCCAGCACTAGGCTCTAGAACAGCCAGCACCAAGGGCTCTAGAACAGCCAGCACTAGGCTCTAGAACAGCCAGCACCAAGGGCTCCAGAACAGCCAGCACCAAGGGCTCTAGAACAGCCAGCACTAGGCTCCAGAACAGCCAGCACAAAGGGCTCTAGAACAGCCAGCACTAGGCTCTAGAACAGCCAGCACCAAGGGCTCTAGAACAGCCAGCAATAAGGGCTCTAGAACAGCCAGCACCAAGGGCTCTAGAACAGCCAGCACCAAGGGCTCTAGAACAGCCAGCACTAGGCTCTAGAACAGCCAGCACCAAGGGCTCTAGAACACTAGAACAGCCAGCACTAAGACCTCTAGAACAGCCAGAACTTAGGGCTCTAGAACAGCCAGCATTAAGACCTCTAGAACAGCCAGCACTAAGGGCTCTAGAACAGCATTAAGCCATGTAGAGGGCAGGGCTCTAGAACAGCATTAAGCCATGTAGAGGGCAGGGCTCTAGAACAGCATTAAGCCATGTAGAGGGCAGGGCTCTAGAACAGCATTAAGCCATGTAGAGGGCAGGGCTCTAGAACAGCATTAAGCCATGTAGAGGGCAGGGCTCGGTGTCAGTACCTGTTCAGCAGAGAGGTTGACGGGCCGCTCAGATGTCTCGGGTTGGGGCGGGGTGTTCAAGGTGGGGGCGTAGGCCTGCTGCTCAGATCGCCGCGGGGGTTCGACCACTAGGGGCGTTTCCGGGGAAACGTTTTCCGGAATGCTCTATGGAGACGAGGATGTTGCATCGGTGAGGTTCAGGTGAGGATGAACCCATTAGCTGCTTCAGATTCCTTTTGTAATCATTATAAATTGATGTCGTTAGCCTCGTAGCATAATCTCCTGAGCCATATTTTAAGGTTCATCTTGTATTTAGCGTCAGAAATGCCTGAGTCAGATGACTTAGGCAGATAGTGATTATTGAATATCAATTATGCTATTAGTCTTATGATATCAAGTATGCTATAAGGCTAACAATATCAATTATGCTATGAGGCTGACGATATCAGTTATGATACGAGGCTTATGCTATTAGGCTAACGATATCAGTTATGCTACGAGGCTGACGATATGTTGGCAGTGAGACAGGTGCCTGTCTCACCCTGCTGGGGGTGTGTATCGGCGACAGGGCGTCCAGGTCTGTCATGGGGAACTCCAGGCCCCGCCTCCTCAGGTCCTCGTAGACCGAGACCACCCCCGACAGGGAGGGGGTACTGCGAAAGGCATCGGCCCACGACTGACACACACACACACACACACACACACACACACACGTTATTATACAAGATTTCGGTCCCGACATTTGGTTGACTGAATTTAATTGAATTAAAAAAAAATTGCCCTTAAGCACCATTACAGTCTCAAAGGGCTTAACAGGCCAAATATTTATGAGACCCCCCTGACCCAAGCCCCCACAAGGCCAAGAACAAACTCCCTTAAATCAGCAAGGAAGAAATCCTGATTTAAGGAAAAAAAGTCGATTCAGAGTGAAAATGCAGCTTGTGGAAGCTAGTCTCTCTCTGGACGTCATGGCGGTCAACGCCCCACAGGTCGATGGACCCCCACCTGTATGAGGCTGAGGACCCGATCCGTGAGCGCGGTGGGGGGGTTGTACTTGGGCAGGATGGCCCGGACCAGCACCCCCTCGATGAAGTCCTGGGCGGCGATCAGAGTGTGGAACCGCCGCCCACAGTTCTTCACGCAGGCTTCCAGAACCTGAGGGGAACATGGACACGATAGAACCTAAATGGTAAACGGACTGCAATAGGCGAGTTTCGGATCAAGCATGCGTTGCATTGCCTCGCATAACATAATGCATTCTGGGATCAAAACTTCAGAAATGTCAAAACTTTGCCCTGGTTGGTTGGAATTTCCACGTGAGAAATGACATCTCCTTTTAAAGAGGCGTGCCCTCTCCCAAACTATGCTTGCTCAAACCATGGTTCAAACAACGAGAAGTGCACCTGTGTCCGACTTGTCGTTCTGGGAACTTGACGTGTTTCTGACTAGTTCCGGCGGATGTACTCAAGTCTCATGCATGCATGCGCGCAAATGCAGACGATCTGAAACTCGCCTATTTATACCGCGCTTTTCTAACATTCATCCATTCATGCACACATGCGCACACCGACGGCAGTGTCAACCACGCAGGGCGGCCGCCAGCTCGTCAGGAGCAGTCAGGGTGAGGTGCCTTGCTCAGGGACACCTCGACACTCGGGTGGGAGCTGGGAGGAGCCGGGGATCGAACCAACAACCTTCAGGTTACCAGCCAACCCACTCTACCTCCTGAGCCAAATGCCGCCAACATACACTGCTATATCCAAACTAATGGCGAAGGAAGGAGAAGGTCAAACTAAGTCCAGGCCTAAACTTCCAATAACAGATTGCTAATCATCGGATATCCCAGAGCCCTCCTTAGAGACACTTCCTCTATAGAGAGGTGTGGCGTCCATCTCAGGACTTCCTCATTGGTTAAACATACACCAGCCTTTGGGGTTCGAAAAAAACCTACATGCAACCATAAACAGTTGAGTATAGCATTACAATAGGGGTGTGGGTAAGGTTGGGGGTTAGTGGGTTAGGATTAGGATTAGGGTTAACCCTAACCATTTTAAATAATGTATACATTAATTCCTTTAGTTAACCTGAACACCATCAGTAAACTTGAAGCGAAACATAAGTTACCTGTTAGTTAATGCCTATTATGGCAATAACTAACAGGTCATTTATGGTTAATAAATGGTTAATTCATGTACCCAAAAAGAAAAACTGCCATTGTGCAAAATACGCATACACCTCTTGAGATAGGCTGTAACGTTCGAATTTCAATTGAGTTGTTTGGTAGAAAGTTTGATCCAAAGTGCCTCACAAGTTCTTCAGCTGTTGAAAGGATCATTTGAGATGTATATGTTTCAGAGGGTTGTTGGTTCACGTGGGCTGTGTGTCGATGTTTTCACTTGTTGATGAACCATGACTAGAGCTGTTCCGATACCGCTACCAGTATCGGATATACCTCCGATACTGACTAAAATGCAGTATTGTTATTGGCAAGTTCGCAAGCCTATGCGCCGATCCGATAGCATCACGTAACTCCTTTACTACACAGGCAGAGAACTTTAGACAAATTATCTTTTGTCAAATGTAACTGAACCGACTTTACATCGCTGTCATCGTAATAGAACCCTTCGATAAGAAAAACAGCTATTAGTAGTTACAATGCTAGATGCTGTATCGGTATATACTTGGTATCCGCCAATACTCAAGTTCAGGAATCGGGAAGGAAAAAACAGTATCAGTACATCTCTAACCATGACCTGATCTTCATGAAGGCTTGTTTACCGTCAGAGTGAGCATGACCTCCTGGAAGTTGTTGTTGGCCACCACCCTCTTCTTGATGGCTTTGACTGCGTCTCGGGGCCTGGGAGGGCACAATGTTAGAGGCCTAATGACTACCATGATGATCATCAGAACCGGATAATATCATTAACTATCTCTTCAAGGTAGAATCTCTTTTAGAACAGTGTGTGATAGATAATAACTGTTTCCAGTAACTCCTTTTGTACTCTTTTCTATTTTACAGAAAAGTTGCATTTTTCATATTTTTTGTTGTGATTGTCATCCTTCAGAAAGTATCACGAACTATCATGAATGAGTATCCTTATCCTAGCTATCTTTATTGTATACAGGGAATGGGTTAACCTAGTGATTGTTAGTGTTTAGCACTTGGGTCTAAGAGCATCCTTACTGCACCGACAGACATATATTGTTTTTTCTCTTTCTGCTGACAAATGTACTTATTCTACGTCGCTATGGATAAAAGCGTCTGCCCTTCAATGTAAATGTAAATGTGAGTTTAGATCTCCATTATTGTTATTATACAAAATTTCGGTCCTGACAGGAACGATTGCACACAGAGAGGTGTAATTAAGCCAGTCCTATCACAGAGAGGTGTAATTAAGCCCGTCCTATCACAGAGAGGTGTATCTAAGCCCGTCCTATCACAGAGAGGTGTAATTAAGCCCGTCCTATCACAGAGAGGTGTATCTAAGCCCGTCCTATCACAGAGAGGTGTAACTAAGCCCATCCTATCACAGAGAGGTGTATCTAAGCCCGTCCTATACCGGAGAGAGGTGTAACTAAGCCCGTCCTATCACAGAGAGGTGTAACTAAGCCCGTCCTATCACAGCGAGAGGGGTAACTAAGCCCGTCCTAACACAGCGAGAGGGGTAACTAAGCCCGTCCTATCACAGCGAGGCGTCAGGTGATCACGCACCCGTCGTCGGTCTCGTTGATGATGTCACAGATCTCCATGTTGAGGCCCCAGTCTTCAGATCTCAGCACAGCGCTGGTGGCCCTCTCTGTCAGCGAGGGAACAACACAGAGACTTTACATTAGTACCGCAGAACGACCACCGGGGCCGCGGGGCCTCTGGTTACGGCTCTCATCAGTAAACGGTGCTGAAGGGTGTTTTTCTGGGGCTAAGCTCAGCATCTCTTCAATTTCAGCTGTCCCCCCCTCGAGATGGTCCTAAGGCGCCTTTCATCCAGCCCCCCCCCCCCCCCCCCCCCCCCCTTCAAATCCCCTGGTCACTGCCTCCCTCACTCCCCCTTTCTCTCCCCCCTGCCTCCCCTAATCCTAACTCCCTCTCTCCCCTGCCTCCCTCTCTGCCCCCTGCCACCCCTAACTCTTACTCCCTCTCTCCCCTGCCTCCAATAAGTCCAACTCTAACTCCCTCTCTCTCCCCCCTAACTCTACCTCACTCCCTGCCTCTCTCCCTATCTCTCGTCGCCTCCCTCTCTCCGTTAACTCCAACTCTGATTCCCTGCCTCCCCTAACTCTAACTCTCCCCCCCTGCCTCCCTCTCTCTCGTCGCCTCCCTCTCTCCCATAACTCCAACTCTAATTCCCTGCCTCCCCTAACTCTTAGTCTGCCTCCCTCCTCCCTCTCTCCCCTCACTCATGTGACAGTCAGCTGCTCTGAGCATCCATGATCGCAGCGTGAGAAACAATCAGCGGATCAGACGGGAGAGGCGAGCGGGGGTCTGGGGGAGAAACGCGTCGTTCAGACGCTCCACGCATCAACATGTAGGTTTATACTGTCACACCTCACTCAATAGTCCTCATTCTAGAACACAACACACCCGTTCAGCTATAACAATCAAGAAATAGCTTAAAACATACACTATAGTTCTCTTGAGAATGGCCCTTTTGATTTATCTGAGGTGTTGGAGGTATGGCCTCCAAAACAAGGCAAAGGAGCAGCCGATGTAAACATTGGGAAATGTTTGATCAACGTTTTCGACCCGATGTGCAGCGAAAAGAGCCGAACGAGGAAACGCAGCCCTATTGGTGCAGATAATAGTCTCAGATTGTGTTTAGCCCTCTGCTAACATCAATTAAATTACATTCTTAACATGAGGATGAACATAATTAAGTATACGGGCTGTAACAGGCGTTTGCAAGATCCAAACCCAGCACATTAAACCCTATAAATTAAAGAAGGGGATGCGACCCAAGAACGAACCTCCCTCCTCTACATGCAGACTTACCGATTCTCTGACCGACCGGAGTGGAGAACGGGCTCCCCAGAAGGTACTCCATGGTGTCCCCGAGTGAAAACATCTTAAGAAACGAGCAGGAACCATGCAAAGAACGGCTGGACCGGGAGTTGATCGAGACCAGCAGGTTTGAGTTCCTCTTTCTGGGGCTGCGACGCGCTGTGTCACGTGAGGGAGTGAGGAAACAACCGAGATTAGGTCCATAAAGCTTATTAACACAACCTTTAACACCTTAATAGATTATCGATGCTTTAGAAAGTACAACAAAAGTAAACGATGCATGTTTGGAGTCTGGACAAGTTGGGTATGACCAAATATATATGTAACATAACGAAATAAAAGGCCAAGGCCTGCACCTTATGAACTGAATTCGAAGATAATTTCATGTAACAGTTAAATATGTGCATTTGGTATTATATGCAGAACCATTTCAGAGTGTATAACTTTTAACTTGTTAGGTCTTATATGTTGTCGTCTGCAGTGCCTTGTCCTTACCACTAGATGGCAGCAAAGAGAGAAGCAAAAAGTATTTACAGTATGTATTTATTTAACATAACCAAATAAAAGGCATAGGCCTGCACCATATAAGATAAATTCGAATATAATTTCATGAAACAGTTAAATATGTGCATATTGTTTGCAGGACCATTTCAAAATATATAACTTTTAGGCTGGTAGGTCTTATATGTCGTTGTCTGCAGCGACTAGTTCTCACCACTAGATTGCAGCAGAGCAGCACAATGTGCTCTCTACTGTGCTGTAATCTTCAATATTTAGACTTATTAAAACAATAAAGTCTTTATATCAGCCAACTGAGCGTGTGTTGGTCCCGATCGATTGAAAAACGAACTTGTCTATTGAATGAGTGGACTGCGATGGATGCTGTAGTATGGTTAGCTAGTCTATATGGGCCAACGGGTGTTTTATTGCTTGTGATGATAGGAAACAGACCAGTGGGTATTGTGACAATGCTTTCATCGAAAAGTTAGTTTTAAAAAAGGTTTTACATTCAATCATTTTAAATTGGTTCTACGATGATTTTATGTTCTTAAACAAATATATATATATATATATATATATATATATATATATATATATATATATGCATGAATATACTAATATTCTGTCTCTGTATTGCAGGGGTGTTTTCTGTAGGCCTACATATTGTGGACATATCTTCACTTTTGACACCCACACACCCACACACACCCCAACCCCCCCCCCCCCCCCCCCCCCCCCCCCCCCACACACACACACACACACACACACAGATGTTTCAGTTTTTGCAACAGTAGGCTACCATGGTTTTAAAAAATATGAAGGTTGCATCAAAATTGGAACAAGAATTGTCCTGATAAAAACAGTCGTTAGTATCTGTTATCTATTTTCCCCAGGCTGTACAATCTGGCTGAACATACCAGGGTACCTTCAAACCACACACATTGTCACATTTTAACCGCTGCTAACGACACACACACGCACGCACGCACGCACACACACACACACACACACACACACACACACACACACACACACACACACACACACACACACACACACACACACACACACACACAAAATAAACGCTACAAATGCATGCTTATCATTTTAATCATAATGCATAATCCTTTTTTGGACCAAACCTAGTTAATTGTTTGTGTGTGTGTGTGTGTGTGTGTGTGTGTGTGTGTGTGTGTGTGCGCGCGCGCCCCTGCGCGCGTGCATGTGGTTGTAAATGGTTCCCTCCCACTCTCGCCTCTCTGCAGATGAGAGGCGAGGAGGAGGGAGGCAGCCAAAGCAGGAAGGAAGGAAGGAAGGAAGGAAGGCAGAAGGAAAGGAAAGGGAGCCAGGCTGTGAATGCTAACAAGCCGTCGTGGTCGCGTAGCTCTAGAGGTGGAGAAATCCACAAGAAATCCAGCTATGGAGAACAACGACGACCACTATTAACACCTACTATGCGCCAGTGCAGTGATCGCCCACTGAGCACCGAACCACCGGCCGTCTGAACGCTGCAGAAACCCTCTTTTTACGCGGAGTGAAATGCGTCGCGGCTGCAGGGGACTGAGCTTCTGACAATGGAGATTGAAAATATCGTGGCCAACACGGTTCTCCTCAAGGCCAGAGAAGGTAAGTGTCCTGATCCACTGGACGAAAGAGTTTTTTTCTCTCTCTCTCTCTTTGTACCGCGGGGAGGATCCGGAGATGATCCGGAGGTGATCCGGGCCATGGCTGTGCTGCGCCCGGCCGGACTGCGCCTCCGTGCGTTCCCCTCCGGTCCTCCACGGTTCCCCTACGCAGTGTTTTTCCTCCTCCCGGAAAACACCGAGGCGATGTCCGTACTGGAAGCCAGCTGTTTATTGCCCAGTTCCCCCTATAAAGGGTGGCTTCAGGGCTGGATTGACAGGCCTGGTCCGGGTGAACTGGTCCAAGATCCGAGTTATGTCATCAAGACGAGCAATTATTCTCCTCAGGAGGGAAGCTTTGGGTGGCTTTTGAGAATAAAGGCTTATGATGGCACTCCAGGCAGTGTCCATTATCCAGGATGAGATCAGAACAGGCCGACACGGTGATCCAGGCCTCCTCCTCCGGTATGGGGGAGAGCTGCTTTACCTGTCGTCTCTCCTCTGCATTGTTAACCATAATGAAGTGCGTAATTCCTGCCGTGCAGAGCGCCATAGGACACCCGTTTGACGCAGAAATATTAATTCCACTGCATTGACATCTGGAGAGCGGAGGAGACCCTGACGACTGGTCTCACCGTTTAGGGTTTGATGATGAGCGGTTGAATCTGGGGAGCGGGTGATGGGCCTTCCAGCCCCCCCCCCCCCCCCCCCCCCCCCCCACCTGGGTATAGGTTCCACTGGACCCGGGGGTTCTGTACAAACAAAGGTCTGTGTCTTTATACACGGATGAATTTCACTGTGATAATGATGCATGAATCGGGGGGAAAAGGCCATGCAGAGACCCTTTAGTGGGGGTGAGGGGGGTGAATCCATCCTCATCAGACGGAACCAGGAGGTGTCGACTCGGCTGTGATTAAAGGTGAACCGTGCCGCTTTTATTCTCTCCAAACGGAGTGGAACTGTGAGGCGTTGGGCCCCCTGGACCATGAGGCTGTATGTCTCAACGGTACTGGTTCCAGTGGTGTTGGCGATGGTTCACTTTACCGGACAACAATGCATTTAGAATGGGCTACATAAGTTGAGGATCATGTGTTCACAACATTCTCGTTGCAAGAGGAGGAGGTCTCGCCTCATATGCGAGGCCTTCCTGTCCCTCAGGGGCTGTGGTTATGACCTAAACCCAATGAGTGAGCTACATGTTATATACTTGACTTGTAAGGCAAGGTATTTGCTAGAATAGATGGTGGGGTTGATGTGCAATGATGAGTAAATTTGCTTTAAGTAGGCCTGTTACTTTAGCTACGAAAGTAAGCAAAATTGTTTATTTCTTTCAAATGCTAATCAAATATCTTTATTGTATTTTTAAATGACAATTAGTTGTTCAATGAAGACACAATCAGAGCTGCGGTTAACTACTGTTGCTTTCAGGATTTCCTAATCAAATGCAATGCAAAAGCTGCATGACAGTTGTGTGTGATGTTATCTCATTGCCCGGAGACACTTTGGTTCTGCACCAGAGGGGTCACCATAGAGCTGAGATCCCTCTGACGCTACAGAGAAGACGCGTAGACCTCAGCTCCCCCACAGCCTCGGTGCAGAGCTCTTCCATTACCTGTTGACTGTGGTCGCGACAGCTCTATATAACCACACTCAGTCAGTCTTAGCATGCTTTTACAGTAAGCAAACCAATGGTCCCCTGTTTAACTGAACTTTGTCATTTCCTAGTTTCAGCTCATAGGACAGCAGAGTTGTTATGTAATGCTTCACGTGGTTGTTCGAACTAGAGTACCGTTCATGGGAGGGATTGTGGCTGTTCTGCGTTGAGCCCGTTGAAGCAAATATCTCTGCTCTTGATTTTTCTAGGATGAAAGATGATCTATGTTTCCTTGGTGTTTTTTATCGGAATGCAATACAAAGTAATGATAGTAATAATGCATAATATTGATTTCAGTGGTAAGTCACTACGTGGGCTCCCCAAAAGTAACCCCAAAACCAATAACTACCCAGAATTATGTTTAATAAAATCTTATCTAATAGGAAGTTCTACGATATATATAAAAATAATAGATATAGATATAAAAATAATACTTTGTCTAATAAAGATAACTTCAATAACTTGAAAATGGATGGAAGGAAATAAATTGAAAGGGAATCCCTACAATAGCAATCCCTAGAATAACAACAGCTCTCCATAGATACTCTGAATGCCTAATGAATAAAGCCTACCTAAAATGAAAACCATGTTAACACAATAAGTTATCCTGGTTTTGCAACAGCCCGATATGATAACTGTTTTAATTTACTTAACTACTCAAGCTAAGAGCTGGACCCTCGCGTTGTATCCCCCACATTCTCCTGCTGTTAGAGGGTCAACGTTTCCTACCAAGCCCAGGTGGACTGGTATAATATTATAGGTATTATTGGTATAATCTAGATCAGAACCTAGCATACATCTCAAGCATTGAATTACAATAACATTCATGGCATTTCGCAGACGCTTTTATCAAAAGCGGCTAACAGAAAGTACATTTGTCAGAAGAAAGAGAAACCACATTATATCTCTGTGGGTACAGTTAGGATGTTCATAGAACCAAGTGCCAAGAACTAACTATCACCTGGATAACCCTTTCCCCGTATACAACAAAGATGGCTAGGATAAGATGCTACACCATGCTAAGTACTACTTTTAAGTGCAAGGACGTATTGGCTTTCAACCTTTGTAGTTGGTGTCAGCCCTAAACCAAAAAAGGGTGGATGTGCTTTCCTACCACCACCTCCCACCTACAGGCCTACCCAGAGCCTGCTCCACCTCCTCCCTCCTCCACCCTACCCAGAGCCTGCTCCACCTCCTCCCTCCTCCACCCTACCCAGAGCCTGCTCCTCTCCTAACACCTCCTCCACCCTCCACTCCTCCACCACGGAGCTCTTGTGCTTTCCCAGCACCTCCTTCCCTCCCTCCTTCCTCCTTCCTCCACCCTAACCCTGCTTCTTCACGGAACTCGTGTCCTCTCCTAACACCTCCTCCCTCCCCTCCTCCTCCTCCTCCTCCCCTGCTGTGGCGGTCAGCGTGACGTGGGCCGGCGGAGGTTTATGAGTCCTGCGGCCGGCGCCGGGCTCGCTGTCGTTGTCGTCACTCCGGGTGTTTCCCTCCGGCGGCGCTCCTGAACCGCGACCGCGGCGGAGCCGTAACGCCGACCACATCAGCCCCCTGATGTGGTCGGTGTTACACGGCCGTTACGGCTGCCGCTGGCCCGCCGCCACAGGGCCCCACGCAACGCCTTACGGAAACACTGACAGAAACGGCGGTTAGCGGTTAACTGCTAGTTTACTGCGACGTCCGCTAGCCGACTCACCTTGCTGAGTTGGCAGTTCGGCTTTTATTTAATTGTTGTTTAATTTGAGCGTCGTTTGTTCGAGAAGGCGGTTACTTTTGTGTCAAATAAGTTTCAGCCATTTTGAATACCCTTCAACTGTAATTTTTTTATTTGACTGGTTTCATATTTCTATGTTTCGTTTCAGACGAATGTCGTCTTTAGAAAATGGAAAAGAATAGAAAATAAACTCATGTTTTTGTAAGGTTATTATGTACGCACTTATTGTATGTTGTACATCGTCTTATCCTAGCTATCTGTTGTATACGGGGAATGGGTTAGCCTAGAGTACGTTAGTGCTTGCTTGGCACGTGGTTCTATGAACATCTTTAACTGTACCGACAGAGATATATTGTTGTTTCTTTCTTCTGACAATTGTACTTATTGTAAATCGCTTTGGATAAAAGCGTCTGCTAAACGCCCTCAATGTATTTGAGTAAATTTATAGGTGGTGTTTTTTCTCCCTGCTACATTAGACCACGTCTCTTTGATCAGTCAACGACCTCTACATCGTCAGTGTCACGGTTTCACCACTGGTCCGGGATCTGTTTGACTCAGTGGGCGCACTGGTCCGGGATCTGTTTGACTCAGTGGGCGCACTGGTCCGGGATCTGTTTGACTCAGTGGGCGCACTGGTCCGGGATCTGTTTGACTCAGTGGGCGCACTGGTCCGGGATCTGTTTGACTCAGTGGGCGCACTGGTCCGGGATCTGTTTGACTCAGTGGGCGCACTGGTCCGGGATCTGTTTGACTCAGTGGGGACACTGGTCCGGGATCTGTTTGACTCAGTGGGGACACTGGTCCGGGATCTGTTTGACTCACTGGGGACACTGGTCCGGGATCCGTTTGACTCAGTGGGCGCACTGGTCCGGGATCCGTTTGACTCAGTGGGGACACTGGTCCGGGATCTGTTTGACTCTATGGGGCCGACCACTGCGCTGGAAGTCTTTAAATGATGACACGCTTGTCTTAAAGCGGTGAAACACACACTATTTAAACTTAAATTGTGTGTTAGTTTTATATCCTCTCCCACCTTAAGTTTCAGAGGGAATACAAGTAATGTACATTATATACACTGTGTAAATAAACACAGTATAGACTCAGTTTATACGCAGTATATACGCATTATATATGTTCAATATTCCCCCTCTTTGCTCCCTTATCTCCATAGCTTATTGAGAGCAGAGTTATGTCAGATTAGTCTTGTTAACACGTTAGACAATGTTTTACAAATATCCCCCCCCCCCCCCCCCCCCCCCCCCCAGAGTGCCACAAAATGTCCATGCACATGTCCTATATTAGTGAAATTCCCCATTAAAGATCAATATCCTTGATGGAATAGTGTGAAATGTTGTCTAGTCTTTGGACCGAGACTGAACAGGAGAAACAAGGAGCCGTTTAGTTTCACAACCTTGCCTACCCTTTATAATGAGTATAGTCATAAGAACACATTTATAACAGTGAATCAAGCTTTTGAAGTCATCCTTTGCTGCATGGCGATACGTCTCAGTCACCAGAACACAGTTTATAGTATTTATTTTGTAGATAACAATATATTGCTGTCGGTGCAGTAAGGATGTGCATAGAACCGAGTGCCAAGCACTAACCATCACCAGGTTAAACCATTCCCCGTACACAGCACAGATAGATGCTACAAGACGCTACACGATGCTAAGGACTATTTAGCTATTTACGCTCCGAGGCGGATCGGGTCCACCTAAGGCCAGCTGAGGATCCGGTCCGTCTCAGGATCCGGTCCGTCTCAGGATTCGGTCCGTCTCAGGATTCGGTCCGTCTCAGGATCTCAGGATCCGGTCCGTCTCAGGATCCGGTCCATCTCAGGCGGGACTCAGCTCAGCTCAACGATCTTAAACCTGTAATCGAAACGCAGATCGACACGGAGTGGTTTGACTGGACAGCATGGAGTGGTTTGACTGGCCAACAGGGCCTAGTTATACTGGGCAACACTGTGGTTTGAATGGTCAACTGGTCGTGGTTTGACTGGCAAACACACGGTGCTGTGACTGGGCCAACACGGTGGTTTGAATGGCCAGTAGGGCCTGGTTTGACTGGGCAACAGGGCCAGGTTTGACTGGGAAGAACGGATTAGATTGACTGGTCAACAGTTCGTGGTTTGACTGGGACGAACGGATTGGTTTGACTGGGCAACACTATGGCTTGACTGGTCAACAGTTTCTGGTTTGACCAGGAAGAACGGATTGGTTTGACTGGGCCAACACGGTGGTTTGACTGGTCAGCACTGCTAATGGAGATGGCTGAAGTGAGCGCCTTGTAGCCAAACAAACGGCCCCCTATTTACTTAATAAGTTGTTTTTACGTCTGTCGGGTCGGTCTGCTGTCTCATCCATCTCTACTTCTGTTGGTAAACACGTGTTGGACGGAAATACCTTGATTTCCAAGATTGTCCCTTTATTGCATTACTGACGGTAAGAGATCATTCTGTCCACTCCACCGGCCTCCCGTCAGCCTTCCTTCACTGTTCAGCTGACGAAACAAATACACAGAGAGGACAGGAGGTGAGAGCGCAACTACTTTACATGTTAGCTTAGGATTGAGCACGGAGGGACACACTATAGCTCAGGAGGCGGTGTTTAGCTGGACTATAGCCGTACTGTCTTTGGTTAAAGGAAACAGTTTATGTAAATGTGCCATTTACCGTGACGGAATGTTTGGTAAAAAAAAACTGCTTAATTTGTTAATTCTGGTTCATATTCTCGAGTACCTAACTTGATCACTTGCCGGATATATACTGTATATCTATATCTTTATCGAGATATGGATAGATATAGATACAGATAGCTATAGATAAATAGATATAGTTAGATAGCTGTAAAGATATATAGTTTATTCAGAGGACAAAAGATTACTGCTCCAAGTTGATTCACTCAATGATAAATTCTAGAGAACTCATCCATGTAGGTTAATATTTGTTCCAATTGACGACAGCAGAACCACTTCATATAGATGATCCATCTCTGGCACTACACCAGTACCCTCCAGGCAGGCAGGGAGGATCTTCTTCAGTACACGCAGTTTCACCAGCGTTACTTTTAACCATGAATCAAAAATAATTCACTGGGTCGTTGTCAGGATTCATATGACGAATACGCAGTTCACGTGACCCCATATTACGAGCTGACTCGGCTTTACTTTGAGAATGACGACATGGAGAGACCACCTTGAAATGTTGGCATTATATTATGTATAATTACGATATACATTATTATTTTTATTCAATAGAGTACAGCAAAACGACTCACTCCCTGCTTTAAGCAGAGCGGCAATCAAACGAGGATGGGTGTTTACATTGGGGTCCTGCTCTCTCTCGACTCCCCCCATCCTTACACGGTCTAATGCGTCTTCTTTATGACCTAGTGTCCTTTGTTTATCTGCCTGTGTGTGTGTGTGTGTGTGTGTGTGTGTGTGTGTGTCAAAAGTGAAGATATATCCACAATATGTAGGCGCCCTTACTGTACTGACAGGGATATTTTGTTTCTCTTTCTTCTGACGAATGTACTTATTGTAAGTGGCTGTGGATAAAAGCGTCTGCTAAATGCCCTAAATGTAGCACTACAATTAACACACACGCATCTAAGTTTGTGTGTCTGAGGTTGTGTGCGTGAAGAGGCCTGAGGAAGGGGTGTGTGTGGGGGGGGGGGCTGGTAGGAAAAGTCAGGGGGCATGAGAATGAAACGGGGATGGAAGTGTGTGCAGTCTTGCTTGATATTTACACATTCTCCCTCTCCCTCCCTCTCTCCCCTCTCTCTCGCCCCGGCTCAGCTGATGTGTGTGTTCCAGTGTGTGGATATACAGTTAGAAATACCTTGTGCAAACACCGGGCCCATTCTCTGAATAGGCAGCAGGCGTACGAGGGCCTAATGCCTTCCTTATCAGGGACTGCTCCGGCCTGCCACTGCAGTCGTTGGCCCGTTTGCCCAGCTCCTGCCCCATTGTGCCCATGCTACAGCGGGGCCTGAACTGTGGCTGACCTCGCGTTTCCTACTATTAGACCGAGTGCGTCACTCAGACGGTGAACTGTTATGAATTTGAAAAAGGCGACAAAGAGAATGCACAGCCAGGCCGGGAGTACGCGAGTGAGGTAGTGTTAAGAGGCCAGTCCGTTTTGACTCACCGTGTCTTGTGGTGTTTGTTGGAATTTAAACGTGGTGTATACGTTATGACATCATGTACGTTCGTTGTTAATCTCCTGGCCTTAGAAGTCTTGTATTAATGACGGTCTTGGTTACAGGGCTGTGGAATTACTGATTGTCGTTACATTGTCTTCTTAAAAAAGAGCTGAAATTGCAGATTCTGTTTCCTCCTAGCGGTTTAAGCTTTTTCAAGCCGCTAAAGTGATCCAGGGTTGGTGATCTGTGCATTAAAAATAGTACTTAGCATTGTGTATCATCTTACCCTAGCTATCTTTGTTGTATTCCGGGAATGGGTTAACCTAGTGATTGTTAGTGCTTGGCACTTGGTTCTGTGAACATCCTTACATTACCGACAGAGATATATCGTTGTTTTTTTCTCTTTCTTCTGACAATGTACTTATTGTAAGTCGCTTTGGATAAAAGTGTCTGCTAAAAGCCCTCGATGTAAATTTAAATATAGGCAATACTGTGCGTATAGTCCAACATATGCCGGTCCAGACCCCCTCCCTGCTCCTCTTCCTCAGGCTGAAGGGGGGGGGTGGGAGTTAGAGTAGCATATTGGGTAATGTTGGCTTGTTCTTGGCCATAACACACTCTGAGCCTGTGAAAACAACAAAACTGTTTTTCTTAGTTTTTTGACTTAATAATCTAAGTTACGATCCAACCAAGTTTATTGTTGCCCAATTTTTGAAGGGAGAATATTCTGAAAGTTTGAAAATGACAAACCAGTTCCTTTCTATGTTTACAACACGTTGTAATTATTTAGAGAATCTTGGAAAGATGTTTCCTTTGAGCAAATCTTTTCAGGGTTTTTGACATAGTTTCAATGTTGGTTTAGGAGCAGCTGTTGAAAAAGGCGTCTCTCTCTCTCTCTCTCTCTCTCTCTCTCTCTCTCTCTCTCTCTCTCTCTCTCTCTCTCTCTCTCTCTCTCTCTCTCTCTCTCTCTCTCTCTCTCTCTCTCTCTCTCTCTCTCTCTCTCTCTCTCTCTCTCTCTCTCTCTCTCTCTCTGAGGGGCAACCAAAGTTAAATAAACAGCTTCTCCCTGCTGTCTGCATTAAGGGCCGCTGCACATGGCTCTGACGTCAGACTGACATTAAACAGGGTGGGGTGTACACACACACAGTGATACTCTTTATCTTATCCCAAGTATTTTCTATACCTCCCTTTGCTCTTTTACCGTCAAAGTATACAATAAACGTGCTTCTATTGGACGTGTCCCTGTAACACCCTCGGTTCCTCTGACGTGTGCAGGGAGGCGTGTTTACGAGGACTGACTGACACCCTGTGAGTTGACCCACGGCCTGTCGGTGCACAGAGAAGTCCTCCAACACTACAGTTTGGCCAGGGCACCATTGCATCCGTCTTTCCCTCCTTGTGTGTGTGTGTGTGTGTGTGTGCGTGTGTGTGATTGCATGACACCGGCTGCAACTTTCATAACGGGTTAATCCGCCCGCCGTCACGTTCCCTGATGGCGCTGAGCTCTGAACGGCAGAGCCTCCGATCGCACAATGAGCTGCTCACAGGCTGCGCGCGGCTCCCAGGGTTGGCTGAGGTGACCGGGCTGATTATTGATGGGCCCGGGGATGGGGGGGGGGGCCTGACACCACGGGGACCTGCAGCCGTTTGGATCAATCGCTCTTTTTTTTCTGTCTTTCTGCAATAGTGACCGTAGAGAGAATGCGACCGAAATACATTCAGCGAAGTTTTTTTTTTTTGTTTAGATTTTGTGCAACACAGGGGGTGTGTGTGTGTGTGTGTGTGTGTGTGTGTGTGTGTGTGTGTGTGTGTGTGTGTGTGTGTGTGTGTGTGTGTGTGTGTGTGTGTGTGTGTGTGTGTGTGCATGCAGGGTGCTTGTGGTTCCTGTGTGTGTGTGTGAGTGTGTGTGTGTGTGTGTGTGTGTGTGTGTGTGTGTGTGTGCATGCAGGGTGCTTGTGGTTCCTGTGTGTGTGTGTGTGTGTGTGTGCATGCAGGGTGCGTGTGGTTCCTGTGTGTGTGTGTCAGTTTCATTGTTTCTTGTGAGTATTGTGTGTGTGTGTGTGTGTGTGTGTATATCTTTGTGTGTGTTTTTCCGTATTGATATGTCAGTGCACTCCCATGCCTCTACCAGGCCACCTGGTGTGTGTGTGTGTGTGTGTGTGTGTGTGTGTGTGTGTTGAGCTCCAGGACAGAGGATAAACCCCCCACCCCTCTTGTTTTTTAAGCCTGGCAGCAGGACATCAAAACTGGCACAGGCCCAAAGGATACCATTAGGTGAAGTGTGGTTGTGTGTGTGTTGTTGCCTGTGTGTGCGGTTGTGTGTGTGTTGTTGCCTGTGTGTGCGGTTGTGTGTGTGTTGTTGCCTGTGTGTGTGCGGTTGTGTGTGTTGTTGCCTGTGTGTGTGTTGTTGCCTGTGTGTGTGCAGTTGCTTGTTTGTGTGTTGTTGCCTGTGTGTGCGGTTGTGTGTGTGCGGTTGCCTGTGTGTGCGGTTGCCTGTGTGTGCGGTTGCCTGTGTGTGCGGTTGTGTGTGTGTGTTGTTGCCTGTGTGTGTGTGTGTGTTGTTGCCTGTGTGTGCGGTTGTGTGTGTGTGGTTGTGTGTGTGTGTTGTTGCCTGTGTGTACGGTTGCCTGTGTGTGTTGTTGCCTGTGTGCGGTTGTGTGTCTGCGGTTGTGTGTGAAGCCAACCTTTCTGGTCACATGGTCACATGCAGGCCTGGGTTAAGATGAACGCGTGACCTCTGGCTCAGCCGAGGCAAACTCTTAACTCACAAACAAACTCTGCTACTGGGGAGGTCTCGTTCGCTGGTGAATGCTCCTAGATGGAGATGGGGGAACTCTTGAAGCCTAATGGTGAAGCGTAGCGAGGCAGAAGGGCAGGCTCTGTTGGATCTGTTGTTTGAGCGGGACATTGGCATCACCAGGGTTCGGCAGAATCATCGACACTGGGGCCAGGCAAGAACAGAAAAGGATTGCAACCGTCGTTGATTAAAAGCTTACACCAAATATAACCTGTGTAATGCATATTAAACACATATGGTTGTATGTTGTACGTCCTGGCACTTAATTTACACACTTATTGTACGTGGCAACACACTTATTTTAAGTGCCAGTGACTACGTCCTGGCACTTGAAAATAGTACTTAGCATTGTGTAGCATCTTATCCTCGCTATCTCTGTTGTATACGGGGAATGGGTTAACCTAGTGATGGTTAGTGCTCGGCGCTCGGTTCTATGAACATCCTCACTGCACCGACAGCGATATATTGTTGTTTCTCTTTCTTCTGACAAATGTGCTTATTGTGCGTCGCTTTGGGTAAAAGCGTCTGCTGAACGCCCTGAATGTAAATATGAAGAACATGTCTGACGTTTCCTCCTTGTTTCTCTCTGATCTCAGGTGGAGGAGGCAAGCGTAACGGGCGGAGCAAGAAATGGAAGGAGATGTTGAAGCTGCCCCACATCAGTCTGTGTGAAGAACTCCGTCGCACCATCGGTAAGTGTGTGTGTGTGTGTGTGTGTGTGTGTGTGTGTGTGTGTGTGTGTGTGTGTGTGTGTGTGTGCGCGCGCGCCACGATGCCTTGTTGTCAGGGCGAGTCCCACTGTGGGAGGAAGTTCAAATTGGACGCTCTTCCTGTTTCTACCCTTCCCCACCCACAGTTACAAGAAGGGTGCAGGAAGTGTGTATGTGAGACAGGCTAGCTCTGTGTCTATGGGTGTTCGGTCTGGTACAGATCCCCCCGGTTGGTGGTCGGTGGGGGGGGGGGGGGGGGGGCACGGCCCTGTGTATCGCTGTCACTCCACCGACTTGAGAGGACGGGAGATCACAATGCAACCTTGTTCCTTAATGCGCCCCTCAATAACCCTTAAAAACCCAATAAGAGGTCAATTTCACATTTCTGTTGTCCACAACTTCCTCTATCTGCGTTCAGTTGTATTCGGTTACTAAGCAGACTAGTCGAACTTGGATAGATCTTATCCTAGCTATCTCTGTTGTATCCGGGGAATGGGTTAACCTAGTGGTTGTTAGTGCTTGGCCCTTGGTTCTATGAACATCATTACTGTACCGGCAGAGATATAATGTTGTTTCTCCTTTTTCTGCCAAATGTGGTTCTTGTAAGTCGCTTTGGATAAAAGCGTCTAAATGCCCTAAATGTAAATGGAATAACCCTTAATAACACAATTAGAGGTCAATCTAAGATTTCTGTTGTCCACAACTTCCTTCATTTCCGTTCAGTTGTATTCGGTCGCTAAGCAGACACTTTCTCATCTTCAAAGCAAGCGAAAACGTGACGCCGAGAACAACACGATTCATATTGGGTGACTGTACCGTTTGTATTTTTAGTGTTAGTATTTATTAGTAGTATTGGGTTAGTAATAAGAAAGTCCAAGAAAAGGAAATGATTGTGCTGCTGCAAGCGGAGGTCTCTGAAAACAAGATGTGAGGAGACTGTCTCCCCACTCCCTCGGAGACTCGTATCGTCGGCGTCTCCGCACGCTAGTGCGTCAGAGCTCTTCAGATACCAGAGTGCTGGCCTCCCTCAGATACACTATCTCGCCCTCCCCCCTAGCCTCCCACCTATCTCTCCCGCTATCTCTTTTCTGCCTACTCTCCCCCTCTCGATCTCTCTGTCTCTCTCTCTCTCTCTGTCTCTCTCTATGTCTCTCTCTCTCTGTCTCTCTCTCGCTCTCTGTCTCTGTCTCTCTCTCTGTCTCTCCCTCTGTGTCTCCCCCTCCGTCTCTGTCTCCCCCTCTGTGTCTCCCCTCTCTCTGTGTCTCCCCCTCTCTCTCTCTCCTCTCCTATTCTGCGAGAGGGAGAGAGTGTGATGGAGTTGGGGAGGAGAAGCAAAATATGGATTAAAAACGCAACAAGACTTATACGCTTGGAGAGCCCGGGGAGGGAGGGAGGGAGGGAGGGGAGGGAGGGAGGCTGAGGAGGGTGAGGCTGAGTAGTTTTGAGTCAGTCGTACGTCACTGCTTCCTTCCTATTTCTCTGGGTAGCATTAGGAGGCTGCGGTGGGGAGAGCATGCACAAGATGCAGCACGGGGTCTGGGTGCATGCGCCTACATTTACATTCAGGGCGTTTAGCAGACGCTTTCATCCAAAGCGACACACAACGGTTCACACACACATTCACACACCGACGGCGGAGTCAACCACGCATGGCGACAGCCAGCTGGTCAGGAGCACTCAGGGTGAGACGTCTCGCTCAGGGACACCTCGACACTCTTATGCACCTAGGAGGAGCCGGGGATCGAACTAGCAACCTTCCGGTGACCAGCCAACCCGCTCTACCTCCTGAGCTAAGCGGAGAGGAGAGGAGGGTGCAGAACAGACTGAAGGCCTCAGCCGGCTGCTTGTGTAGAGGACCGTTACGGGGCTGAATGGGATAAGAATCCGATGCTTATATAAACATGGACGCTGCCGTCGGCCGACCCGTGTTTATTGTTGCGAGGCTGTTGATTTAGCTCTGTTTGTCTCGTGGCTCTCTCTGGTCGTTCTGTTTATCTGCCTTAAAGTTTCCATGGTTTGTCTTTAACGGAGCACTAACAGAATGACATCGGGACCCATGCTGGAGTCACAGTTGAGATCGGGTTAAATCTCCCTGCAGACGTCAGGACCGCAGAGTCGCTCACCAGCTTCGGCAAAAGACTCAAGACTCACTCGTTCAGAGTTCACCTGGCCTCTGCATAGGCTCCCCCCATCCCCTCCCACCCCTCTTATGCACTTGTGTTGTGAATCCTGTTACCCTAGCTATCTCCGTTGTATACGGGGAATGGGTTAACCTAGTGATGGTTAGTGCTTGGCCCTTGGCTCTATGAATATCCTTACTGTACTGACTGATATATTGTTGTTTGTCTTTCTTCTGACAAATGTACTTATTGTGTGTCGCTTTGGGTAACAGCGTCTGCTAAACGCCCCCAATGTAAATGTGAATCTCGTACCCTCGTCTGCTTTGGACCCTCAGCTTGTATTTGACCTCCTTTGGATGACCTTGCGCATCGCTGGGAGTGGCGTAGAGGAGAGCGGTCCGTAAATAGTCTCACCAGGAGGTCCGCTGTGCGTATCTATTATTTCATAATCCCACCACATGCGTACATGCGGCCCTGCTGTCGGAGGGTCCACGCGTCACGGTTACATGGACGTGTTGCATCACCTGTATCGCGCCGTGCATCGGATCACACACCGCCCCCCCCCCCCCTCCGCACTACGGCCGCTAACGCGCAGCGAGAAGGAGGAGTGGAGTGGAGAGCGTTGGCGTCAGAGCGGCGTTGCCGGGCTGCGGCGGTAATGTCAGGTGTTTGACCCTCGCTTCGTCAGCACCCAGACCTTCTAGAAACAACTCCAAATGACATTAAGTGGGCCGCAGTCACCGCCGCCGCTGCTGCAGCCGGCTCTCTGGAAGCTAATCTCTCTCGCTGTTGGAAAAGGCGAATCTGGTCTGTGTTCACGAGAGCCTCGCTGTGTCTCTCTCGCTGTGTGTGTCTCTCTCTCTCGCTGTCCGTCTCTCTCGCTGTGTGTGTCTCTCTCTCTCGCTGTCCGTCTCTCTCGCTGTGTGTCTCTCTCTCGCTGTGTGTCTCTCTCTCGCTGTGTGTGTCTCTCTCTCGTTGTGTGTGTCTCTCTCTCGCTGTGTGTGTGTGTCTCTCTCGCTGTCCGTCTCTCTCTCTGTGTCTCTCTCTCTCTCTGTCTCTCTCTCTCTCTCGCTGTGTGTCTGTCTCTCTCGCTGTCCGTCTCTCTCTCTCTCTCTCTCTCTCTCTCTCTCTCTCTCTCTCTCTCTCTCGCTGTGTGTGTGTCTCTTGTTCTCATTCTCCGTTCCGACCTGTACTCGTGTTTTAGATTCCATATCATGCTTTTTTAGGGTTAATAATCTCTCTCTCTCTCTCTCTCTGTCTTTGTCTGTGTGTCGCTGTGTCTCTCTCTCGCTGTGTGTGTGTGTCTCTCTTGTTCTCTGACCCGTTCTCGTGTTTTAGATACCGTATCATGCTTTTTTAGAGTTAAAAATTGCATTTTGGGGTATCACTAGAATAGGGGTACATGCCTGTATGTCAGAAATAACGCTTATTATTCTCAAATTGCTATTTTTGCAAAAACAATTTCAGCATCTTTCAAAGACGTTCTGATTTGCGTCCTGTCGCTTTAAGGCCTCCCTCCCACTTAGCCCGGTCTGCTGTGATTGGTCAGCACGCCAACTCTGTTGCAATTGGTTGAACACTTTGCGTGTGTGTCGGCAAATTCACAGCCCCGAGAAGTTGTAAACATTGCGGGTAGTCGGGAGGAGGCGGGACTTCTGCACTTCAGCACCGCCCACTGCACAGTCTGACGTCGCGCTGTTACGGAGGTAAAGTCTGAGCGCAAACGAGCTGTTTCACACACTTGAGGGGTGTTCTCGGTGAGCACGAAGCCTCATATGTATACGCGTGAAACATGTGTACATACGTCATATAATTGTCTAAAGCAAAGGGACAGGTTGAAAAAGCACGGTCCCGGCCCTTTAAACCCGGGGTTCACGGTGTAAACCACCCTATGTTCCTGGGTGGCTCTCTTACCGATGGCCCACTGCAGGTTGGGGCGTTCGGCCGGAGACTCGTTGCGTAGCAGCAGAGGACCGGTTGGCCAATCCTCGTTTGGCCAATCCTCGTTTGGCTGCTCCTCGAAGCCACTCGTACTTTTTCGAGTGCACAGTCACGCGAACATCCCAACACACCGTGCACACGTCGTCCCCTCCTGCAGAAACTCGTCATACTCTCAGTTTTAACGTCGTTGCAGTTTTATTTTTTTTGGGGGGTTGGGCGCAGGCGGTTCGATAGGCGTTCCCCCCTCAACGTTTCTCTTCATGAGTTTCCAACTCGCTCACCTCCTTTTTCTCTCCTCTCATCGCTCCTCCTCTCTCCTCATCAACTTTTCTCTCAACACTTTTTTTTTTTATCAAAGGGATATTCTTCTCCAGGAGTGGGAGAACGTTCTCTCACGCAAGGAGGACATTTTTCATCGGTGGAATGCTGGCGACTGCAGTCCTATTGAAATGATTGGCAGTCATTCACATATTTGCACTACACACACACACAAATGCTTACACACACACGCTTACGCACACGTACGCACACGCATGCTTACGCACACGTACACACGCACATGCTTACGCACACGTACACACGCACGTGCCTACGCACACGTACGAACACACACATGCTTACGCACACACACACACACACACACACACACACATGCTTAGGCACACGTATACACACACACATGCTTAGGCACACGTATACACACACACATGCTGACGCACAACTTCACACACACGGGCCAAAGAAACTAGTGTCTCCTTCCAGCTCAGGGCTCACCTGCTGGTGTTAGGATCCTGTTAAACGTTCCAGAACTCCGTTTACAACCTAAAACACGTTCCCAGACTGTAGGCTTTGGGTCCCAGAGGGTTCTGATTGGTTTGACGTTTCACATTGCTCAACGCGAAAGCCATTAAAATGATTTAAGGCGGTTCATCATTCTCCATTTGCACTGAACAATCCTATATATGTACTTCCAAGTAATGGCTTGATTTGGGGTTCTTTTTCCTCAAATTAATTTCAATTAAGATGTAGAAATGACAACCAAAACACCCAAGAATAGTGTTTACATTTAAAGTCACATTTACATTTAGGGCATTTAGCAGACATTTTTATCCAAAGTGACTGACAATCAGTACATTTGTCAGAAGAAGGAGAAACAACAATATATCGCTGTGGGTACAGTAAGGATGTTCATAGAAACAAGTGGCAAGCACTAACAAGTAGTGTGAGTCAGTAATGAAGCCAAACTCTGATGGGTGAAGCCTACAGTCATTAGAGGCGTGTGATTTCACCCCCTCGTTCAGTCGAGTGGGATTTGAACATCCGGTCGGTTGGCCAACAGAAAGTTAAATGTCGGGCTTGAGGGTGAAGATGAAAGGTTAGAGGTTGTGAGAATCTTCCTTTACATGCCATCCATGTTCTAATGTGTACTGGTTTGTAAGTCACAGTTATTCAGATATCCTTTCTTTAATCAGGAGTTACCCGGCCTGCAATGATGCCTCAGAAATGCTTAGGCTTCATTTTGATTGGCTGTCAAATGAAACCGAGCGTTGTATTGTTGCCTATACTTGGGTAATGTATAAAGGAATAATCGGTTAACTCCATTCACTGAACAGGGCGATCCTCTTTATTTCCAGTGCTCCCAACACAAAACAGCGACCCACGCACACTTCCGTTCTGCTCCTTCAGAATAAGAGTCCCTAACAGGAACTGGGTTACATAACTCCCCTCCTTCAAAAAGAAACATCCCCGTTTCCACACAGCAACAACCTAAGCGTACTTAAGAAAAAGAAAACGGAACCACTTGCAATAGCATGTCGCTGTACCAAGGGAATATAACATTTTTTTTTTTTTTTTTTTTAAATAACAATCAAACACTATACTATTCCCTTAACCATAAACATGGAGCATCATACCCACTTTTCCTAATCAAAATAGTTGTTATTTTGCAAAAATAATAACAGTAACGAGGGTCTCCTCGGCTGTCCAGTCCCCATAGCAGGGTCCCTCGTCCTGCTGTGGTTGGGCATGAAGAGGGGAAGTGGGAGGGCAACTTGACAAGCCAGAGAGCAGTGGCAGTGTATAACGTTTTAGTCTGTCGTAATGGACTACCTGTGTCCGTCCGTCAGAGTCCCAAGGACAGGCAATCCGATAGGTGAGCCCAAGCTCTCCTTGAGAGCCCAACACAGCCAGGACCCTGTATGGTCCCTTCCAGTGGGGAGCCAGTTTCATACGGTCCTCTCTGTGGGATTATGAAGCCACACCGAATCTCCTACTGCATATGGTGTGTGACGGACGGTTCCGTCGTAGTACAGCTTTTGTTTCTCGTGTGCTTGGACACCGCTCTGTCTGGCACCACCAATCGCCATCTCCAGTTTCCCTGCCATAGAGGCCACAAAGTCTGCATGAGAAGAAGGTAAGTCTGATGGTACCTGTGATGGCACCAGCACGTCCACCGGGACCCGAGCTTCCCGTCCATGAACCAAATAGTTGGGAGAGTAGCTGGTGCTGGAATGAACAGACGTGTTATAGGTGAAAGCCACATGTTTCAGATAATCGTCCCATTCACCACCACAAGCAAGCAGCGATTTGGCAAGCTGGTCAATGAGGGTCCGATTAAAGCCTTCAACCATGCCATCCGATTTGGGTTTATACGGGGTGCTGCGTGTTTTTTTTAATCCCTAAACATTTACACAGTCTTTGCACAATCTCTGCTTCAAACCGCCGGCCTTGATCACCGTGAACAGCTTCTGGAATACCATGCACTAAAACATAATCCCCGAGCAAACACTGTGTTACCGACTGGGCTGTTAGGTTAGGAAGAGCATACAGATTTACAAATTTGGTAAAGTAGTCTTCTACCACCAATACATATCTGTTACCCTTGGAAGTCTTAGGCAGTTCAAGAATGTCAGTCGCCACTCTCTGAAATGGTAGAGTGGCTTGAGAACCCCCCATCGGCGCCCTATGCTTGGGCGCTGGGGCTCTGCGGGTTTGGCATGGGTTGCACTGCTCGCGCCACTGTTGAATATCCTTAAACATAGAGGGCCAATAACAAGTTTGCCCTGCCCGTTCCCATGCTCGCTCCGCAGAAAAGTGTGCCGAGGCAGGACCCCTGTGTAGGTGCTGCAGCACCTCAGGGACCAGCGAGGAGGGCACGACCACCTGACACGTGTCACCCCCCGTGCGGGAAGATTTCACTGTCCGGCAGAGCAGTCCATTTTTTACAGCAAGGCGGGGATATTCAGTCCATAATTTCCAACATTGCCGAGAGCTTCCTTTCATGTGCCCCCGCGGCGGTCGAGAACCACTCCCCTCAATCCATTGCAACACTGCACTTGTGTCAGGATCGGTCTTCTGCAGCTCTCTTATTCGAGTCCCGTCATGTGAAAGTGCATGCATGAAAGACTTGTCAGACTCACTGTCTGTGTCCACTTGCTGCCCTGTGGTGACGTCAGAGGTGCAGGGGTCCACAGCAGATGGCGAAGATGACAAAATGTCTGACCGGGGAACCAATGGCTCCGTGTCTGGGCCTACAGAATTCACCTGAGCAGCTGTCTCGTGATGGGTGTTATTCACCACACCAGACCCTGGGTTTTGAGGCCGCCTTGAGAGAGCATCAGCATTGACATGCTGCTGACCCTCTTTGTGCTGCATGACCCAGTTAAAAGGGTCGAGTTCTAACACCCATCTCGCTCTCCTTCCTGTGGGGTTCTTGTCAATCGACATGCTGCGAAGACCCAGCAGAGGCTTATGGTCAGTTATAATGGTGAAGGCGGCTGATCCAATGTAGTGACTGAACTGGCATACAGCCCACACCACAGCCCACAACTCTGTCGAAATGTAGACCAGCGCTTTTCGGTGGGAGCCAGCGACTGACTAGCATACACCACCACTCTCTCCAGCCCTTCCCTGTCCTGAGCCAACACAGTCCCCACAGCTTCCATGGAGGCATCTGTATACACTTTAAAGGGAACAGGAAAGTCTGGCATTGTGACAATTGGGGCAGATGAAAGTACTCCCTTCAAATATTCAAAGGCTCCCTCACATTCCGTTGTCCACTGGAACGGTATGTCTTTGCATGTTAAGCAGTGCAGAGGAGCCGCACGCCGGGAAAAGCCCTCGATAAAACGTCTATAGTATGAGCAAAGGCCCACAAATGCTCTCACCTCAGTCGGAGTCTTTGGTGTGGGCCACGTTCTGACTTTGTTTTTCGAGGGTCTGGCTGCAGGCCATGGCGGGACACAACATGGCCGAGGAACACCACGTGGTCTTGGGAAAGATGACATGTTTTAGGGTTTAACCTGAGGCCTGCTGATTGAATCCTGGAAAACCCTTCACGCAGAGAGGAAAGATGTCCCTCAAAGGTGGGGCTGTAGATCAGCACATCATCGAGATAGATCATGCACACCTGCCAGGGAAGCCCTCTTAGCACAAGCTCCATCATACGTTGAAATGTTGCAGGTGAGTTAGTGAGGCCCATTGGCACCGACCGCCACTGATAGAGACCTCTGCCGGTGGTGAAGGCAGTTTTCTCCCTGTCGTCCTCAGCAACCTCCACCTGCCAGTAACCGTTTGTGAAATCCAGGGTGGTGATCCACCAGGAGCCAGCTAGGGCATCCAAGGTGTCATCCACCCTGGGAAGAGTATGAGAGTCTTTGACGGTTATACTATTCAAGCGACGATAATCAATGCAAAACCTCCACTCCCCATTCCTTTTCTTCACCAGGACGAAGCATAGTCCAGTAGTGCATGGTTGACGTTAAGAAAGTCAAGTCCCAACAGTGCTGCTTGTTTGGACCCCCTAAGCACATTGAAAACATGCTGCCAGGGGTCTTCCCCTAGACGTAGAGTCGCATTAACGGTGCCCAATGTGTCTAGCATCTGACCATTCACAGCACGTGCAACAATGAAGTCTGCATTTAAAGGACGCCTTGTAACCCTGTTTTCCGCCGGGACCTCCTCCTGCTTCTCCCTCACGCCAGCCACGGTCGGGTGAGCGCCACCCGTGGTCACCCCGCGGGCGACGCTGCTGCTGCTGCTGCAGACGGGATCAGAGTCGGCACCGCATGCATCAACAGTCATTCAAAGCAGCGGTAGTAATCACACAACCGGACGGTGTAGAAAGTCCCGTCAGTTTAAAATAGTAATCCGGTTTTTAAATCCAAAAAAATTAAAGTTAAAATCGGCAGGATATAGAGCTAGTTAGCTTAAAAGAAGCTGCAAACAGTGTCAAATGTGATTTGTTCAGGTCGGCTCAGTAATATGATTGATGTGTTCAAATGCAACACGAAAAAGAAAATTGAGATTTTGGCGAAAACCTGTTTTCCCAGCAATATAAAATAGACAGTAAATATGGAATTATGACCTGTTTAACATCCTATCTTGAATTATGATCATCTTATCTGCAATTAAAGCAATAATACAAGTTCTATTTCAAGGAGTCTCGAAAATGGTATCAATATCAATAAAAATAAACGATCTCCTGTCATCTGAGAGAAATTAAGATGATTTAATTTATTTTTAACTGTTAGTAGGCCTATTTACCGGTTAAAGATCTTATCGGTTGACCGGTTAACCATGGACTTCCCTTATATACTGTATTTATATAAATGTCTATCATACATTGTATGTTTTTTTTGTGTTATTTATCCCTGATATGTTTTTTTTATCATTTATTATTACTTTTAATAGTTCCGGGACGCTGGAGCAATAATCTGGTGTTTTTACACTTCAGTCTGCACTGTGAATTTGAAGTAATGTTCAGTTTTTGAATAAAGATGCGGCAATTGCAAATGTTTCATTTTTCTATCCGAATCATTGATTAATCGAAAAAATAATCGACAGATTAATCGATTATTAAAATAATCGTTAGTTGCAGCCCTAGTTGACTCCATTCACTGAACGGGGTGATCCACTTTATTTCCAGCGCTCCCAACACAGAGTCAAAACAGCGACTCACCCGCAGACACATCCGTTCTGCTCCTTCAGGATAAGAGTCCCTAACAGGAACTTGGTTACAATAATGATGATACTCGATGAATACTAAGCTGTCCTCCTCAGAGGGACTACACCACACACAATACCAGGTGAATGCTAACCCTGCTGTTCTCCACAGAGAGGGACTACACCAGCCTCTGTGAACGCCAGACCATCGGCCGGCTGCTGTTCCGTCAGTACTGCGACACGCGGCCGGAGCTCAAGAGATGCATCGAGTTCATGGACGCCTCGGTGAGACGTCCGGGGCCACGCCCGTTTGGGTTTCGTTTCTACTCATTGTGGGCGTTGTGTTTTCATATGTTGTCATTATGTCCTTTTCAAAACGCTTGTGTAGAGTTTTTCTTATTTCAAAAAGCCTTCCCAGGGTTGAGCAGATATGTATCACATCGCTGTGGGATGTGCAACTGTAGTATGTGGTGAAAGTATGTGGTGAAAAGAAGAATATCCAAAAATATCAATATTAACTTCAGTGGCAGTTCAAATTTGACGGTTATGACCAAAGCAACCTGTCCCACCCTCTGGTTATCAAAGGTGTCGATCTGCGTGCTAGATTTGAGATTTTGAGATTTGAGAAGTAAGAACGTATTTTTTTTGTCTTCAGTTGTTAAGCCAGTAAATGTTGCATTTGGTTCCTGCTCCTTACTACAACGTTTTGCTGGACTCCCACCGTGCTGCGTGGACCACAGCTCTCTCCTGGATAGGCCGGGGGTTAGGGATGGAATCTGCTGCTGCTGGTTGTCCGGTCCCTCCAGTGGGGTCTTGGGGGGTGGGGTCAGGTTGTGTTTTTGTGTTGGGGGGCGGGGGGGGTTGATGATGAAGTGGGGCCCGGTGATTAGGTTCACTCGGACGAGCTGTCAGGAGCGACAGACCCCCGAAGCCTCCCTCCATTCCAATGCACCTCCCCACTTCCTCCACACACCCCCTCCTCCATGAGCTCCTGCCCACGTCAGATGCAGCTCCCCTGGGACCGCTGATGAGGACAGGCCCAGGCTTGTGTCTGGGCCCTGGGAGGAATGTGAGAAAGGAAAAACGAAGGGAGTAGGGGGGGGGGGGGGGTCATGCTTATTTAATGAAAACCTACATCTAGTTTGTTTTTAAGGTAGCCCAGCCTGCCGCGCTCACACACGCTCCCAGCGCGTCCACGGAGATGTGTGTGTTCACATGTGTGTGTCCGTGTGTGTGTTCACATTAGGGCCGGGCGATTAATTGATTTTAATCGCGATTTTATTTTATTATTTTTTTCCTTCATCATTTTTTTTATAGAAGTGGAGAACAGCTGGATACATATCTGTAAATTATTTTAGATTATAGCTTTTTCTTTATGACTGTTTGGTGTATTTTTTTAAGGGGAGATTTCAGTTAAGTTCTCAGTTGCAAAGTGTTTTTGGGAGAGACACGCTGAATCATGTTTTCAAACTCAAAAATAATTGTTTGAATAATCTTGATTTCAATATTGACCAAAATAATCGTGACTATGATTTTTTTTTCCATAATCGAGCAGCCTTAGTTCACGTGTGTGTCCCCATGTGTGTGTGTCCGCATGTGTGTGTGTCCCCATGTGTGTGTGTGTGTCACCATGTGTGTGTGTCCCCATGTGTGTGTGTGTGTCCGCATGTGTGTACAAAACGCGGGGCCCATGCAGGCCTGTGTTTGTGCTCAGCTGGCCGGCTGGGCTCTGCTAATGATGTGTGTTAGCTCGGCCCGGCTCTGCTCAGCCCTCCATCAGGGTTGTTTTCTGAGGAAACACCCGGCCTGGCGGCAGCCAAGCCCCGCGGCGCTCTGCAGAGCACTCATACCCGGCCTTGACTGTTTGGGTCCCGCCATCGCAGTGCACACACGGTGCACTGTGTACACTGGTTAAGATCACAGGCCGTTTTGATTGACAATTCCGATAACTAACATCAATATTGTGAAGTGGAACGCGGTGTTACATGATAGTGTGGTGTTTGTTCGGGGGAAGTTGTGGTTGGACTTTTTAAATGTGGGTATTGACTTCATTACTGTGCCGTTTACTACCTGGTGGGGTGGACTGAAATGAATTGAATAAGAAACAACTTTAAGTTTAACTTTACGTGGCTCCTCCCCTCTCTGTGATTGACAGGCGGTGTACCAGCTGGCTCCTGATGAGAAGAGGCGGGGCTACGGCCTGAACGTGTTGGACACCTACTTCACCAACGGGGTGAGTGTCAGCGCCCGGTCTGCTGCTGTGGGAACATCACACCGCAGGATTGGTCATGATGTTTTTGGGAGTTTTTAATTGGGTACAAATTGTTTCTTGTTTTAATTGTCCAACGTTTGAGCAGCTTCTGTGTTCTTCTGCCAAACACCTCTCCCCTCACCCTCCCCCAGTCGGCGGCCCACCTCCCAGAGATTCCTCAGGAATTGGTGGCCGGCTGTCGGGAAAAGCTGGAGCAGAGCCACTGCAAAGAGCTCTTCAACGACTGTACCAAGTAGGTCCCCATCGCCTCTGTCTCCTCCTCCATCACCTCCAGTACCTCCTCTTCCATTACCATCACCTAGAGCACCTCCATCACCTAGAGCACCTCCATCACCTGGAGCACCTCCATCACCTAGAGCACCTCCATCACCTGGAGCACCTCCATCACCTAGAGCACCTCCATCGCCTAGAGCACCTCCATCACCTAGAGCACCTCCATCACCTAGAGCACCTCCATCACCTAGAGCACCTCCATCGCCTAGAGCACCTCCATCGCCTAGAGCACCTCCATCGCCTAGAGCACCTCCATCACCTAGAGCACCTCCATCACCTGACCCACCTCCATCACTACAATCACCCCCACCACCATCACGTCCGCCCTCTTCACCTCCACCTCCAACTCCTCCATCACCTCCACCACCACCATGACCTGCACCCTCCCCACCGCCAGCACCACTACCTCCATCTCCTCCACCCTCAACCCCACCCCCCTGCTCCATGCGGCCCTCAGACCCGGCAGCACCTGCAGGTCTGTTGGTGCTGACTCATGTGTTTCTTGGGGGTGAATGGCAGCGTTCTGTGGTCACCAAGTCAAACTCCTCCCTCCCGGCTCCTCCTCGTCTTGCTCAACATGGAGCCGATTCAGGAGGAGGTGACTTGCGTCATCGTAAGGATTAAGTAGGAACCGGTTTGGGATCATGTTTACTTGTTGGGTTTGCCATCGGATTATCATAATATGTTGTTTAGAATGAGAGAGAGAGAGAGAGAGAGAGAGAGAGAGAGAGAGAGAGAGAGAGAGAGAGAGAGAGAGAGAGAGAGAGAGAGAGAGAGAGAGAGAGAGAGAGAGAGAGAGAGAGAGAGAGAGAGAGAGAGAAAATATGGGCTGTCAGACTTTGACAGGGCAGCTGGCAGTGGCACCTGGAATGCAATCTCACACACACACACACACACCGGG
The DNA here is from genome assembly GCF_949987615.1 of Pollachius pollachius. NCBI lineage: Eukaryota > Metazoa > Chordata > Actinopteri > Gadiformes > Gadidae > Pollachius > Pollachius pollachius. The sequence goes on along the minus strand of NC_136935.1, from coordinate 51,155,310 downwards.
GTGAATGAAAATGAGCTGTGGGCAAAAAGGGGATCCGGAACCCTGGCAGAGAAACAACTGACACCTCAGTTCTCCTAGACCCTCTCTGTGTCTCTCTCTCTCTCTCTCTCTCTCTCTCTCTCTCTCTCTCTCTCTCTCTCTCTCTCTCTCTCTCTCTTGCTCGCTGTCTCTCTCTCAGTGTCTCTCGCTCTTTCTGTCTCTCTCTCACACCATTGCAAGTGTTGCTGCTTCCTGCTCAACAAGTCAATCAACAGGATTCTTACCACTAGATACATGTCAAAACACACAGACACAGAGAGAGAGCATATCGTTTTATTAAAACATGCGTTGGACCCTACTGAACACGTATCCCAGGCTGTCATGTCTCCTGGAACACTGAAGGCCTTGCACGAAGAAGTACAGAAACACTGCCCTTGTTTGGGAGTTTAAGGCGTAACCTTGTGCAGCATGAGGTCATCAATCAATCAATCAGTGTGGTTGTCCTTTAACAACCTCGTTGGTATAAGCCCTCGGTCCACAACAATAGGCGCCTACATCAGGCCCACATTAGGGCTTGCATGAGGGACAACATGGTTCAGTAACACTCTTAACGTGTACGACTGCAGTCTTGGCTACAGTCGCTTCATTCTCCATGTGGCTCAGGAGGTAGAGCGGGTCGGCTGGTAACCTGAAGGTTGCTAGTTTGACGCCCGGCTCCTCCTAGCTGAGTGTCGAGGTGTCCCTGAGCGAGACGCCTCACCCTGACTGCTCCCGACGGGCTGGGTGTCGCCCTGCGTGGCTGACACCGCCGTCGGTGTGTGAATGTGTGGATGAATGGGTGAATGTGAGGCAGTATTTTAAAGCGCTTTGAGCGGCCAGTGGTTAGAGAAGCGCTGTGGAAATGCGGTCCGTTTACATCGTCTGCATCACAACAGCTTTGCGGGACTGTGATCGTTTGAGAACAGCTCCGCGGCGTTCGCGCCAGACGAGCCCAGCTGGGCGTGCTCTCCGGCTCCGCTAAACGAGCCACAAGCGTTGCACAAAATAACGACCTTTATTCCTCAGGAGTTCGTCTTTAAGTTTTACGATAATTCAACAGCTTGGACACTTTATACGGCCCGGCTTGTCGTCTGTTTATGCAGCTTCCAGCGCTATAAACCGATAACTTATTGCTTACTTTTAGCGAACGAGCGACGAAAAGGTTGAGATTAGACTCTGACTTCAGTGCGGGCGCTGTTGGAGTGTCGAGGGAGGGCGGAGGTATGTGTGGCTGTGGAGGGTGGCGGTGGATGTTTAGTTTACACCGTGGAGCGAGTCAAGGAGCCGGTGGAGCGGTCGTAGATCAGCCCAGCTGTTCGGAGGTGTTAATATAACGGAAGATTAATCTGTGGTGTGGCACGCACACACACACTAACACACTCTCCTGGCCGGTCCTGTTTCGGTAGCGGATCGAGACTCACCGGCCTCTGTCTGTCTGTCTGTCTGTCTGTCTGTCTGTCTGTCTGTCTGTCTGTCTGTCTGTCTGTCTGTCTGTCTGTCTGTCTGTCTGTCTGTCTGTCTGTCTGTCTGTCTGTCTGTCTGTCTGTCTGTCTGTCTGTCTGTCTGTCTGTCTGTCTGTCTGTCTGTCTGTCTGTCTGTCTGTCTGTCTGTCTGTCTGTCTGTGTGTGTGTGTGTGTGTGTGTGTGTGTGTGTGTGTGTGTGTGTTTTAACACTGGAAGAGGAGCAAGGACACACATTTATTTTGGCAGTATTATCTATATTGTAGGATTTTTAGAGAAAGACAGTACGCGCACACAATCTCTGCAAAACCACCACACACACACACTCCCTGCAAAAACAACACACGTCCTCTGCAAAAACCGCACACACACACTCTGCAAAACCACCACATGTGTGTGTCAAAGAAAACATTGAATTGTTCGTGAATGGAATTCCTGTTTCTTGGTATTTATTCTACCAGCACTTGTTCCACGTCTTTCCTGCGTAGGACTTCGGCAGAATCCTAATCCAACACAAAACTCTGACTACTGACGTACTCCTTTTCCGTGTGCACAGTGATGAGCATGGAACACGCACGCACGCACGCACGCACGAACACACACACACACAGATGGAGAGAGGGCACATGGCTGCGGAAACGTCTTGGCACCCTAAAGGACTTTCTCCCGAGATGCGGAACATACGGTTATGTCATAGCGATCTCGATGTGTGTGTGTGTGTGTGTGTGTGTGTGTGTGGTATAGTGTGATGTGTCCTCAACACTGCACTGTCCCCCCCCTCCCGACAAAAGCAGCATTGTGGCCCGTGTTTATTCCGAGTGTCTAATGGTGTCTTTCAGTTGTGCTCCTCCAGGCTGGACCGTCGGCTATAGGCTGGTGGTCCATCCTATAGGTGGGGGGGGGGGGGTCATTGGCTTGCAGGCTAAATCCAGAACGCGCACATGACTTGTATTTTTATACACAGATGAACGCGGTGTTTATGTCGACATCAACGAGGCCTCTCACATTTGGAGGAGATCTTGTTGTTGTTTTGTTTGTGTGTTACGATGGGTTGGAGACGGACTGAGCCATGAAGTCTTGCAGGAGGTTGGACGTTGAAGGCGTTTTCCCTCGCCCTCGTTCCACGGCAGTGTTGGAGTCATGGAACCGTATTTAACTTTAATGTGTTTTAGAAATGCTGTGTGTTTTAATAGACGGCACTGGACGCCAGGAAACACAACGTATACACTTTTATATCAGTTTTCCATGATATTCACCTAACGTCGATGATATGGTTGAGTTCTTATAAGACTGCCTCTTAAGCTTTTTAAGTTCATTTACTTAGTAAGTAACAGGATGCAATCACTTAGAAAATGTTAAGAGCTAATTCAACGTATACTAACTAATACTAACTAACCTTTGCAGCCCTTTCTATTCCTGGGGACAGGGAAGGGGTGAGGCCTTTAGGGAAATACTAAAAGTTTGCTGAAGCTGAAGTTTAATTCCCCTCCTCACCAAAGTCCTATAATTTTACTTTGGAGCCTTGATGGATGCCATTTTCGCAACCATAGATCTATTTATCTATCTCTATCTTTTTTAATATTCCTCATACTGCGAAGCCCATCAGCGAGGGTTATGATGATGCTGGTACTAATGTTGATATTCTCTTACCCTATTGTAAAGCTTTTGCCCGGGCATTATCGAGAACATATTTCAGCTTGACCTTTCAGCTGTGAAGCTGTGAATACCTTTCAGCAGTGAAGGTGTGAATACCTTTCGGCAGTGAAGGTGTGAATACCTTTCTAACTCAGTCCCGACAACATCTGTGGCAGGAAGCTGATGAGAAGCAGGACAGGGGTCAGGGTTCGGAAGTTGAGGGACGGGGGGAGGTCAGAGACAGGCTCGAACAGCTCTCAGTGGAATGTGGACCTGTTGTCGACGGGTTGGTTGTGGGAGGGGAGAGACGCTACCTTTTCAGAGTTAGTTTTGCTCTGGGGCGGCCTTCTGATGTCATCCTAAATAAAGATAAATAATAATAAAGAGTGTGTGTCGTGGGTTAGCTCCATAGCAACAATGTTGAAGGATGAGGGGTTTGATGATTAGCTGGTGTTTGATGAGCGGCTGGGGTTTATGATGAAGAACTGGGGACCGATGATGGTGAGCTTGGGTTTGATGCTAAAGCCCAGGCCACGGCCCCGGGGCTGTGTTCTTGCTGAAGGTAACGTGAGAGGGGGATTTGATGGGTTGACCCAGTTAATGGTGAGGAGATGGTTCAATAAGAGGATAAGTGGTCATGCGAGAAGAAAAAAACGCAAACACATTTGTTTGTTGTTCAGCCTCGGTCCACTCAGTACTTATCTCAGTCATCAAGGATGATGTTCAGTCGTTGAAATGTGTTTTCCGTCTCCCCGGCGTTTGGCGCAGAGATATCTCCTGAGATTCCATCCGAGGGCGTCCACTCAGGAAGTTCACAAACCGGTCCCTCAACCTGTTTGGGCCTGAAGAGGTTTCTCTGTGGTCTCTGGTTTGTGAAGTCGTGTCTCTGTCCACGTTGTGAAGTATGTACCTGTACGTGTGTGTTCGGGTAAAAGCTTTGTACTTCTGGTAAACCGTTTTATTTCTGCTGGAACTTTTTATTTCTGATACCTTTTTTACTTCTGATTAACCTTTTATTTCTGATGAACCTTTTTACTTTTGATAAACTATTGGTTCTGATTAACCTTTTTAGTTCTAGTAAACCTTTTTATTTTTAATAACTCTCTCCCTGTCTCTCCTCTCCCCAGGATCGTTCGAGAGTATCTGAGTGGAGCTCCCTTCTCTGCTTACCAGGAGACTATGTACTTCTCCCGCTTTCTGCAGTGGAAGTGGTTGGAGAGGTGGGTAATACCAGTCACAACTACACACTGAACAGTGTGCACACACACACACACACACACACACACACACACCCATAATAGCCCTCATCTCGTGGCCGATCGACGCGTGAAGAGGGTTTTTCATTACCTGTTTCCAGTAGTAGTATTAGTAGTGGTGTTTAGGTCCGACTGTAACAACACAGGCTGGTTTAATTACTTTACAGGAAATTAAGCCAGATTTTCATCTAATAGCGCTCCCGCGGATAGCGTGTGTGCGTGCGTGCGTGCGTGCGTGCGTGTGTGTGTGCGTGCGTGCGTGCGTGCGTGCGTGCGTGTGTGCGTGTGTGTGCGCGTGTGTGTGTGTGTGTGTGTGTGTGTGTGTGTGTGTGTGTGTGTGTGTGTGTGTGTGTGTGTGTGTGTGTGTGTGTGTGTGTGTGTGTGTGTGTGTGTGTGGAAACGGAACAAACGAATCGTGGAGAAAGTCCGGAGGACCACTTGGCCCGTAAACCCGGTGCTCCACCAATCAATGGTTGCTTTCTGGAACAGAGTTAATAATTGATGATGTTTTGCATAAAGGCCGCTAAGTGAGGCCGAAGTGGAAAACTCCGACCATCAGCACGGATTAATAATAAATGCAAGCATCATTCTGTCTGCCCCAGCACATGATCTAAAGTGGATCACATACCCCCCCCCTTACCTCCTGCCACCATCTCCTTCCAAATCTCTTTGACCAATTCTTAACCTCTCTCCTTCTCTGCCCTCCTCTCCCCCTCCCTCCCTTTCATTATTCTCGCTCTCGCTCTCGCTCTCTCTCTCTCTCTCTCTCTCTCTCTCTCTCTGCAGGCAACCAGTAACCAAAAATACCTTCAGACATTACAGAGTACTAGGAAAAGGTGGATTTGGCGAGGTGAGTGAGGGCCTCTTCCTGTGTGTTCTGAGGGCTTCGATGGCTTTGTGAATGGTTACGCCACACACGCCGCCGAGGGTCACATGACCTCGGCTGATCCCATCCTAAATGTTAGACCAAGACATGGCGTCTCGTTTTGAGCAGCAAGTGTAGCACGGAGGCAGATGAGAAACAAGTGTTGATTACGAGAGCATTTTTGTGTAAAACAATGACGTGTGATTTTTGTCAAGACATCTACTTTCAAAGAGGCCCATTGTGTGTGTGTGTGTGTGTGTGTGTGTGTGTGTGTGTCTGTATGTCTCTGTGTGTGTTCAGCCCTGTGCGTGTGTGTCTGTGTGTGTCTACGTGTGTATGCAGTCGACTGACCCCTCTCTCTGTGCTCTGATTGGCCCCCAGGTGTGTGCCTGTCAGGTGCGAGCCACCGGTAAGATGTACGCCTGTAAAAAGCTGGAAAAGAAACGCGTGAAGAAAAGAAAAGGTGAAGCCATGGCACTAAACGAAAAACGCATTTTAGAAAAAGTTAACAGTAGTTTTGTAGTAAGTACTACCTTTTTTCTTCAACCCTTTCAACCTAATCGTTTTATTTGTGTGTGTGTGTGTGTGTGTCTTTGTCTATGTGTCTGTGGCTGTGTTTGTCTGTGTGTGTGTGTGTGTGTCTCTTTGTGTGTGTGTCTGTCTGAGTGTGTGTGTGTGTGTGTGTGTGTGTGTGTGTGTGTGTGTGTGTGTGAGCGCAGTCTGAATCAATGAAGTATATCTGGCCATGAGCATTTATCTTACGATGTTTCAATGCTGCAGCGATGTATGTGAGGCAAAAGCACAGAATACCAGCTGGTAAAATCCAAAACATCTCTCTTGAATACCAGTTTGGGTGCCAGATTGTGTCCCTCCACAAGCGAGTGCTTGTGCGTCGGCCAAAGCCAAAATATTTACGTTGCCTTTCCTTGGCTCTCAACAGAGTTTTTTTCTTTTTTGGAAATTGTGACAAATTGGTGGCAGGGTCGTTGCTTCAGCCATTCATATCTTTGGCGCTTTGCCTCGGAGTGAAAAACATTTGGGAACACAAATGTGATGTTATTATACTGTGATTCTTAAATGGATATAGCGCCGAGGTCGTACTGCAGCTGGCTTTTGTCTCAAACACATCCTGCTCAATATTCCGTGTTAAACTGTGCTGTTGTCGTGTTTGTGATTAAACTGTTTATTCTTCTGCATTTATTTATGTTGTGTCTGTCTATCTCCATATGTTGGTCAAAACAAATCCTCAATGGAATTTCGATGGTGTGTTTTTCTGTGTGTGTGTCTTAACGACATAACTCAAACATTACCCAGATGGAAAGCATGTGGAAACAGTACGACCGCTTTCATTACATCTGATTGGACGTGCAAAAACTCTCAGGTGTTTTGAAAAGGAAAAGGAAAATTTAGCTTTGGACGCAGTTTCACGTTCGTCATAATGACTGCGCCGGGGATGAGAAAATTACACTAAGTGGTTGTTTAACATTCTTGGAGCATATGTATGAGTAGCTGTATAGGTAAGAACGTGACTGTCGCGCTCAGACCGTGTGTGTGTGTTATCCATACTCTGTTACGTAAACCAGTGTTAGCCCGGGTGGTGTGCCGTTAGTTAGAAAATAATATGGCAAAGCAGAGCACAAACCTAGTCATAGTTACACGTGTTTAGAACCGCAACCTTTTCCCGGATCCTGTTGGAATTGTTGAGGTATCGGAGTAGTTTTCAGCTCGTTTTCTCGTTCAGATTATAAACTGAGCTGCATTTCCTTGTTGGCGTGACTCACTGTGAACACACACATGCACGCACTCATACACGTACGCACACTTCAACGCACACACACACACAAATAAAAACACACAAAAGCACACACAAAAACGCACAGACACACACACGCACGGAGCGTCGCGCCTGGTAGACGCAGTGGGCCGGAGAGGGGTGTGTTGATGTGTGTTGCGGTGCGTCGCCTGTCAGCCGGGACAGGCGTACGCTCGGCGTTGGCTCTTTGAGCCGCGGGCAGCGAGCGCAGTGAAGGCAGTGTCTCTGCATGCGTTGCTCCCTGTGAAGGCAGCCCTGTTGCCTAGCATTAGCTGACCAACCAGGCCCTAGAAAGGAGAGGTGTTGAGTCCTCTGCTCCTCTCTGTGTCTCCCCCCCCCACCCCTGTCTCTGCCCAGGCCCTGGTATTATTTGCTTTGCCTACCCAGTGCATATCATCCGTCAGCGCTGTTAGTTCATGTTCTAGTACACTAGTATACAGTGTACCCGCGACGTGTCCAAGTTGCAAATATTGTATGTTTGTGTGTGTGAGAGAGTGCATGTGATCGCTTTAGAAGGACACGGGGCTAAAATCGCGGCCTTGGTGTGTGTGAGTGTGAGTGTGTGTGTGTGTGTGTGTGTGTGAGTGTGTGTGTGTGCGTGTGTGATGGCAGGGTGACCCTGTCCTATCCTCTTTAAGCAGCTGGTGGCTGATGAGCCTCCTTGTTTTCACACAATCTTCAGATTCCCTGCCCTAGGAATTTATTCTGAATCTGATGGAATGACAGATGTTTTTTTTAATCAGGAATTATTAATAATAATAATACAACTATAATATTGAAGTTGATTTAATCGGGTTCAATTATCATTCCAACCAAAGTAACTTTTAAGATGTCTCCATAGAACCCGTGTGTGTGTGTGTGTGTGTGTGTGTGTGAGTCCGAGTGTGTGTTACTTTGCTGTCCATGCTGCGAAGAGCTTATGGAACTCCTCCTGATGGCAGCAACGTCCTGCATGCACCGGAATGTTACCCCCCCCCCCCCCCCGTGCCGTTGTCCTGGGGGAGGGAGGGGGGGAGAGACTCAGACCCTAAGTGATCTCATTTAGTCGAGTTACTCTCCAATTACGATGCATTTATTTATCCGTCTGGAACTCCGCTCCATTGTGGCGTCCCCTGCATATCTGTCGGACCAACGCAGAATTCCCGGCCTCGAACCGGATCAAACGAGCAATCCTGTGTCGTGTTCCCGGCACGTCTATCTTCTGCGGATTCTGTTTAAAGCGGTGATGTTTTGCCACCAGGTGTGAGTGTGATCAGCCGTTACAAGCCACTTGAAGGTCTGCCCGCCCCCGTGCCTGGACACACGCCCACTTGTGTCACTCAAACACAGGAAAGGGCAGACATTCAAACGGCTTGTAACGGCTGATCATGCTCACACCTGGTGGCGTGATAATCACTCCCTTAATCGTTTTGTTAGTGTTGCCGTATTATTTCGACGTCTGTTCCTCTACCCCCCTCAAAATCTTGCTTCCTCTCCACTCCTCTCTCCCCTCTCTCTCCCATCCTCCCCCTCTCTCCTCCCCCTCCCTCCCCCTCTATCCCCTCTTTCCTCCCTCTCTCCTCCTCTCTCCCCCTCTCTCTCCTCCTCTCTCCCTTCCTCCCCCTCTCCCTCCCCCAGGTGAGCCTGGCTTACGCCTACGAGACGAAGGACGCGCTGTGCCTGGTTCTGACCATCATGAACGGCGGAGACCTCAAGTTCCACATCTACAACATGGGCAACTCTGGCTTCGACGAGCAGCGCGCCATCTTCTACGCCGCCGAGATCTGCTGCGGCCTGGAGGACCTGCACCGCGAGAGGATCGTCTACAGGTCAGAGGTCAAACCGGTGGGGGCGGGGGGTCTGGTTTGTGTCAGACACCTGGAATGGTAGAGTTGCAGGGAGGGGGTTGGCTGAGTTATGTAGAGGAGGATGAGGTTGGGTCATTGAAGTTGTGGCGATGAGGTTGTGTGGATGAATTGTGTTGCTGTGTAGATGAGGTTGTGTTGATGTGTTGAATCGTTTCTGTCTATGAGGTTGGGTTGATGAGGTGGTGTTGTTGTGTTGATGACATGAATATTTCAGGTACTGTGGGATCGATTTTATGTGTAACATTTACGTTTTAGGGAGGGAGTTTAGAGTTTTATTTTAGTATTAAAGTTTGAGCGTGAATTGGCTCTTCGTTGAAACCATTCTAGCTTTGGAAGTAGTTGAGCTTTGCCGGAGTACATTTACATTCACATTCAGGGCGTTTATCAGACGCTTTTATTGAAAGCGACTTACAATAAGTACGTTAGTCAGAAGAAGGAGAAACAACAAAACATTGCTGTCAGTAAAGTAATGATGTTCATAGAACCGAGTGCCAAGCACTAACGATCACTAGATTGATCCAAACACTGTAACACGAGACAGGATCCATTACAGAGGGTGTCACAACACGAACACTGTGTACACAAAGAGGGCCTAAACTTTGCAATGTGTTTTTGACCTGACATAATTTAGCTAAAGCAAAGACAGGGCTTTAACAGGCTCAAACCAGCCATTAAAGCCCGTCTGTGGTTGTTCAGAGGGGAGACCGCTGCTGGTCGTATTTTCCTTGGACGTGAACTGGTCATACAACTGACGATTATGTGTTAATGAGCAGGCTGCCCTTTTAACAATAGGGCGACCTGTCTACTTCTGCTGAGCAGGGCCTTGCATCTCGTGCCAACACAAACACTGTAGTTAAACACCAGTGTTTAAACCCACAGCCAGCTTCTGGTGTTGGCTGAACGATTGTGGACACAACAGATTCTTCACATTTCAGTTGTTGCTAAAAACACAACGATGCAAACTTTATTGTGACCCAGATTTGGGTCTTTGATTCCCTTTGAAGGGAAGAAAGGGGATGAATTGGAGGTGTTTTTTAAGGCTTCAGTGAAGAGGTCCTGTCCTGCTGGAGGAGTAGGGTTGAGGAACGGGTCACCCCTGAGGCAGGGAGGAAGTTTATGTGTTTAGTCCGGGCTCGTCCCGGCCAACCAGGTTCAGGCCTCGCTGGAGACAGAATATAAATACGTCCCGAGCTGTTTATTGTATTTGACCTTTCGGTAAAAGGGGGAGCGTGGAATGGCTTTCCGTTGAAACCCTCGTGCACTGGAAGTAGTGGAGTTTTTTCCTGAGTACTTTTACCTTAACATTCAGGGTGCTTAGCGGACGCTTTTATCCAAAGAGACTTACAATACGTACATTTGTCAGAAGAAAGAGAAACAGCAATATATCACTGTCGGTACAGTAAGGATGTTCATAGAACCAAGTGCCAAGCATTAGCAATCACTACGTTAACCCATTCCCCGTATACAACAATGATAGCCAGGATAAGATGCCACACAATGCTAAGCACTATTAATAAGGGCACGGACGTATAACATGCAATAAGTGCGTAACAGAGCACAGACCTTGCTAACTAACTAAAAGCCAAGCCTGGTTGTTATCGATCCATACGTCCTTAATACTGGTAATCCTTGACCAAATATGTGATTTCAAACATTTCAATTATACATGAATAACGCAACGTGAATCTTCTTCTGCAGGGATCTGAAGCCCGAGAACATCCTCCTAGACGACCGCGGTAAGTCTCTACGTCGCTCTCCTTGGCCTTCAAGATGCACGTCTATGTTTGAGAGCCAGCTCACGTTGATCACGTTCTCCCCGCCCATCACTTCCTGTAGACCTTCCTTTGCGGTCCCATACGTATAGTTCTACGGGCGTCCATGTTTAAACTAGCTTAAACATGGACGCCCGTCATGTTAACCAGCTAGCATGGCATAGCATAGCAGGACATGATGTTCAGGAGACAGCTCATGATAACCAGCTGATATAGCGTAGAGGAACATTACGTTCGGGAGACGGCTCATGTTCACCACCTAGCGTGGCATAGCCGAACATTACGTTCAGGGGACAGCTCATGTGCACCGGCTAGCGTAGCATAGCCTAGCATAACATAGCATCACATTGCAGCAGTGGGAGTGGGGACCGCTGGCCTATTTTCAGATCCAATACAAATAGTTGTACGGGATCTGAGAATCCCGTTGAACGTTTAGTTTGGCCGGGGGCTCGGTTTAAGCTAAGCCTCGGTACACGGGCCTCGGGACAGAGGCCGACCAGTCTCCTCAGCACCTCCCTGATGAACAGGAACCTGTTTGTGTTGAACTTACTCCCAACCTGCTCTGTTTATACGGTGGCCTCCAAGGGACACACACGTAGGGAAGGGGAAGAATTAAACCGCAACACGTGTCCCCTTTGCTATAGGTTGATCAGCCAACGGGCTAGATGTAGCATTGTTGCACTGCTTTAATGTAATGTTCTGCTATGCGAGTCTAGGCATTGCTAGAGCTATGTTAGCTGGTTAAGTCTCCAGAACCTAACGTTTTGCTATGCTATGTTCTGCTATGCTATGCTATAATATGCTATAATATGCTAAGCTATGCTGTATAATGTTTGCGTAAACATTACCTTGACGTAATGATTTGCTATGTTCTGCTATGCTACGCTAGCTGGTTTAACGTGAGCTGTCTCCTGAACGTAATGTTTTGCTATGCAATGTTCTGCTATGCTATGCTAGCTGGTTAACACGAAATGTCCCTCTCCTACCCCAGGCCACATCCGAATCTCCGACCTGGGCCTGGCGGTCCAGATCCCAGACGGGGAGACGATACGGGGGAGAGTGGGAACGGTCGGCTACATGGGTGAGGGGCACTCACAACAATTCATTCTCCTTCTCCCCCTTTCTCCCCCTTTCTCCCCCTTTCTGTCTCTGTGTTCTCTGTGGTACCCGGTTTGAGAACGTTTGAGAAGGCATTCCTCTGGCCTGAGCCCTGCCTCGCTGTTGGCCGGTCTTCCCTATCAGCCCCACATCTGTCTTTCTACCTTCTCTGTTCTCCCTTTTTTCTGACACATGCGAACGGATTGACGTCACGCATCCTGTCGTTTAAACAAACCCCTCTCCTCTCCTTCCTCTCTCTTTCGTCTTTCTTTTTGTCTTTCTTGTTCCTTTTTCTTTCTTTCTTGTTTGTTTCTGTTTCTTTTTTCTTGGTTTGTTCCTTTCCTTTTTCCTGACTTTTTTTTACTTACTTTCTCTCTCTCTCTCACTCACTGACTCACTGACTCACTCCCTCACTCATTAACTCTTTCCCCCTCTCTCTCTCTCTGTCTCTCTCTCCCTCTCTCCTCCCTCCCTCCCTCCCACTCACCCCTCTCTCTCACTCCCTTTCTTTCTCCCTCCCTCTCTCCTCTCCCTCTCTCCCTCCCTCCCTCTCTCCCTATCCCCCTCCCTCCCTCTCACCCCTCTCTGTCTCCCTCCCTCCCACTCACCTCTCTCCCCCTCCCCCTCCCCCTCTCAGCTCCGGAGGTGATCCAGAACGAGAGCTACACCTTCAGCCCTGACTGGTGGGGTCTGGGCTGCCTGGTCTTCGAGATGATCCAGGGACAGTCGCCGTTCCGCAAGCGCAAGGAGCGCGTGAAGCGGGAGGAGGTGGACCGCCGCGTCCGGGAGGACCAGGAGGAGTACTCCGACAAGTTCTCAGAGGAGGCCAAGGACATCTGCAGACAGGTGAGGAGGAGGAGGTGGAGGGAGGAAGAGGGGGGAGGAGGGGGTGAAGAGAAGGAGGAGAGGTAATGGGGTTATGAAGGAGGAGGAGGAGGAGGAGGAGGAGGGAGGGGAGGACAGGAGGAGGAGACTCCAGGAGGGAGGAGGAGGAGGGGGTGGAGGAGACTCCAGGAGGAGGATGGGGAGGAGGTGAAGGAGGAGGAGGAGGAGGAGACCTGAGGAGGAGGAGGAAGGAATGTGCTGCAGTGGGAGCAGCTGTTTCCCAGTGCGAGTGAGGAGCGACGCCCACTCTGATGTCATGAATCGTATTTTCTTTCTTTGTTTTTTTCCATCCGACTCTATTCGCCGACCCGTCCTGAGAAAGTCAACTGCCCCCCCCCCCCCCCCCCCCCCCCCCACTGTCCCCGTCTCTTCGAGAGCAGAACCACAGTGGGGGCAACCGAGGACTGGGAGCAGGTGGGGGCTGGGGGCGGGGGGGGTTATGGTGATGTAGTGGAACATTCTGACCTCTGGGTTGAGCCGAGTCAAAGACACCCCAGGGAGGGAGGGAGGGAGGGAGGGAGGGAGGGAGGGAGGGAGGGAGAGGGGAGAGAAAGAAAGGAAGCTAAAGTAACAGAATACAGAGGCGAGAAGTGAGGAGAGAGAGAGAGAGAGAGAGAGAGAGAGAGAGAGAGAGAGAGAGAGAGAGAGAGAGAGAGAGAGAGAGAGAGAGAGAGAGAGAGAGAGAGAGAGAGAGAGAGAGAGAGAGAGAGAGAGAGAGAGAGAGAGAGAGAGAGAGAGAGAGTTCTTATCAACAAGATAAATATCTCCACAGACCCAAAATAGCCAAGTGGTAAATGTTCTCGAGGAGTGTGTGTGTGTGTGTGTGCGTGTGTGTAAGTGAATGAGTAAGAGATTGTGCTTGTGTGTGTGTTCGTTCTCAGGGCTTAGCTTTAGTGAGAATCACTTTAACAGAAGTGATTGTTCGGAGGAATGTAGAAGTGGCGACGGGGACCAAAGAGAAATGAGAGAGAGACGGCTAGAGAGGAGGAACGCAGGTAGCCGGGGGTGACGTCAGCGGCTGTTCTCCTCCAGGTGTGACAGCACCTGGTGGCTCTGTGCAGAAGCTTTAAAGGGATGACATCACGCCACCAGCCGTGAGTGTGATCAGCCGTTACAAGCCATTTGAATATCTGCCTTTTCCTGTGTTTTAGTGACATCGCAAGTGGGCGTGTCCGCCCAGATGTACGACGGATAGATGAGCAACATTTGCCACAGTCCAATGGGTAGGCTGGTAGACCGGTCTGTCCGGCGTACATCTAGGTGGACACGCCCACTTGTGATGTCACTAAAACACAGGAAGAGGTCGATATTCAAAACGTCTTGTAACGGCTGATCACACTCGCACCTGGAGGTATAATGTCACTGCTTTAAGGCCACAAGGCCTCTCCTCAGCTCCTCTTTAACACTTGAACGTGATTTAGCCTCTGGGTCACATGACCTCAAAAGGTGAGCCGACAGGTATTTTGAATGCGTCTGTGCATGTGTTCCCTCGAGTGCCCGGGCAGTCCTCCAGAGATGACTCTCTGCTATGTTAGCCTCCTTTATCCCCCCTCCACCCTCACCCCCTCACCCCCTCACACAACACTGACGAAAGAATGGGAAACGACGAATGACACGTTCTTCAGCGATCCTCTCCCATTTCCTCTCCCCTGATGTCACTTCCTGGTCTCTGATGTCACTTCCTGTCCGTCCAGCTGCTGGCCAAGGACCCGAAGGAGCGCCTTGGGTGCCAGGGCCGCGGGGCGGTGGAGGTGAAGCAGCACCCCATCCTCCGCAACATCAACTTCAAACGGCTGGAGGCCAACATGCTGGACCCGCCCTTCAGCCCGGACGTAAGACAGACACACAGACAGAGGGAGAGACAGACACACAGACAGACAGACAGACAGAGGGAGAGACAGACAGACACACAGAGGGAGAGACAGACAGACACACAGAGGGAGAGACAGACAGACACACAGAGGGAGAGACAGACAGACAGACAGAGGGACACACAGAGGGAGAGACAGACAGACAGACAGAGGGAGAGACAGACACACAGACAGACAGACAGACAGACAGACAGACAGACAGACAGACAGACAGACAGACGGAGAGACACACACAGACAGAGGGAGAGACAGACACATAGACGGAGAGACAGACAGACAGAGAGACAGAGAGAGAGGCAGACACACAGACAGAGGGGGAGACAGAGGGAGAGACAGACAGACAGACAGACAGAGAGACGGAGAGACAGACACACAGACAGAGGGACAGACAGACAGAGGGACAGACAGACAGAGAGACACACATAGACAGACGGAGAGACAGACAGACAGACGGAGAGACAGACAGACAGACAGAAAGAGAGAGGCACAGACAGACAGACAGACAGAGAGACAGACAGACAGACAGACAGACACAGACAGAGAGACTGAGATAGACACACAGACGGAGACACACACAGACGGGGACACACACAAACAGACACACATACAGAGAGAGACACACACACGCATACATATCCAGACATACACAGAGAGAGAGAGAGAGACACACACAGAGAGGCAGAGCCAGAGAGAGAGACACACACACACACACACACACACACACACACACACACACACACACACACACACACACACACACACACACACACACACACACACACACACACACACACACACACAGAGACACACACACATACAGAGACACACAGAGAGAGAGACACACAGAAACACATGCAGAGACAAAGACACGCACACAGTCGCACACACAGACACAAACGTAGACTCACACACAGAGACATACACAGAGGCCCAATTACCAGTATAAGCTTGGAAAATGGAAAATGTTATCAACGAAAGCAAAGCTTTTAAGTAACGCAATTCCCGATGACGGTCGGTTCATCAGTTAATCCGGTTTAACACACGTTGTTCCCGGTGTAATTGCATTACAACGTGATTACACTGCACAGCCATTCTAGTTTATATTTTGGGGTTGTTCCCCCTTTAGTTGTGTACTGACTCCCTGATCCGTGTTCTCTCTCAGCCGCGGGCGGTGTACTGCAAAGACGTGTTGGACATCGAGCAGTTCTCCACGGTGAAAGGCGTCAACATTGACCCCACCGACGATGACTTCTACCACAAGTTTGTGACAGGGAGTGTCTCCATCCCCTGGCAGAACGAGGTACTGCTGGCCGGGGCCAGATGACGTCATCCGTTACACAAGTATCTCAAGTTACAGTGCGATGACTTCATGGTTTATTTACTTATGGAAATGAAGATTGATCGCAAATTAGCACTAAAATACACGTTTAAACAGTTGTGCTATGTGGTGGATTTAAAGGCCTGCAATCCCAGTAATGTTTAAGATTACATTTACAGTAACATTTAGGGCATTTAGCAGATGCTTTTATCCAGAGTGACTTACAATAAGTTAATGTACTGTTAGTACAGTAAGGATTTTCATAGAGCCAAGTGCCAAGCACTAACAATCGCTAGGTTAACCCATTCCCCGTATACAACAGAGATAGCTAGGTTAAGATGCTATAGCTGCTAAGTACTATAACTAAGTACGACATACAATAAGTGCGTACATTAAGTGCCAGGACGTACAACATACAATAAGTGCGTACATTAAGTGCCAGGACGTACAAAAGTACAATAAGTAGGAGGGGTGGGAGGGGATGGCTATTCAGGGTATAGGTGAACTCTGAACTGCCGTCTCCTGCCGTATCCCTCTGATCCCTCTGTCCCTCTGTCCCCACGTCCCCCTCTCCTGGGCGTAGATGATCGAGATGGAGTGCTTCAAGGAGATCAACGTGTACGAGACGGACGGGACGCTGTGCTCCGACCTGGACGTGAACCGCCCCAACCCGCCACCAAAGAGAGGCTTCTTCTACCGCCTTTTCAGAAGACAGGCAAGTGCCAGCACTCCCGCTGCGTCTGTCCGAGGGGGTGGGGGCTGAGGTACCTCCTTCCTTCCTTCCTTCCTTCCTTCCTTCCTTCATTCCCTTTTTTCCTTGCTTCCTTCCTCTTCAAGGCCTCCTCTCCAGTAACCTCGAAGCGAGGCCGTTCGCAGCCTTTCTGTGATTAATGATCTTCTGTTTACGTTAGTCGGATTCGGAACATTAGAAATGGACATTCTTGGGCGTCGCCTCTGTTCCCGTAGTCCTGGGAATGTTTGAAGGACATCATTTTTCTTTTCCATTTCCATTCGTTCCCAGTAGCAAAGTAGGTTCGGGTCAGGGCTCTCTAGTCTCGATCTCTTCTCTGTCATTCTTCAGAGTTTCACAATTGTCTTGGTTTTCTTTCCTTCACTCTAAGGTTTGTTGAGGTCTTTGGCAGATGTCGTGGGACTGCTATCGATTAGACTTACCGTGATGGCAGATGACCACTAACATAACCCAGATCTATTACTTATTCAAACTAACCTTATTAGTTAGGCCTTATCACGTCAGGTACAAAGAACATTTACATTCAGGGCGTTTAGCAGATGCTTTTATCCAAAGCGACTTACAATAATTACATTTGTCAGAAGAAAGAGAAACAACAATATGTCGCTGTCGGTACAGTGAGGATGTTCATAGAACCATGTGCCAAGCACTAACCATCATTATGTTAACCCATTCCCCGTATACACCAAAGATAGCGAGGATAAGATACTATTTTAAGTACTATTTTTAACTGCAAGAACAAACTGATCTGTGTTCAGAAAGCTTCAGCCTTATCAACTCTTGGTGGTTAATCTGTATGTTCAGAAACACGATAACCTCACCCCATTTCCTTTTAGTATAAAAAGAAATACTAGTTCACAATTAAAAATAATGCTCAATGAATGTGACTGTCCTACATTGAGAATACACTTTGCTGTCTCACTAACTACTAACTAAACTAACTACCAGCATTCAAATGTGCTTCAAACATTACCAGTGGCGTTCGATTAAATATACGGAGGATGTGTATGTTAACTCAAACCACTTTCATGTACTGATAATGCTGCAGCGCACCGCAAGTGGTTCATGTGTTGCTGGCTGTTGTGTTGTTAACTTTCCTTTAATTGATAGCTTGGCATAGTTTTCGGCATTTGGCAAAGCGGAAGTGTCCATAAAGTGTCCCTCTCACCTTTCCGTAGGTGTGCTTTAAGAGCAGTTACAGTGAAGACGAGCACGAGGAGCCCTCGCGCCTTTAAACCACTCCCTCCCTCCTTGCCTCCTCCCTCCTCGCCACCTCGCGTCCTCCCTCCTCGCCACCTCGCCACCGACCTCCACCACCGACTCCGACCGAGGGCAAATCTTAGGAACTCAGTGAATGTTGACCTGTATTTATGAGCTGTATTAAAATTGTATTATAACTAAAAAGAAAAAAGTATGAGTTTAAAGATTTTGTACATTTGTACTTGAATTTATGTCTAGATGTATATTTTCACTAAAGGTTGTATTGTACAAAAAGCCATAAAAGTACCACTTGAATGCATACATAACATTTTTTTTTTTTTTTTTGGAATGAGTTTGGAAAAATGTGTGTTAAGGAGTTTTTTTAAGAAGCACAGAACCAGGAGTTTTTTTTATTTTATTTCTCAATGTAGCATTAGGCCTTTTGTTTTCTATGTGCTGTACGTTTGTTATCGTTGATTTGGCAAAATGTGACGTGTTGTTAGTACATCAAGTTCACCGACTCACTTAAGCCCTTAGCCTCTACGCCCCTCCCAGCGCTCTTCAGTAGATCTCTTTAACACATGGATTGGAGCGATCCTGTGGTGACAAATCTAATCAGAGGCGGCCATGTTGTCGCCGTGCTGCTTAAACCTATCCATTTGTTTCCCAGATTCACACCTCGTCCAACTTCTTAGGTGGAAGGATTCAAGTGGTTGATTTGGAATCATGCGCCATGATAATTCATGCCCTGCAGCTCTGGTTGTAATGATGAACTGGTATGTACTGTATGGATGGCTACTATTGGTATTAGGCTGCTATGTGGATACTAGCGTTAGCAAACATCGCTCTCCTCTAGGTGCCTAGAGAAAAGCGCTTCTAGCAGAGACAGCATGCATCTCTTGTCTGACAATCTCTTAGTCAACAGGTGCAACACACTAAATTATCGTCACCGTTTAGTCAATCAGTTTAAGTTGCATGTCATGGAACTGGATTTCGTTTCTGGTCTAGGGTCCAAACCCTATTAGATTCTGGATTCTTCCGGAAATAATGTTACAATATTGACGTAAGACAATGCTGTTCTTTTATAAATCTTTAGCTCAGTTTTATTTTCCACTTTTGTTTTTATCATTCTTATTGAATGATTACAGATCCATATGGGCTCGGCTTAAAAATAGCTTTCAAAACAAACACACTTTCAAAGAGCCTTGAGTTGCCTGCATTATTTAACACTTTTTGATATAGAGTGGCGAAGTCACGGCCCTTCCGGTAGAGCCAATGGGACCTATGAGATCGAAAAATATGAATGGGTTTCAATGGAGAGAAACTAATTATCTTCTGGTCCCAGTCTTTATATGCCCCGGATTACCCATATGTTTGTGGATTTAAATTATCATTTTTCATGCAAAGAAAACTCCACATTTTCGTGAAGAAGTTTGATAATGTTAGGTTTTTTCCAAGGGGAGGATAAAAGCATCGAAAGAGGTGAAAACCATTATAAATTTCAGTTATGCCGATGGGGAGATTGTCGGTCTTGTCCGCGCCAGTCGCAGGGAGCGTGACGGCACATACGAGACATGTAGTCTTACTCATTGTGTTTCTCTACAGCCTTTAACTGTACAATCGCACGATAAACGGTCAAACTCTTGACATGAAAAATTATCACTTAAATCCACAAACAACATATGTGTAATCCGGGGCATATAAAGACCGGGACCAGAAGATAATTACTTTCTCTCCATTGAAACCCATTCATATCGACCTCATAGGTCCCATGGGCTCTACCGGAAGGGGTGTGACCTCGCCACTCTGTAGGTGCTGTTTACCTGTTGATCATAGATTACGTGATGCTTGTCATGCTAGAAGACCCCGCTCCATGTCATTGATCGGCTATATCTGATCATTCTAGAGGAATAGCTGGGCTGAGAAAAGAGAATTCTCACCATTTACTACTTCACCCAGCTCTTGTATGTTGCTCTTCCATAGGAAAGACTTAACAACTGATTGCATGTTCTTAGACGGGCCAGGGAAGGGAAATTAGCTTTCGACACCTGCCTATATACCTATGTACAGGAAATCTTAACAACTCGCATAATCCCATTTTGTGCACTTTTAAATACACATGGAACATTCTTCAAAAATCAGCTGGTTTATGGACGAGCTGATTTTATGACATCCTGGATTGTATCAGGATTTATTATGATTAGCAAATGTATGTGCCCTTTGTAGTTCAGAAACACGTTAGCTATTTTGAAATTGAATTTTTCTTGAGACAAACCTATTTTACCCCCTCCTTTGTTTTAATGCTGTGAATATCTGAACTAGACTCATTAGCTTTGTGTGCATTTATAATACTGTAACTATATACAACTTTTGTAACATTTGCCTAATTATTTAAATGCAACCTGACCCCAATACTAAAAAAACAAGTTTGCCAACCCCATTGCAATTTCATCCATCAGGGTTTTAACGGCCCACAAAGTGTTGATTCTCTGCATCATGTGAACACTGTTATCCTACAATCACCATCGATGAATGCATTAACCCAAGCAACTCAGACTCGTTGCACATGACATGGAAACCTTGGGAGGCAAGCAAGGTTTTATGAGTAGAAAACAAAGTGCCACCTTCTTCTATATTGACGATTTGCGATGTACAGCTGAAGACTCGTAGGGTTGGTTTGGCGAGTTCACAAGCTTTGTCTCAACCAGCACATTCCGTAACCAGATCAGGAAGAACACAAATGCATTAGTCCTCAATGGTTTGTCCTCACTTGAGTTTTCCGAGTATCTTTGTTTTTTTTTTATTTCATTTTTTGTTGTTCTCAGGCACATTTCAGAGCCAACTTCTCTGGCAAATGTAGATGTATGCCTTTAATAGGTCTTCGCCTCAAAAAAACTTATAAAAATACATCTTTCTAACATTTAACCTATACGCTTTCACAACCAGGAGAGAAAAAAAGAATATTTTCCATCCAAATAGCAGTAAAGAAATGTTTTAGTTTTATTGCACTATGGTGTGTATTGACAATGACTATAGGTTGTGTCTTTTAACCTGTTGCCAACGATACCAAAAGCATCATTTATACTTTTTCCTTTCTCACTCTGATGAACTTAATGCAGAAAGACTGACGCCTTTTTATTGTACGTGCCAACGACCAACGTTTCGTTCCGACCCCGCCCTCCTCATTCGACTGGGTTCTCTCTCATCTACTCTGAGTTCTCCAGAGTATCAAAGGAACTTTGAAAAGCTGAACAGTTTTGAATGTCCACACTAAGTGCATTGCAATGCCTGTTTTAAAAAAAAAAAAAGAGAAAAAGACCTATGTTTTTATAACTCAAAGCATGTATTGGTTTGTAATACTACAGGTTCCTTGTACATACAATTGATCTTCTAGTGCCAACATACCACACTGGTATCTAAAGGACGACTTTATAGCTAGCAGGGTGGCCCGCAGAACCGGACCCTGTCAGAGTAGAGTCTGACGTCTGACGCCCCCCCCCCCCCCCCCCTTCACTTTACTCCAGATCTGGCGATGTCTGATTCCCAAACGTGGTTAACACTCGGAGTAACGGGAAACTTGTGTTTTGCTGGAGGAACGTCAGAGGTTGCCTTGTAAAGTGAGGTCTAGTTCTGGGCGGACGTGATGCTGTGCGTTGGTGGGACGTTTCCCCGCGTCCAGAGACGTCACATCGAGGGACGTCCAGGGAGGGGGGGACGACATCAGATGTTATTCACACAAAAGGGTCTCTCCTTAGTTTCTTCTTCTTTTTGTAATTGTACAGTCATATTGTTCAACCACTGCAGTCATTGTAATTCTTGTACAAGTTGTATCACTGGTTGTTGTACCATATCTGACATTTGTAATTAATTATGAAATAATACACTGCCGTTTGTATAAAATATACATAGGTCCCCTGGTTTATTTGTGTCGTGTTTACCTTTTGATGTTTTTGTGGTGCGAGGGCACATTTCAGAGCCAACTTCTCTTGTAAATGTAGATCTATGCTTTGATAGGTATAAATACATTTTTCTAACATTTAACCTATATGAGCTTTCACAACAAGAGAGAAAAAAATATATTTTTATGTTTACATTTGATGTGTTTGTGGTTGTAGGGTTAGGGAACTATGATAGTCACACATTTGGTATGTTTTAAAAGGACTGGGTTCAATGCCGAATGTCTGCAGACATTATATATTGATTTTTGAACTACCTCTGTTATAAACAACTCATAGGATAGGATCACATTTTGTTAACCGCAAGGACATTCTGGTGTCTCAGCATAGAATGACAAGTCAAACAAGTATATTTAGGATGAGGGAACTTAAATAATATAAATTTCTTAGCTTAATACTCACCTATATATAGGCTACAATGCATATTATACAATAAAAATTATAAAAGGCTAAACCAATCCAAATCCTGTTGACATAATGAGGGCAGTAAGCGCAGTTACCGCAGTGGACCACATGAGCACTGAAGTCAAATGTGTTTGCTATTCGTTTACTTTGTCCGCCTGCCTTCAAGTAAGTAATTGAATCCAGTCAATCCCTGAATCTAGAGAATGTAGATGTATATGCTTTAGCAAAAATAGCAAAAATGCTTTTATGAGTTAATTAAAGCACCTTTCTAGCTTGATTCAAATCTAATAAGGACCTAAATCCTTAAACAACTGTCCATGGCTAAAACCATGAAGTAAAAATTACTGTTAGTTATTATATGTAAATGCAAATAAGCCAAAGGTTTTATTATGACCCTATGGATTTGAGTAAACCCGTGACCGGCCCCTCCTCCACCCACGACACGTTCATTGGCCTCCTCTTGCGTCAATCACAGTCAAACGGTCGCTGATTGGCCAAGCGCCATCGCGTCTGCTCCACTCGCTGCGAAGCTGTCACAAGTCCACTTCCTTGTAGGATTTGTCAGGGCAGCAGCGAACCTCAAATATGCCTTTCATCACAATGCATCCCATTCATTAATGGACGACCTCGTGAAGGAATAGCAAACCCAACTGACCGAGGAGAAGGCGGAGAGGAGGTGCTTAGAGGAGGTGGAGGAGCACTGCGTCCGGCCGCGCCGCCTCGCCTCCCCGTGGCGTCGGTGTTCTGACCAAAATGGCCACCATGGAGAAACTAATGAAGGCCTTCGAGTCCCTGAAGTCGTTCCAGCAGCAGCAGGGTCCCCCCACGGTGGAGGAGCTGGTGCAGAAGCAGTAAGTGATCACCTGGAGGAGGAGGAGGAGAAGCCAAACGCATCCCGGCAGCATCTCTGCAGCCCTGCAGACCCTGGGTCTGTCTGGCTGATGCTGGCTCTGATGCTGCTGCTCACTGGGCTGCTGGCCGTGCTGGAAGGATGCACTCGATTGTTTTGACGCTTGAGCCTGAGACGTCGTATCTGGTCTGCGGTTCGAACAGGGGGCGAGGTGTTTGACGGATGGGTAGATCTGCCGGCTCAGCGGTGTGGTGTGTGTGGTGGTCGGCCCCCCTTGCTGCGGACTCAGTGGTGTTGTTGTAGCAGCGATGGCACCTGCCAAGGGCCACAACACACAACACAGGACCTGTTTATGTCCAGGTTCTGCTCATGAGATAGAATCACTTCGTAAACCTGGACATATGTGGTGCATATCTACCATAGCGCACTAGTTTCACGCATGCTTGCGACCCTGCGAATCGCAAACCAGATTTGTGTGCCTGGTGACAGCTGCGCTCTATTGTCTGTTGTTGACATGATGCACATTGTTCCTTCTCGTCCGTTTCCACCTCACTGGAAATGGGAACTGAGAGGGCTGGGTGTAACGGTTGTAGGTAAATGCACCTCAAAAGTGCACGAATGTTTTTGCAATCTGTTGGTATCATTTTGTCCGTTTTCGGCTGTTTATTTTTATGTTCCCCGATCCCCCTCTCTCTAATGTTGTTGCTTCTCCGCCCCCCCAGGAAAAAGGAGCAGGCTGCCACTAAGAAGGACCGCGTCACACATTGCTTGACGATATGCGAGAATATTGTAGCCCAGTCTCTAAGGTACGACCTGCCTCACTTACTAATAACTACTAACCAAATAACTACCAGCGTTCAAATGGGTTTCAAACGTGACCAGTGGTGTTCGATTAAATACACTGAGGGTGTTTGTTTCACATGTTTACTCAAACCCCTTTCATACTGATAGTTCTACTACTAATGGTTCATGTGTTGCTGACTTGTTGTTAAAAATAGTACTTAGTTGTGTAGCTTCTTATCCTGGCTATCTCTGTTGTATACATGGAATGGGTTAACCTATTGATTGTTACTGTACCGACAGTGACACTTTGTTTCTCTTTCTTCTGACAAATTGTAAGTCGCTTTGGATAAAAGCGTCTCCTAAATGTAAATGTAATTGTCCTTTTATTGGTAGTGGGGCATTTTTTTTATTTTGATCAAGGAATAATTGTATAATATCTTGCCTGTATAATGCAGACATTATTTACGTGTTGTGTTAAGTGCAGTGTATTCAGATGTAGATCAGAGTTTTAGACGTGAGGAGGGGTCCGTGTGCGTACTATGACCGCTCACTGTCTGGACTTTGTCTCTGGGATCAGGACTTCTCCGGAGTTCCAGAAGCTGCTTGGCATCGCCATGGAGATGTTCCTCCTCTGCAGCGACGACAGCGAATCGGACGTCAGGATGGTGGCTGACGAGTGCCTGAACAAGATCATAAAGGTGAGCGGCGCACCACTCTGCCACCATCACGTCTGTATCACGTTCAGATGAGATGTAAATACTATACAGTGTGTCCATTTTGCATTGAATTATGGCCAAACTGACTTTGATCATGACCATTGATCAGGGATCAAGTTCTCTTGGGCTTTATGTAATCACCAGTAGAGGGAGCTAAGCTAAATGCAACATCTCTAATGAGGAGGGAAGCTATCTATTTCTATCTATAACTTGAAAGTAATAATACATTCTATAGTTGTGGGTTTTTCAAACGAATGACTTCATGGTTCATTGGCACGTGGTTCTATGAACATCCTTACGTTATCAACAGCGACATATTGTTGTTTCACTTTCTTCTGACAAATGTACTTATTGTAAGTCCCTTTGGGTAAAAGCGTCTGACAAACGCCCTGAATGTAAACATAAATGTAAATGCGGTGAAGAGGTTTTATCTGCTGCTCTTTCCTCAGGCTCTGATGGACTCCAACCTGCCAAGACTCCAGCTGGAGCTGTACAAAGAGATTAAGAAGGTAGAAAACTCCTAAATAATTTGGTTAATTCAATTTCTTAAATTCAGAAAATATTAACTATAATTATTAGCCGTGGCATGTGGCTCAGGAGGTAGAGCGGGTTGGTTGGTAACCTGAAGGTTGCTAGTTCAATCCCCGGCTCCTCCTAGCGTAGAGTGTCGAGGTGTCCCTGAGCGAGACGCCTCACCCTGACTGCTCCCGACCAGCTGGCTGTCGCCCTGCGGGGTTGACTCCGCCGTCGGTGTGTGAATGTGTGCGTGAATGGGTGAATGTGAGGCAGTATTGTAAAGCGCTTGGAGTGGCCACTGGTTAGAAAAGTGAGTTTACCATATACCGGTTCGACAACACACTGATATGTGATGGTGATGTGTGCAGAACGGGGCCTCGCGGAGCCTGAGGGCCGCTCTCTGGAGGTTCGCTGAGCTTGCCCACCTCATCAGGCCACAGAAGTGCAGGTATGGACACACACACGAAGCCCCCGGCTCCTGTAGAGCGGAGTAGAGACTAGAGCTGTTCCGACACCAGTATCGGAAATTCCTCAGATCCTGCCTAAAGTGCAGCATCGGGTATCGGCGAGTGCGCAAGTCTACGTGCCGATCCGATGCCATCACATCACTAGCTCACTTACTACAGAGAGAATTAAACACTCCGGTGTTATGCTGCGTTCGTTAACGGTCGGAGGTGGAAAGTCGGAATGGGAAACGCGCCATCTCCGACATAAGTGCGTTCGAGCTACCAAGTCGTAAAAACATGGATGCATGGACGCACAACGACGAGAATACAAATGTATTATTATAATTATAGATTATAAATGTAAATGAAAAAATCTTTTGTAGTCAGTAAGTGAACCGACGTTACATCGCTGTCATCATAAGGGAACCCTTCAATAAGAACAAGTGCTATCAATAAATACAACGCCAGACGCTGTATCGGTATACACTCGGTACCGGCCGACGCTTCAGTTCAGGATTCAGAATCGGGAAGGAAAAAACGTTATTGGAGCATCTCTAGCCGAGACAAAAGGTCCCTCCCACTGCTTCACGCGTCCACCCGCTGTCCTCTGATTGGCCGCCCGCTGTCCTCTGATTGGCCGTCCCCAGGCCCTACCTGGTGAACCTGCTGCCCTGTCTGACCCGGATCGCCAAGCGCCAGGAGGAGACGGTGCAGGAGACCCTCGCCGCCGCCATGCCCAAGGTCATGGCCGCGCTCGGACAGTTTGCCAACGACGGGGAGATCAAGGTAACAGGCGCGGGGCGGACGGAGCTACACGCAACGCTGTGGTGGCGGGTCGAAGGTCAAAGTCCCCTCGCCTGATTGCAATGAGGCCCTGTGGAAATGAGCGTTTATCTTTTGGTTGATATTGTATGTCATACGTCCTGGCACTTAAAAATAGTACTTAGCATTGTGTAGCACCTTATCCTAGCTATCTGTGTTGTCTACGGGGAATGGGTTAACCTAGTGATGGTTAGTGCTTGGTTCTATGAACATCCTTACTGTACCGACAGCGATATATTGTTGTTTCTCTTTCTTTTGACAAATGTACTCATTGTGAGTCGCTTTGGATAAAAGCGTCTGCTGAATGCCCGGAATGTAAATGGTCAATATTAGCGAATAAAGAGAGTATTTAGGGATCAACAGATGCAATATCACCTCACCCTGTAACGGCACTTGTTTCCACTTTGATCAAACCCCTTGTGGTTGGTGTCCGTGTTCCAGGTGCTGCTGAAGTCGTTTGTGGCCAACCTGAAGGTCAGCTCTCCCACCATCAGACGCACGGCCGCTAGTTCAGCCGTTAGCTTGTGTCAGCAGTCCAGACGGCCCAGCTACTTCTACACCTGGCTGCTCAACGTGCTGCTGGGTAAGACACCTGCACACACACATATTCACTCCCTCAGTCACCCGCACAGTCTCACAGTCTCACAGTCTCACAGTCTCACAGTCTCACAGTCGCACAGTCGCACAGTCGCACAGTCGCACAGTCGCACAGTCGCACAGTCGCACAGTCGCACAGTCTCACAGTCGCACAGTCTCACAGTGTAACAGTCATACAGTCGTACAGTCGTGCAGTCGCACAGTCATACAGTCGCACAGTCATACAGTCATACAGTCATACAGTCATACAGTCATACAGTCATGCTGTCTCTCAGTCTCACAGTCTCACAGTCATACAGTCATACAGTCATACAGTCATACAGTCATACAGTCTCACAGTCGCACACTTGCACACACACGCTCACAAACTAATACACTCACTGATTGAAAAACGATCCCACAGTCAGCAGCTTCCAACACCTTGTTTAACATAGAAAAAGATGTGGTGCAGGATTTTTGTTTATCTCAACACGGTTACTAGTTAATCTTCTCGAAGACCTGTGTGGCTACTGCACACGCACGTACGCACGCACGCGGACCTATTAAAGAAAGGACAGCGGACTAAAACATGGCCGCCCATTCATTCCTATGCAAACTGCTCAATGGCGCAGGGCAACATCAAGGAGAGATTTGCTTCCGCATCATGGAGGTCTCAAGCCACGCCCTCGTGCATGACGAGCCGGACGCAGAAACACTCCCGTTAACTAGCATTGTTAGCATTGTAGCATCATCAGCGAGAGGTCTGAGCGAGCACAGTCGCATTGTTTACCGACCATGGAAGTGGAGTTAATAACCCCCCCCGATGATTCTCTATATGTCATCTTTAAATTACACTCCTCCCGCCATCTGGACAACAATTGTTACTTAACAATTATTATCCCGGGCCGAAACAACATTTGTCTCACTACGACTCCGTCCGGCTGCCCACCCCACAAAATACATCAATAAAATAAAGCGCTCGAGGTGGCGTTCTGAAAAGAGAGCCGAGCACTGGTGGATTGCGGAAGCATGCACTGTTCCTGGGGGCTTGGCGCACGCACGCACGCACGCACGCACGCACGCACGCACGCACGCACGCACAGAGGGTCTGACGCGCCTTCTCTCTCTCCCCCCCCCCCCCCCCCCCTCCCCCGAGCAGGCCTGCTGGTGCCGGTGGACGAGGAACATCCCAGCCACCTGATCCTGGGCGTGCTGCTGACCCTGCGCTACCTGCTGCCTCTGCTGCAGCAGAACACCAACGGGCCCAGCCTGAAGGGCAGCTTCGGCGTGATGAGGAAGGAGGTGGACGTGCAGCCCGCGCCGGAGCAGCTGCTGCAGGTACACTCCGGCGGCCGGCGGCGCCCTCGTGCCGCGGGTCGTTCCTGCCTACGGCGGGTCGCCCTTCGTGAGTCCCCCGCTCCCTCCCGCCCCTCCCTTCCTATCTCTGCCGCGGGGACGTGGTGCGTTCCCGTGCCCTGTGATTGACGGGATGGATGGATCCCCCTTGACCAATCGGGGGTTGGGATCCCGTGATTGGTCAGACGGGAGCCGGGGCTGACCTTCCCGTAACAGCCACGGTCGCAGCGCAGCACGCTCACTGATGATGGACGGCCTTTCTGCTTTGAATTGAAACCAAATTCTAGCACTTTAGATAGATAGATGGATAGATACATCGCCACAGAACCTTATGAGTGAAAGTGAACGTCCCTGATCCAACACTTGATCTAAAATACTCCAAATCATCACGTTATATTTAGCTCTGTATTGGATATACTAGTATATTTTAAAATATATAATAGTACTTGGCATTGTGTTGCACAGGGGTCCGCAACCTTTCCAACATGCAGTGCCAGTTTGACATTTTCTCATTAATGAGTGTGCTTTAAGCAACAATATATAAAAAATTAAGCTGAATTATGACACAGCGACCACAAACATTTCCAGAAGACCTGGAATTGTACTATTTCCATATAGTCCACAATCATGCATCAACATTTTAAATGCTTTTTGGGTCGTTATATTTGCAACATGGGCTTACAAATTATAATTACATATCAGAAACATTCAGAAACTCAGTCAAAAACATATCTGCACTGTGAGAAATGTAAAAAACAAGACTATATGAGAATGCTGGAACCATCCACATCAATATCTTTAAGACATGTACTGCTTTGCAAAACCATGTGAAGGCGATGCATACAGGCCACTTGCAACAATATTTTAAATATTTTCTTCTCTATTACTCACAACATAGGTTTAAAAACTATTAATTGATCCCATTTCAGAACACTGCTTTCTGTTACTGTTTTAAACATATTTGCACTGGGAGGAAATGCCCAAACAGAATAAAGTTGTAAAAAAATGGTAGCAATGATTATGCTGCCGCATTGTGCTGTGAATTCTTTTAAAGGGGACATATCATACCACCAGGTGTGAGTGTGATTAGCCATTACAAGCCGTTTTCAAAATGTGCAGCATTGTGACATCACAGGTGGGCGTGTCCATCTAGATGTGTGACGGATAGATGGACACGCCCACCTGTGATGTCACAGTGCTGCACATTTTCAAACCTGCTTGTAATGGCTCATCACACTCACACCTGGTGGTATGATATATCCCCTTTAATAATAATAATAAAAAAATAAAAAAAACTTTTTTTTTAAAAAAAAGAAAAATTCAAGTGTGCCAATGATTATGCTGCCCGTGCCGCTGGTGGCACGCGTGCCTAGGGTTGCCGACCCCTGGTGTAGCCCCTTACCCTCGCTATCTCTGTTGTATACGGGGAACTGGTTGACCTAGTGGTTGTTAGTGTTTGGCACGTGGTTCTATGAACATCCTCACTGGACCCACAGCGACAGCTTGTTGTTTCTCTTTCTTCTGACAGATGCACTTACTGTGAGTCTCTCTGTGTGAAAGCGTCTGCTGAACGCCTAACGGTTAATGTGCGTCCCCTCCCCCCCAGGTGTACGAGCTGACCCTCCACTA
The DNA here is from genome assembly GCF_949987615.1 of Pollachius pollachius. Taxonomy (NCBI): domain Eukaryota; kingdom Metazoa; phylum Chordata; class Actinopteri; order Gadiformes; family Gadidae; genus Pollachius; species Pollachius pollachius. The sequence continues at coordinate 51,125,466 of NC_136935.1, read as the reverse complement.
CACGCAGCACCGCGACCACAACGTGGTCACGGCCGCTCTGGAGCTGCTGCAGCAGATGTTCCGGACTCCGCCCCCAGAGCTGCTGCACGTGCTCATCACGGCCGGCAGCATCCCGCACGTCGGCGTGTTCCGTCACGACGCCGAGGGCCGCGCCCGCTCCGGCAGCATTGGGGAGTTCATCGGTAAACACGGTGGCGTCGGACGTTGGGGTGGGGGGGTGGCTCAGCCGATTGGCACGGCAGGGGTTGGGGGGGTGGGGAGGAGAGAGGGGGAGGGTTGGCGATGGGGTCGTTCAGTGAGTCCTCAGGCCCTTTATCGGACGGGTTTATTTAAGGGAGTTTAGATGATGGGGTCTCGGTGAGAACCAGCAGCTTTCAGGTGCCGACAGCCGATGGTACGTCACACACACATGTCCGGCCCGGCCGTCACTCAAACATTAACCCAAACATGGCTGATGTCTGTCCATGTTTAGCGCAGTTTAGATCATGGGGTCACGTCGGGACCCATCAGCTGACAAGTTTGGGTGACGTCTGTACCGTCAGATGGTACAGTCGTGTGTGTACCATGTTTGGGTACCATGTGAAAACCCCAAACATGTCCGGTACAGACATCACCCCAAACATGTCCGGTACAGACGGCTGATGCTACGGTCCTCACACAAACATATCCGCTCAGACGTCACACAAACCAAAACATGTCCGGTACATGTTTGGGTGACGTTTGTGTTACGTTCGTATCATCAGCTTTCTGTACGGATGTTATGGGCATCACCCAAACATTTCCGCTACGGACGCCTAATGGTACGGACGACACCAAACAGGGATGAAGTCTTCCTTTGGGCCGTTTGGCCATCTTGGATTTTCTGCAGAATTTTATAACGCAGATAATACGTATTTCCACACGGTAAGCATTCCAAAAAGGCCATTTACTAAAACAATCTGAAGCCTTAAGTGATTAGCTTGCTGCTGAATCGTAGCTCCGTAATAACTAATCCATACTGTGCTACGGTGTTTGTCCACTAAGCTCTTTAATGAGTGCCTGCACTCGCTGCTAAGGTTTCTGCATCTCGGCTCTCTGCTTTCCAACCCATCCCTCTATCGATCTTAACACGGTGGATTCTTTTTTGGGTCAGAAAGCGGCTGGAGCTTTTAGTTTCCTCTCTTCCTTCACTGCCTCTCTTCTCTCTTTTCCTCTCCTGCTCACTGCCTCCTAACACACCAGCCGGGGAGGGGCGGCCTGCAGTCCCCTCGTCCCCAGGAAGCAGAAAGGTGATTGGTCCACGTTGGTGTGTGTGTGTGTGTGTGTGTGTGTGTGTCTCTGTCTGGGTCTGGGCGTGTGTCTGTCTGGGTGTGGGTGTGTCTCTGTCTCCGTCTGTGGGTGTGTGTCTGTCTCTGTCTGAGGGTGTGTGGGTGTGTGTGTGTCTCAGTCTGTGGGTGTGTGTGTGTCTCTCTTTGGGTTTCATATTTGTGGGTGTGCGTGTCTGTGTCTAGCTGTGTGTATGACATTTGGTCTGTTATAATCAGAGCACATCTCTTCAATATAACCTAAGTAAACCCTACGTGCCTCTAGTTTTCTCCCTGATTCTCTCTACTCTTCTTCTTACTCCTGCTCTACTAACCCTAACCTGTGAGCTTTGGGCTCCTGTGGGCCCTGTGTGTCAGCGGTGTGTGTGTGTCTGCTGCTCGGTCCAGTGAACAGCTGCTCTTGGTTTCAGGTAAGATGCTGTCCGGGGAGGAGGACGGGCTAGAGGACGACCCCGAGAGAGCGGACCTCCCCTCTGGCTCCTTCACAGGTGAGAGAGAGAGAGAGAGAGAGAGAGAGAGAGAGAGAGAGAGAGAGAGAGAGAGAGAGAGAGAGAGAGAGAGAGAGAGAGAGAGAGAGAGAGAGAGAGAGAGAGAGAGAGAGAGAGAGAGAGAGAGAGAGAGAGAGAGAGAGAGAGAGAGAGAGAGAGAGAGAGAGAGAGAGAGAGAGAGAGAGAGCTCCACAGGTGTATCCTGGTGTTTTACTGAAGCCTCACCAACGATAGTGACTCTGTCACATAATGACCTGTTAACAAATACGGCCTGAAGAATCCAGACAAACGAACAGGCAGACACATGTGCACAACCACTGACAGACAGACATGCATACAGAACCACAGACAGACAGACAAACACAACCGTCCACACACACAGAGTGACGCGCAATGAAAGCACTGCCGCTCAGCTCAGCCGAGAGCCGTATGAAGCAGCTCGTAGTGGCTCAGGGGGTCTTCCTCTGCGTGTAGTTCTCCATTCAGGTGAGCGGCAGCGCTTACATGGACATCAGTCCCTGTGGCGCTGTGATTGGCCGACAGGTTGTTGCCCTCGTGTGGGGAGTAGCGTCCTCCGTCCTGCCTGGCTCTGTCTCCTGACGCCCTCCCCCCCCTCCCCTCTGTCCTCCCCAGCGGCGGTGGTAGGGGCCGACAGCGTGCCGGTCGCCCAGGCGGACATCATCACGGAGCAGCCGCGCTCCTCCCAGCACAGCCTGCAGCCGGGCGACTCGGTGGACCTCAGCGCCGCCGAGCAGGGGGGCGGGGGGGGGGGAACCTCCCCCTCGGGGACCCCCGAGTCCCCCAGCGGCCCCGACGAGGACATGCTCAGCCGCAGCTCCAGCGGGGGGGCCAACGTCACCCCGGAGACGGCGGACTACACCACGCCCGAGAACGCCACGCCCGAGGGGGGGCCCCTGGGGGTCGCCGGGGGGGCGGCGCCCGGCGACCGCTCGCTGGCGCCCAGCGACTCGTCCCAGACGACTACGGAGGGGCCCGACTCGGCCGTCACGCCCTCGGACGTCGCGGAGCTGGTCAGTGGAACCTCCGCCGTGTGTGTGTGTGTGTGTGTGTGTGTGTGTGTGTGTGTGTGTGTGTGTGTCTGTATTGGGTTGTGTGTGTGTGTGTGTGTGTGTGTGTGTGTGTGTCTGTATTGGGTTGTGTGTGTGTGTGTGTGTGTGTGTGTGTCTGTATTGGGTTGTGCGTGTGTGTGTGTGTGTGTCTGTATTGGGTTGTGTGTGTGTGTGTGTGTGTGTGTGTGTCTGTATTGGGTTGTGTGTGTGTGTGTGTGTGTCTGTATTGGGTTGTGTGTGTGGGTGTGTGTGTGTGTCTGTATTGGGTTGTGTGTGTGTGTGTTTGTCAGTACTGGGGTGTGTCTGTCTGTACTGGAGTGTGTGTCTGTCTGTACTGGGGTGTATGTTTGTGTGTCTAATGGGGT
>NC_136935.1:51077032-51122039 GCF_949987615.1 Pollachius pollachius | reverse complement strand
TTCACCAGCTGCTGAAGACTCTGTTCGGCACCAACCTGGCCTCCCAGTACGACGGCGCCCTGAGCGGGCCCAGCCGCTCCCAGGGGAAGGCCCTCCGGCTGGGCTCCTCCAACCTGCGGCCCGGCCTCTATCACTACTGCTTCATGGCGCCCTACACGCACTTCACCCAGGCCCTGGCCGACGCCAGCCTGAGGAACATGGTGCAGGCGGAGCACGAGACGGACGCGTCCGGGTGGGTCACCTGCAGATGTCCCCCACACCGCTATATCCTCCATCGGCCGATACAGAGAATATACCGACGCAGCATCGAGCGCCGTGACCGCTCATAGCACTTGTTCTTGTTCTTAGGGCTAACGAACGGGCGTCACCGCGTCTCTCTGTCCCTCCAGGTGGTTCGATGTGATGCAGAAAGTGTCCAATCAGCTGAGGTCCAGCATCACCAACGTGACGCGGCAGAGAGGAGACAAGGTCGGCCCCCAGCCTCGGACCCTGACCTCGGGCCAACTCGGAGCCCTCCCCCCTCTCTACCTCTCTCCCCCCTCTCTCCCTTTCTCCCCCCTCTCCCTCTCTCCCCCCTCTCCCTCTCTCCCCCTCTCCCCCCTCTCCCTTTCTCTCCTCTCTCCTCCCTCTCTCCCCCCTCTCCCTCTCTCCCCCCTCTCCCTCTCTCCCCCCCTCTCCCCCCTCTCCCCCCTCTCTCCCTCTCTCCCCCCTCTCCCTTTCTTCTCCCTTTCTCCCCCCTCTCCCTCTCTCCCCCCTCTCCCTTCCTCTCCCTCTCTCCCTCTCTCCCTTCCTGGTTTCCCCCCCTGCCCAGTCAGTATTGACCTCATGCCGTTGTGCCTCCACAGAACGCCATCCACAACCACATCCGGCTGTTCGAGCCGCTGGTGATCAAGGCTCTGAAGCAGTACACCACCAGCACCTCCGTGGCCCTCCAGAGGCAGGTCCTGGACCTCCTGGCCCAGCTCGTCCAGCTCCGCGTCAACTACTGCCTGCTGGACTCAGACCAGGTGGGACGCCGGCCGCTTTTCCTCCCTCCGTCGCCCTCATTGTTCCTGGTTCCTGCCGCCTGCTGATTCTAATGCCCGCCCCCTGAACCTCTTTCAGGTGTTCATCGGCTTTGTCCTGAAGCAGTTTGAGTTCATCGAAGTCGGCCAGTTCCGGTAAGGCTTCCTCTCTCACCCGTACCGGGGGGAGGCCGCGTCTCAAAGCAGGCCGTGCCCTCTGAGCGCGTGCATGGTGTGTGTTTTAACCTCCGTCCCTCCGCCCCCCAGGGACTCTGACGCGGTGATCCCAAACATCTTCCTGTTTCTGGTGCTGCTGTCGTACGAGCGCTACCACTCCAAGCAGATCATCAGCATCCCCAAGATCATCCAGCTCTGTGACGGCATCATGGCCAGCGGCAGGAAGGCCGTCACCCACGGTGAGCGCCCCTGCACACACACACACACACACACACACACTCCGGTTCGCTCACCAACATACACACTCAGACAGACGCACTCACGCACGCATACACACGCACACACTCCGGTTCACTCACCAACATACACACTCAGACAGACGCACCCGGACACACTCACCCACACTCGGACTCTCTCTCACTCACTCACTCTCTCGGACACACACACTCACTCACTCACTCACTCACGCACTCACGCACTCACTCACTCACTCACTCACTCACTCACTCACTCACTCACTCACTCACTCACTCACTCACGTACTCACGTACTCACCTACTCACATCGTCACTCACTCACTCACTCACTCACTCACGTACTCACGTACTCACGTACTCACCTACTCACATCGTCACTCACTCACTCACTCACTCACGTACTCACCTACTCACATCGTCACTCACTCACTCACTCACTCACTCACTCACTCACTCACTCACTCACGTACTCACCTACTCACATCGTCACTCACTCACTCACTCACTCACTCACTCACTCACTCACGTACTCACCTACTCACATCGTCACTCACTCACTCACTCACTCACTCACTCACTCACTCACTCACTCAGACCCACTCACTCACCGGGTCACCCCTAACGGACCGCCCCCCCCCTTGTCGCCGTAGCGATCCCGGCCCTTCAGCCCATCGTCCACGACCTGTTCGTCCTGCGCGGCTCCAACAAGGCGGACGCGGGCAAGGAGCTAGAGACGCAGAAGGAGGTGGTGGTGTCCATGCTGCTGAGACTCATCCAGTACCACCAGGTGGGGCACACGCTCTGTCACACGGGCGGGTCGGTGGCAGGGGTGGGATGCACAGGGTACCTCACGAGACTGATAACACGGCGATACGGTGACGCGACGATATTCGACGTATTTTTTGACAATCCTGTAACGACGCGTCACGATACATGCAGGCCTGATGGAGTTCAGGCGTGGTGCCTGAATTCAGGCTTGAGCTCGGCCATGTACGTTGTCAAGAAAAGTGAAAATAGGTGAGCGGTGCCTTTTTAAAATGTCTAGTCAACACGTCAACCTACCTGACCTTTTGACTGACATGTCTGCCACCAACTAGGCGTAGTCGATATAAGGAAGTCTTTTACCTGTGTATGTTTGCACTGAGGATGGTCTGAATGGGACTGAGAACATTTTGCACGCACTTTGGGTAGCACTTTACACTTTTATGCAATAAAAACGTATTGTTGCATCGGCTACATGGTGTGCGAGTTCCGCTCCTTTTGTTGTTGTCAAGAAAGGCAATTCTCTATGGTGTCTTTGAATGTATTTGATAATTTCAGGCACAGATAATTTCACTTCCCATCAGCCCTGTATATGTCTAACGATGAATACTGAATCACTGTGAAGAGGTGATGTGCTGGACTCCAGTCTTTATTCAGGGTCCAAACTGAGTTTTTCAGTTCCTTGTCTTTGGCTGGTGAACTTCCGTTCAAGTTTCCCTCATTCATGTGTTGAGCGCCACCTGGAGGAGCAGGGATTATTTTATTGATAAAAATGTCGATATTTTGGGCGATATTTCCAGTCTAACTCTTCATGAATGAAGCCTAAAAATGCAAAAAATAGATTGATAGCGCCAGTGCATCGATTCTCTTATGGAAGTGTCTTTATCAGGTTGTTTCTGTTGGTATCCGTGCGTTTTGATGTGTAATTCTCCTGTGCCTCCGTCTGGTCCTCTCTGTGCCCCAGGTGCTGGAGATGTTCATCCTGGTCCTTCAGCAGTGTCACAAGGAGAACGAGGACAAGTGGAAGAGGTTGTCTCGGCAGATCGCCGACGTCATCCTGCCCATGATCGCCAAGCAGCAGGTGTGTGTCTGTCTGTCTGTCTGTCTGTCTGTGTGCTTGTCTGTCTGTCTGTCTGTCTGTGTGCTTGTCTGTCTGTCTGTCTGTCTGTGTGCTTGTCTGTCTGTCTGTCTGTTGGGTGTGTGTGTTTGCGCTTGCATTTGTGTGTGCGTGCATCTGTCTGTGTGTGTGCGACAAAATGTCTGCCACGGAGGTGCAGGTCATCGAGGTCACGGTGACGAGGAACCGACTCGTTGTGCAGAACCCATGAGACTGAGCGGGTACGCTGTGTGTGCCCAGATCCACCTGGACTCCCCCGAGGCGCTGGGCGTGCTGAACACCCTCTTCGAGACGGTGGCCCCCTCCTCCCTGCGGCCCGTCGACATGCTGCTGAAGAGCATGTTCACCACCCCCGCTACCATGGTGAGATAACAGCACACCCAGCACCCAGGATGCACTCTGGCCTCCTTTACATTCAGACGATTTATCCAAAGCGACTTACAATAAGTACATTCGTCACGAGAAATAGAAACAACAATATATCGCTGTCGGTACAGTAAGGATGTTCATAGAACCAAGTGCCAAGCACTAACCATCACTAGGTTAACCCATTCCCCGTATACAACAGAGATAGCTAGGATAAGATGCTACACCATGCTAAGGACTGTTTTTAAGTGCCAGGACGTACGACATACAATCTGTGCGTAAAAGGGGGGGTTTTAGGGGAGTAAGGGAGGAGAAGGGGGGAGGCTATGACTTTCCTTTCTCCTTGTTTACAGATTTACATTTCAAACACTTTTTTTAATTGTCTACCTTTCAGCATCGAAACTATCTCAGGGTGACGGTGTTTTTTTGTTTTGTTTTTCTGGATACCCCCCGCGGTATCCAAAGCACCACTAGGGGTCCCCCCTCTTGAGCACCCCTGGTCTAACCCCCCCTGCCCCCCCCCCACCCAGGCCTCGGTCTCCACGGTCCAGCTGTGGGTGTCCGGTATCCTGGCCGTGCTGCGGGTGCTGATCTCCCAGTCCAACCGAGGACATCGTCCTGTCCCGCGTCCACGAGCTCTCGCTGTCCCCCGCCCTGCTGGGCTGCCCCACCATCCGGGCCCTCACCAGCAGCAGGGCCCCCCCCAGCAGGGGGCCCCCGCCGTCGCCCCCCCGGCAACCAGGAGGCGGCGGGGAGGGCCCAGCCCGAGGAGACGTTTTGCCAGGTAAAGACCCCCCCCCCCCCTCCCCCCCGGGTATGACCGTTAATAAGCTAATGAGATAAGAAAAGCGAGGTGCGGAAACACACGAATGGGTTAACTGATCTAAAAATAAGACATTAGCAAAACGGCATCTCGTGTTACACAGCGTTCTGATATACACACTTTTCTTGAAACAAATGAAAACTAACCAGCCCTTAAGTATTGTTCCCCCCACAAACGAATAAACTTAACTGGAGAACCTCTTTTCTTTATTTTTAATTCGTTTTTGTTCGAAATAAAATGATCGTGAACATTTCCGAACGATAATAACTCCCTGCAGACCCTGGTGTTTTATAGTTGAGCCTTCTGTGTTCTCCAGTCCACCTCAAGGCCATGTCATTCTGCTGTAATTAACGTAGAAGACTAGTGTTGTGATACCTTATGAAGCTGAATGGGGCAGAGGTTATGACTCTATACAGGGTACTGTTAGAAATTACTTTTTCTAAAGTGTTTGTTCAGTGGACTTGAAATTGCATTACATTACAGACTTCTCAAATCCTCCCGCTGTGTGAAACCGTGACTCCATGTATCCTTCCTCCTCCTCCCTCCTCCTCCTCCTCCTCCTCCTCCTCCTCCTCCTCCTCCTCCTCCTCCTCCCTCTACTCCTCCTCCTCCCCCCTCTCCTCCTCCTCCTCCTCCTCCTCTTCCCTCTCCCCCTCCCTCCTCCTCCTCTCTCCCTCCCTCTCCTCCTCATCCTCCTCCCCCTCCCTCCTCCTCCTCCTTCCTCCTCCTCCTTCCTCTCCCTCTCCTCCTCCTTCCTCCTCCTCCTTCCTCTCCCTCTCCCTCTCCTCCTCCACCCCCCCCCCCCCCCCCCAGGTTCCTCCTCCAGCTGGTGGGGCGTGCTGCTGGAGGACATCTCGTGCCGCCAGGTGAAGGTGGAGGTGACGGAGCAGCAGCACACCCTTCTACTGCCAGCAGCTCGGCACCTTGCTCATGTGCCTCATCCACATCTTCAAGAGCGGTGAGAGCGCGCGCACAACACACACGCACGCACGCACGCACGCACGCACGCACGCACGCACGCTCGCACGCACGCACGCACGCACGCACAGCACGCACGCACGCACACGCACGCATACACATACACATCTTCAAGAGTGTCAAGAGCACACATACACTAGAATTCACACACACACATACACACATCTTCAAGAGTGGTGAGCACACAGACATACGCATACACGCACACATACGCTCCTGAACCAGCCATCTATAACACACTGCACAGTAAAGCAAAATAGAATACATATTTACATTAAATAACTCCGATGCAAAAATATTGTGTCTACCAGTACAATCCTTTCTCTTACACTCCCAATAATCACTGTCTACTGACGTCACTTCCTGTTCTCTGTCTGTCTGTCTGTTTGTCTCTCTCTCTCTCTCTCTCTCTCTCTCTCTCTCTCTCTCTCTCTCTCTCTCTCTCTCTCTCTCTCTCTCTCTCTCTCTCTCTCTCTCTCTCTCTCTCTCTCTCTCTCTCTCTCTCTCTCTCTCTCTCTCTCTCCCCCTCCCCCCCCCCCAGGGATGTTCCGGCGGATGACGGCGGCGGCGTCCCGCCTCCTGAAGGGGGAGGGGCCCTGTGTGGGCGGGGAGACGGGGGCCTTCTTCTCTCTGGACGCCCTGAACAGCAGGGTGCAGGGGCTCACCACCACGCACCCCGCCCTGGTGCTGCTCTGGTGCCAGGTGCTGCTCATCATCAACTACACCAACTACTCCTGGTGGGCCGAGGTGCACCAGACCCCCAGGTACGGGGGGGGGGGGGGGGGAGACGGTGGGGGTGGTGGTTGATGAAGAATATTTTATTTTTGGGACAGTATCCCATAGCAAAGTATTTGGTTAGATTTTTGAGCATGCTCACGGGAAGACACAAGAATACATTCTGTGAGACAATGGCTGAACACGGCTCTTACACAATTAGTAGTATTAGTAGTAAATACAAAGGTAAGGGGGAGTGAAACTCCATCGGGGAGAGGTAAGGATTGGCTGAATCAGCCGTGGAGGGAGAGGCAGAGTTTAACTGCAACACACTACGGGGGAAGTGGTTATGTCTGCATGCAATTTACAATTACAATTAGCAAACCCTTTTATCCAAAGCGACTTACATCGGTTAATACACACATTGGCACACCAGAGTCAACCGCGACAGCCAGCTCGTCAGGAGCAGTTAGGGTTAAGCGTCTCGCTCAGGGACACATCAACACTCAGCTAGGAGGAGCCGGGGATCGAACTAGCAACCTTTCGGTTACAAGACAACTGCTCTGCCTCCTGAGCTAAGCCGGCCCACTGCAAGGCCGCATGACTTGGAAGGAATCTACACAACACAGGAGTCTGTCGATTGGCCTAAATATCAGACTCTGTGGCTACAGTTGCAATGCAAATGCAAACTATCCAAGGAGAATGTTTATCAATTCCTTTTTTTAATTGACTGTTTTGTTCCCAATATATCCATAGACACGTCTGCCACATTTGGTTCATTTATCCCAAAATGAACGACTGCTTGCCATTACGAGTGGGCCTGTGTTTGAGGGGTGCTCATTAAGGTGACCCCCTCGTTGCTAAACCGCCGCCCCCTGTCCCCTCTCGGGCCCCCAGGGGCCACAGCCTGTCCTGCACCAAGCTGCTGAGCCCCCACTCCTCCGGGGACGGCGAGGACGAGAGGCCTGAGTGGCGTCTGGCCATGATCAACAGGGAAGTGGTCCGCAGGGGGGCGCTGGTCCTCTTCTGTGACTACGTGGTGAGACCCCCGGACCCCGAATCGCACGTCAACACAACAACCACATAACTGTTCCTCGAATGATGAAGATGATGGTGGTGATGGTGATGATGGTGATGATGATGATGATGATGATGATGGTGATGATGGTGATGATGATGATGGTGATGGTGATGAGGCCACCCGTCTCTGTGGATGTGTGAACATTCATTATACCTTTCTTATCTACACGCACGTGTGCGCACGTACACACCTTGACACACACACACACACACCTGGACACACACACACCTGGACACGCACACACACACACCTGGACACACACACACCTGGACACGCACACACACACACACACACCTGGACACACACGCACACACACACCTATATCTATGCACACACACACACACACGCACACGCACACCTATATCTACGCACACGCACACGCGCACACGCACACGCGCACACACACACACACACACACACACACACACACACACACACACACACACACACCTATATCTACACACCTGGACACAAGCACACAGAGACAGACAGACCTACAAACCTGGAGACAGACAGACCCACACACACACACTCATTATTGAAATGAGGGTTATGCATGCAGTCCTCTTGTGTATAACTTAAGGTCTCTCTCTCTCCCTGCGTGTGTGTCTCTGTTTGCGTGTGTGTGTCTCTCTGTGTGTGTGTGTGTCTCTCTGTGTGTGTGTGTGTGTGTGTGTGTGTGTGTGTGTGTGTGTGTGCGTCTGCAGTGTCAGAACCTCCACGACTCGGAGCACCTGACCTGGCTGATCGTGAACCACGTGAGCGACCTGATCAGCCTGTCCCACGAGCCGCCGGTGCAGGACTTCATCAGCGCCGTGCACCGCAACTCAGCGGCCAGCGGCCTCTTCATCCAGGCCATCCAGTCCCGCTGCGACAACCTCTCCACGGTGGGCGGCAGCCCCCCGCGGTCTCTCACGGACCCATGATGAGTGTTTGAACGCTCGCTCACTTGTGTACACCGAGGCGACCCAGAAACTAGACACCAAACGCAAGCTGGGCGTCACACCACTACCGCCTCATCTTTTGTTTCTCATTGTTGAATTGTGGAATTAGGAAATTGGTTGAGGACATAGAAACATGTGTGTTTAGTGTTTTTCCTATGTATTCGTTTTGGACCAAGAATCTTCAGCTTTAGTTTTCGACAGGAAATGGAATCTTATTGTCTTTTAAGCGTAACATCCATTTCTGTTCCTCATCAACTTCTCTACCTCGCCTCTCTCCTCTCTCCTCTCTCCTCTCTCCTCTCATACTGACTCTCTCTCCTCCCATCTCCTCTCATACCGTGTCTCTCCTCTCCCCTCTCATACTGCCTCTCTCTCCTCTCATCTCCTCTCTCCTCTCTCCTCTCATACTGACTCTCTCTCCTCTCATCTCCTCTCGTACCGTGTCTCTCCTCTCCTCTCATACTGACTCTCTCTCCTCCAATCTCCTCTCATACCGTGTCTCTCCTCCCCTCTCATACTGCCTATCTCTCCTCTTCCCTCCTCTCATCTCCTCTCATACCGTGTCTCTCCTCCCCTCTCATACTGCCTATCTCTCCTCTTCCCTCCTCTCCTCTCGTACCGTGTCTCTCCTCCCCTCTCATACTGCCTATCTCTCCTCTTCCCTCCTCTCATCTCCTCTCGTACCGTGTCTCTCCTCCCCTCTCACGCTGCTTGTCTCTTCCCAAATACTGTCTGCCTTTCCTCTCACACCCTGTGTCTCCCCCCCCCCCCCCCCCAGCCCACCATGCTGAAGAAGACCCTGCAGTGCCTGGAGGGGATCCACCTGAGCCAGTCGGGCTCCCTGCTGATGCTCTACGTGGACAAGCTGCTCAGCACGCCCTTCAGGGTGCTGGCTCGCATGGTGGACACGCTGGCCTGCCGCCGCGTCGAGATGCTGCTGGCAGAGACGCTGCAGGTAGAGGGGGGGGTGTGTCTGTGTGTGTGTGTGTGTGTGTGTGTGTGTGTGTGCACATGTTTTGTGTGTGTGTGTGTGCGTGCATGTTTTGTTTGTGTGCGTGTGTGTGTGCACATGTTTTGTGTGTGCGTGCTCGCATGTTTTTGTGTTTGCACCGGTGTGTTTGCACATGTTTTTGTGTGTGTGAGTGTGTGCGCACATATATTTTTGTGCGTGTGTGCTCGCGTGTTTTTGTGTATTTGTGTGTCCTTTTTTGTGTGTGTGCGCGCATATTTTTGGGTGTGGGTGTGTGCGCGTATTTTTGTGTGGGTGTGCGCGCAATTTTTTTGTGTGGGTGTGCGCGCATGTTTCCGTGTGCACGTGGGAAACGTACGTGATGGGGGGATATTGCCTGTCGATTCGGTCGACTCGTGCCAGTGGGGTTGGGTTGGGGTCCTAGATTGATTAAACCTGAACCTCTGCACCCCACTGTCCTCCACTGTGTCCAAACGAAGGCACTGAGCTCTCTCCGCCGTTCCCCCTACAGAACAGCATCGCCCAGCTGCCCATGGAGGAGCTGGACCGGCTCCAGGACTACCTGCAGACCAGCGGCCTGGCCCAGAGGTGGGTCTCCGTCTGTTGATGCGTCGTTTGGCCCCTCTGCTGGGTTCCTGGCGACGCTGAGCGCGGTCTGACTCCTTCCCTTCCCGTTCCAGGCACCAGAGGTTCTACTCGCTGCTGGACAGGTTCCGAGCCACTGTTGCCGAGGACACCACTAGCCCCGCCCCCCCGGTGACGTCACACCCCCTGGATGGGGATCCCCCACCTGCCCCGGAACTGGTCGTCGCTGACAAGGTGATGTTTTGAATTCAAACTAATGTGCGTTGCTAATGCATTTCATTTAGCGTGGAATCAAATGTGAGGCTCTTCATCCTCTCTGGTTGTTGGAAATGATATTCCATTAAAAATCTCCCGTTTCCAGCTACAATAGTCATTTACCACATGAACAATGTCTAGTCTGTATTTCTGAAAACAAAACAGTTGTTTCCTTTAGAAAATAAGGACATTTCTAAGTGACCCCAAACCCTTGAAGGGTATTGTGTTTAGGGGTAACCTTTCCGCCCGTCCTCCAGGAGTGGTACGTGAACCTGGTGAAGTCCCAGTGCTGTCTGGCCGGGGACGGTTCGCTGCTGGAGACCACAGAGCTGCTGACCAAGCTGCCCGCCGCCGACCTCTCCAGCATCATGAGCTGCAAGGTGAGACGCCTGCCCCCCATCACCCACCTGCACCCCCATCACCCACCTCCACCCACGACCCCAAGGACGTCAACATTTACATTAAGGGCATTTAGCACACGCCTTTATCCAACGAGACTCAGAACAGTTCACGCACACGTTCACCCACCGACGGCGGAGTCGGCCACGCAGGGCGACGGCCAGCTGGTCAGGAGCAGTCGGGGGGGGGCGTCTCGCTCAGGGACACCTCGACACTCGTACTCACACGCCGGGGATCGAACTAGCAACCTCCCGGTTACCGGTCAACCCGCTCTTCCTCCTGAGCCACAAGCCACCGCGACAGAGAGAAACTAGGAGGAGCCGGGGACCTGAGCTAAGCCGACCCTCCAAGGGTCTCCAAGGGTCTCCGAGGGTAACGGCGTCATCCTCCCATGCATCCCATAATGAGTCTTGTCTGTCGCCCCCCCCCCCCAGGACTTCAACCTGAGCCTGCTCTGCCCCTCCCTGAGCCTGGGCAGGCAGCGGCTGGCCCGGGGCCAGGGGCCGTTGCTCATGGAGACGGCGCTGCAGGTGACCCTGGAGCAGCTGGCGGGAGTCACCCAGGCACTTCCTGTCACCCACCAGTCCTTCCTGCCTCCCACCAGTCCGACCCAGCCCGAGCCGTACTGGGACCAGCTGGCTGAAGTTTACGGTACGGATGAGTAGAGAGGTTAGGGTCAGGGAGCGCGATAAAGTACAGTGTCACGCCTGTTGTTGATTTAAATTGGTCGTATTAACACTTGATGACCTGAATACTTTAAAATAAACCATCCTTTTGAGGATTATGTATAAAACATTTTTTACATTGTAAGTAAGATTTTGTAACATTTATTTATAAAAGCACCTTTATAACAGTTTGCACTGACCGAAGTGCTGTACATACACATACATTGCATTTACACGCTTGAATACACTGTGAAGTACTGCCACCGGGCCACTTTATAATTCATGCTGTTTGTTCCGTTTGTCCTTACTTCAGCATTTACTTTAGCATCTCTTTGTTTTCCGTAGCACTACTTTGTGTTTTTATTGTATTGTTTTATATCCTGTGTTTTCCACTGATGCTGCGCTGCATTTACAACCTCCCTAAAGGAGTTGCTATATCCGATTGTTGAAACTGAGTGTAACGCTACAGGTCAATGTTCCTTTACTGTTGTTTTATTACTGAATCGTTTTTATTTTGTTATCTATTCACGCCGACTCCTTCTATCTTCCTTCCTCTGTTTCTAACCACCATCTCCTCTCTTTCTACCTGTTCTTAACCACCCTCTCCTCTTTGTCTACCTGTTTCTAACCACCCTCTCCTCTCTTTCTACCTGTTCTTAACCACCCTCTCCTCTCTTTCTACCTGTTCTAAACCACCCTCTCCACTCTTTCTACCTGTTCTTAACCACCCTCTCCTCTGTCTACCTGTTCTTAACCACCCTCTCCTCTCTGTCTACCTGTTCTTAACCACCCTCTCCTCTCTGTCTACCTGTTCTTAACCACCCTCTCCTCTCTTTCTACCTGTTCTTAACCACCCTCTCCTCTCTTTCTACCTGTTCTAAACCACCCTCTCCACTCTTTCTACCTGTTCTTAACCACCCTCTCCTCTGTCTACCTGTTCTTAACCACCCTCTCCTCTCTGTCTACCTGTTCTTAACCACCCTCTCCTCTCTGTCTACCTGTTCTTAACCACCCTGTCCTCTTTGCTACCTGTTTCTATCCACCCTCTCCTCTTTCTACCTGTTCTTCTTCCAGGCGAGCCAGGGTTCTTCCCCAGGGTGCTCTCTCTGTGCCGGGCGCTGTCCCAGTACCTGCTGAGTGTCAGCAGGCTGCCCGCCTCGCTGCATATCCCCGCCGACAAGGAGCACCTCATCACCGTCTTCACCGTCACCGCCACCGAGGTGAGAGGGACGCCGCTGGTCACGTAGAAGCGGTCCTCCCCTTTTAAATTAACGTTCACATTCAGGGCATTTAGCGTTTTATTTTATGGCAAAAAATGTGGAGCGTGGAATAGCTTTCCAGTGAAACCCTCTAGCTTTGGGAGAGGTGGAGTTTTCCCCGAGTACATTCGTATTCACATTTAGGGCATTTATCAGACGCTTTTATCCAAAGCGACTTACAATAAGAACATTTTTGTCAGAAGAAAGAGAAACAACAATACATCGCTGTCGGTACAGTAAGGATGTTCATAGAAACAAGTGCCAAGTGCTAACTATCGCTAGGTCAACCCATTCCCCGTATACAACAGAGATAGCTAGGATAAGATGCTACACAATGCTAAGCACTATTTATAAGTGCCAGGACGTACAACACACAATAAGTGTGTAAGGGGGGGAGGCTATGCAGAGTCCAGGTGAACTCTGAACAAGTGAGTCTTGAGTCAGGTACGACCTGAAAACTGTACAGCGAGAGAGAGGCGGAGAAATGGTCAGGCTGATCGATTCCCTGGTCAAATCAAAGAGGAGACGCCCGGATTAGTAAATCAGAAATAAGCCGGGGGTAGTCTCACACCGCATTTAGATAGAGCGCAGACTCGCAGCACATGTCCCCCACTAACATCTGACAGCTGTCATCTCTAACTAATTTCACTCCAACACCAGCGCTCCATAGTAAACCGTACAGCACAACTAGGGCAGAACGATTAAACAGATTCAAACCGACATCGCAATGTAATATAATGCGATATGCAAATCGCAAAGGCAGCGATAAAAATGAATTAATATTTTTTTTTGCTGACTGCTTCCAATGTTGTGTTGGTCGTACTACAGAACGATGTATTGCTTGTTTAGTGAATGATGCATAAAATTAAAAAATCGCATACTAAATCGCAACCGCAGTATTGGACGAAACAATCGCAAATTTGATTATTTCCTCCCACTCGCTGAGCCCTCCGCCCCACACTGACCCTCTGTGTCTCCCCCCGGGGCAGCTGATGGCGTGGCGGCTGCTTCAGGATGCGCTGCCCATCAGCGTGGACCTCCAGTGGGGGCTGGCCGCCCTCTGCCTCTCCCTGCAGCAGCCCTGCGTGTGGAACCGCCTCGCCAGCCCCGAGTACACCTCCCACACCTGCTCCCTGGTGCACTGCCTGCGCCTCATCATCACCGCAGGTAACCGGGGGAGGGGGGCAACGTTTGGTTCATTAGCACGCCGCCCGCACCTGTCAAATCAGTTCAAATCAATTTTATTTGTATCGCCCTCAGTCACAGGTCCATCCTCAAAGGGCTAAACAGGCCGTGTGTTTACGACACTGCCCCTGACCCTACCCCCCCAGAGGGCAAGAAAAACTCCCGTAATTAGCAAGGAAGAAATGGTGCAATGGGTGCCATGACTGACAGACTGACAGACAGACAGACAGAACATTATAAATGGGGGAAGGGGTGCTGGCAGCCTAAGGCCATAAGGAGACTCCAGGCATCCGATCGCAGTCATCGCAGCGCGCTACAACAGACAGAATATCGATGGAAACAGAACCAGGAACATTATCCTGACCAGACAGACACTGACGCACATCATCCCCGCATTCTGTCAACGATCAGCATCGTTTCGCACCGCGATGCTCCAAACTGTAGGAACATCGTACCTCCACAGACTGCAGAGTACGGTCAGCTCCCCTGATGGCAGGTGGCAGACTATTCCGTAGCTAGGGTATCCCATCCTGTTAGGAGGCAGTCGCTGATGTTGGATCGTTTGCGCCGTCTCACACCCGCTGCCGCTCTGTCCCTCCAGTGGCGGTGAGCCCGGGCGACCAGCTGCTGCATCCAGAGAAGAAGAAGACCAGGGCGGAGGAGGACCAGCTGGACTCCGCCCCCCCGCCCGAGATCAGTGAGTAGAGCCAGCTGTCTGGGGAGGACGGAGAGGGTCGCGAACCCTCGCCGTTCTACGGGAATCCATACGAGACGGATGGAGCGGTGTGCCTGTGAATGGATTTAGGAAGCGCTACGGATAGCGCTTATAATACGTTTTGTATTTCTGCACACACACATGCGACTGCCTGTCTCTCTTCTCATATACTGCCTGGCTCTCCTCATACTGCCTGTCTCTCCTCTCCTACTGCCTGCCTCTCCTCTGATATTACCTGTCTCTCTTCTCATATACTGCCTGGCTCTCCTCATACTGCCTGTCTCTCCTCTCCTACTGCCTGCCTCTCCTCTGATATTACCTGTCTCTCTTCTCATATACTGCCTGTCTCTCCTCTCCTACTGCCTGTCTCTCCTCTCCTACGGTTTCTCTCTGTCGGGGTGGCTTGTGGCTCAGGAGGTAGAGCGGGTTGGCTGGTAACCGGAAGGTTGCTAGTTTGATCCCCGGCGTGTGAGTGCGAGTGTCGAGGTGTCCCTGAGCGAGACGCCTCCCCCTGGCTGCTGCTGACGAGCTGGCTGTCGCCCTGCTTGGCTGACTCCGCCGTCGGTGTGTGAATGTGTGCATGAATGGGTGAATGTGAGGCAGCGCTTTGAGTGGCCACTGGTTACAAAAGCGCTGTTTAAATGCAGCTGTTGAACGGCGTTTCTGTCCCTGTTTCAGACGTGTGCCAGCAGCAGGCGTGTGAGATCATGGCGGAGCTGGTGGAGGGCCTTCAGAGCGTCTTCGCTCTCGGTCACCATAGGAACGCCGCCATCCCCGCCTTCTTCACGCCCACCCTGAGGAACATCATCATCAGTCTGTCCCGCCTGCCGCTGGTCAACAGCTACACCCGCGTGCCCCCGCTGGTGAGTGTCTGTCCGTCTGTCTGTCTGTCTGTCTGTACCCCTGTACCCCCCGCTGGTAAGTCTGTGTCCGTCTGTCTCTAACGTGTGTGGGCCCACCGTGACCAGGTGCTGCAGTTAGTTAACCTCTATACGCTAGGAACTGTGAATGAGTCTACTATTGAACTTCTTAAGTTTTATTCTTTCTTTCTTTCTTTCTTTCTTTCTTTCTTTCTTTCTTTCTTTCTTTATTCTCTACAAACTTTGGGACCCATGTCCTTCCACAGGTTTTCACCTAGAGATAGCTTAGAGTCGCACCCTTCCGTTCACATTTTTTTAATATTTGGAACTTTTACAAATATTTGTAGACATTTTTTATAATGGAAGTCAATGTGAGGACGGCGGAGCCGTGTACCCATCCTCTAAGGTTAATAACGCACCTTACTAACACCAGGGCCAGTGTTAATGCGTGTGTTCCCCCCTGACTGTGTCTCCTCAGGTGTGGAAGCTGGGCTGGTCTCCACGCCCCGGGGGGGAGTTCGGCACCACGCTGCCCGAGATCCCCCTGGACTTCCTGCAGGAGAAGGACGTCTTCAGGGAGTTCCTGTACCGCATCAACACCCTGGGTAAACACCGCGTAGCCTCGTAGTGACGCACGGTGATGCATGTCCTTATGTCATCCTTATGGGCACGCCTTACTGACTGTGTGTGTCTGTGTCTGTGTCTGTGTCTGCTCATGTCTGTCTGTCTGTCTGTCTGTCTGTCTGTCTGTGTCTGTCTGTTTCTGTCTGTGTGTGTGTGTGTGTCTGTCTGTGTGTGTGTGTGTGTCTGTCTGTGTCTGTGTGTGTGTCTGTCTGTGTGTGTGTCTGTCTGTGTGTGTGTCTGTGTGTCTGTGTGTCTCTGTTTGTGTCTCTGTCTGTCTGTCTGTCTGTCTGTCTGTCTGTCTGTCTGTCTGTCTGTCTGTCTGTCTGTCTGTCTGTCTGTCTGTCTGTCTGTCTGTCTGTCTGTCTGTCTGTCTGTGTGTGTGTGTGTGTGTGTGTGTGTGTGTGTGTGTGTGTGTAGGCTGGAGCAGTAGGACCCAGTTCGAGGAGACCTGGGCCACTCTGCTGGGGGTGCTGGTCACCCAACCAATCACCATGGACCAGGAGGAGGAGGCGCAGCAGGAGGTACACTCACTCACTCACTGAGAAACTCACTCGTTTGCTCGTTCACTCACTTGTTCACTCATACACTCGCACCTACAAACACAGACAGTCTCACACACACACACACACACAGCTTGAGTACAAGAAGCACATGCAGTCTTGCAGATATCTCTGAATCTCCAACTCCTATTAAAGCATTGCACTTCTCCCTCTCCTCTCCTCCTCCTCTGTCTCCTCTCCTCCCTCTCTGTCTCCTCTCCTCTCCTCCTCCTCTGTCTCCTCTGCTGTCTGGTCTGGGTGGATGCTCTCACTCTCCTCCTCCTCCTCCCTCTTTGTCTCCTCTCCTCCTCCTCTCTCTGCTCTGGGTGGATGTTCTCCCCTGGTTCTCTGTCTCCTCTGGGTGCCCCCCCCCACCCCCCGGTAGGAGGACCTGGAGCGGACCCAGCTCAACGTTCTGGCGGTGCAGGCCATCACCAGCCTGGTCCTGAGCGCCATGACGCTGCCCGCCGCCGGCAACCCGGCCGTCAGCTGCCTGGAGCAGCAGCCCCGGAACAAGAGCCTGAAGGCCCTGGACACGCGGTAGGGCCCCCGCGGACCCCCGCGGACCACCAAGGCCCCGCCGCACCCCCGCAGAACACTGAGGCCCTGGGGCACTACAATCTAGATACTACGGAACAGGGACACTTTAAATGGGTTTTTTTTTGAGTTTGAAATCAGACTTTATTCTTAAATTTCTAATTTAAATCTCAGAATACTGACTTTCATTTGAAAATTCTGATCTGAATCTCAAAATTATGAATTCAATCTCAACATTCTGACTTTGAGATCGTCGCAAATCCCATGTGGCCCTGATCCTCTTGCGTAAAATACTTTTATTGGCCGAAACTAATTTCGATTCTCAGCAGATATGAACGTTGATCAGTTCGGTCACCTGGGTATCATGATTTATTTCACATGAGCCATCTTGGGTTTGAGTTAGCCCCAGATGTTCGGGCTATTTAGTCAACAAACGGTCTTTGTGCTGGGCTCCAGATTTGGCAGGAAGTTGGCGGTGATCCGGGGGGAAGTGGAGCGGGAGATCCAGGCGCTGGTGTCCAAGAGGGACAACGTCCACACGCACCACCCCTACCACGCCTGGGACCCCGTGCCCTCGCTGTCCGCCGCCTCCGCCGGTAACACACACACACACACACACGCACACACGCACACACACACGCGCACACACGCACACGCACACGCACACGCACACACCACCCCTCACTGCCATGCAGATCCTGCGCTGCCGTACCTGCATGTGTGTGCGCTGTGATGTGACGGTGTCGGTGTCGTTTTGTTTAAGCAGGGACTCTGATCAGCCACGAGAAGCTGCTGCTGCAGATCAACACGGAGAGAGAGATGGGCAACATGGACTACAAACTAGGACAGGTACCCCCCCCCCCCCCCCAGGCTGTACGCAGCCACCCTTTGGGATAGACCATCCGTCCTCTTTCTAGTGTACCTAGGAGGTGTTGGGGAGTTGTCTTACCTCCGTCCCCCGTCAGGTGTCGATCCATTCGGTCTGGCTGGGCAACAACATTACGCCCCTGAGGGAGGAAGAGTGGGGTGAGGATGAGGAGGATGAGACGGAGACCCCAGCACCCTCCTCCCCCCCGACCTCTCCCATCAACTCCAGGTCAGACACACAGACACGCACAGACACACATACGCGCGCACACGCGCACAGACCTACAGCACAACAGCAATCGAATGTTGACTTGTTATGACCAGGTTCAATCCCCTGTCCTATAGCATCAGTCCTCTGTTCATTAGGTTTTCCCAACATTTCAACATGAATGGCAGTGAACAGAGAATCTTAAGTTTAGATTAACATGTATTCAGAGTTACCCGTATTATATACAAGATGAAATGACAGGGCTCACACTAGGGCTGCACGATACATCTTTTTCATATCAAAATCACGATGCATGCATGTGCAATATTCGTATCGCTGGACGTGGGATATTGTCGTATCGCAATGCGTACCACAGAAAGACAAAATATCGCAACACCTTTTTTTTTCCAATATGGCGCAGCCCTCTCTCATGCCTAACAGAGGATCCTCCTTGATGTCCGGCCTCCATCCTCTGAACCTCTCTCTGCTGCTGTGGTTCCTCTCCCAGGAAGCACCGGGCCGGCGTGGACATCCACTCCTGCTCCCAGTTCCTCCTGGACCTCTACAGCCAGTGGCTCATCCCCGGCTCCCCCAACAACAGGCGGACCCCCGTGGTGCTGATCAGTGAGGTGGTCCGATCGGTGAGCAACCCCCCCTCCTCCCCACCCCCTCCCAATACCGGGCGGCACGTGGCTCAGGAGGGAAAGCGGGTCGACTAGTAACCTGAAGGTCGCTAGTTCGATCCCCGGCTCCTCCTAGCTGAGTGTGGAGGTGTCCCTGAGCGAGACGCCTCACCCTGACTGCTCCTGACCAGCTGACTGTCGCCCTGCGGGGCTGACTCCGCCGTCGGGGTGTGAATGTGTGGGTGAACGGGTGAATGTGAGGCAGTGTTGTAAAGCGTTTGGCCACTGGTTAGAACAGCGCTGTGTAAATGCAAACCGTTGGTATCGTAATCCACCCCTACGAAGACTCGAGACTCTTGACCATCGCGTGCTTGTGGTTTCTGTTGTCTTGCTCTGTGTCTCACCTTCTTCTCCTCCTCCTCTTCCTCTTCCTCCTGCTCCTCCTCTTCCTCCTTATTATCCTCCTCCTATTCAACCTTCTCCTTCTCCTCCTTCTCCTCCTCCTTCTTCCTGTTCCTCTTTCCTCCTCCTCCTCCTTCTTCTTCTTCCTCCTCCTCCTCCTCCTCCTGTAGCTGCTGGCGGTGTCGGACCTGTTCACGGAGAGGAACCAGTTCGACATGATGTTCTCCACCCTGATGGAGCTGCAGAAGCTGCACCCCATGGAGGACGAGATCCTCAACCAGTACCTGGTGCCGGCCATCTGCAAGGCTGCCGCCGTGCTGGGCATGGTGAGGGGGGGGGGGGGGGGGGGGGGAGAGGGGAGGGGGAGAGATGGGCCTGGTGAGAGGGAGGGAGAGGGAGGGGCCTGGTGAGAGAGGACCCACACGCCCCCAACAGGGGGCGTTCCTCGGTACCAGAGTGTGTTTGTAGGCAAACTGTGCAGGTCGTTTATTAACATGAGGCTCCATTGAGAAAGCTGATGTGCTGCAGCAGAAGAGTCCTTCATAGCGTAGTTGCAAAGCTAAAATAATGCAAATGTGATCCTGTACATGGAAGTACAGTTAGACTATGATTATGAAAGAGTGCCGAGGCCTCAGTGGACATCTCCGTCCTCCCTAGTCTCCATCCAGCTGTCTCAGGTACAAGGGGTGTGTACGAGGGTCATCTCTGTTGACTGACACGGTACCCCCCCCCCCACAGGACAAGGCCATCGCGGAGCCGGTGTGCCGGCTGCTGGAGACCACCCTGCGCAGCACCCACCTGCCCAGTCGGGTGGGGGCACTCCACGGGGTGCTGTACGTCCTGGAGTGCGACCTGCTGGACGACACGGCCAAGACGCTCATCCCCGTCGTCTCTGATCACCTGCTGTCCAACCTGCGCGCCATCGCCCAGTGAGTCGGGGGGGGAGGTCCTAAACACACGGCCTGTGAAGCCCTCTGAGACTGGACCTGGGATTAAGGGCTGTACTAATACAGTCGAACTGAATGGAGTTCTCTCGTTCAGTTGGGTTATCTCCTCGTCTTTAGGTGTTGGGTTCTCAGCCTCTGCGTTGCCATGGTGCTCATGTGGAGTTTTGTCCAATCAGAGTACAGCTTTGCTGAAGCTACGTTCAAAAACGAACAGAATCTAAATCGTAGTTACAGTTTACAACGGTTCCCTCCATTTCTAATCTGAACACCAAACCGAACGTCATCATGGGTAATCTGAATTAATCCAGTGGTCCACAATTCAAGTGTAATCAAGGTCCCTGTCTGACACCCCCTGCTGGGTTAATGTTGGGCCAGATTTGATCCTTTAATCAGGCAACTTGAACTGTGGTACAGTACCGCCAGTGGCCACTAGATGTCTCCCGGTCCTCCTGTGTTCTGCTCTGTGTTGACCCTGTGTGTGTGTGTGTGTGTGTGTGTGTGTGTGTGTGTGTGTGTGTGTGTGTGTGTGTGTGTGTGTGTGTGTGTGTGTGTGTGTGTGTGTGTGTGTGTGTGTGTGTGTGTGTGTGTGTGTGTGTGTGTGTGTGTGTGTGTGTGTGTGTGTGTGTGTGTGTGTGTGTGTGTGTGTGTGTGTGTGTGTGTGTGTGTCCTCTCCAGCTGCGTGAACCTCCACAACCAGCAGCACGTGCTGGTGATGTGTGCGGTGGCGTTCTACATGATGGAGAACTACCCCCTGGACGTAGGGGCCGAGTTCTCCGCCGGAGTCATCCAGGTGAGCCTCGCTCACTCTTTATCGCTCACTCTCCATCTCTCACACTGCATTACTCACTCTCAATCGCTCACTCTTCACCGCTCACTCTCCACCGTTCACTCTGCATCGCTCACTCTTCACCACTCACTCTCTGCATCGCTCACTCTCCATATCATACTCTCCATCGCTCACTCTGCATCACTCACTCTTCATATCTTACTCTGCATCGATCACTCTGCATCGCTCACTCTCCATATCATACTCTCCATCGCTCACTCCATCAACTGTCAGGGGAGCATGAGGCTCCGTTTGAAGAAGACCGACGAACCACAAACTTTCACCTCTTAGAGCCACTCCACACGTTACTATTCCTTCATAGATTCATAGGGTTGACACTCGGTCGCTGTTTGTGTGCGTTATTGATTGTGTGAAAAAACTGACGTCTGGGCGGCATGTGGCTCAGGAGGTAGAGCAGGTTGGCTGGTAACCAGAAGGTTGCTAGGTTGATCCCCTGCTCCTCCTTGAGTGTCGAGGTGTCCCTGAGCAAGGAACCTCACCCTGACTGCTCCTGACGAGCTGGCTGTCGCCCTGCGTGTCTGACTCCGCCGTCGGTGTGTGAATGTTTGGATGAATGGGTGAATGTGAGGCAGTAATGTAAAGCGCTTTGAGTGGCCACTGGTTAGAAAAGCGCTGTATAACTGCGGTCCATTTACCGTTTACGTCATTCGTTTAAGTTGTGCTGTGCCTCCACGTCCCTCCGTCATCACTGTGACCGCCCTCCCCTCCAGATGTGCGGGGTGATGGTGTCTGCCTCCTTGTCCCTCCGTCTCACTGTGACCCCCCTCCCCTCCAGATGTGCGGGGTGATGGTGTCGGCCTCCGAGGACTGCACGCCCTCGGTCATCTACCACTGCGTGCTGCGCGGCCTGGAGCGCCTGCTGCTGTCGGAGCAGCTGTCGCGCGTGGACGGCGAGGCGCTGGTGAAGCTCAGCGTGGACCGCGTCAACATGCCCTCCCCCCACCGCGCCATGGCCGCCCTGGGCCTCATGCTCACCTGCATGTACACCGGTAAGACCCCGCCTCCGCCGTGGTAGCTTAACGTATCTTAGCGTACCGCCGCCACCGCTATAGCATAGCGTAGTGAACTGCCGCTGTAGCTTAGTGTACCACCGCCGCCGCTGTAGCTTAGCGTACTGCCGCCCTGCACGCACAGCACCCGAGCAACTCGGGTTAACTAGCTCCGGTTGGCTAACCCGGGGCTAGCTAACCTGAGCTAGCTTACCCGAGCTTACTAACCCCGGCTAGCTGACCCGAGCTAGCTGACCCGAGCTAGCTAACTAATCCGGGCTATCTTACCCGAGCTAGCTAGCTAACCCAATCTTACTAACCTGAGCTAACCCCATCCATGCCAGACCGTGCTGTACGGTATTCTACCATCGATGGCATGATGAAACTAATAAAGTAATTTATAGGTGTACACACACGCACACATTATTGTGATAATGTGTGCACAGCCGATCTGTGGATCTGTGAAAAGATAACCTTAAAGAATTCATAAAATGTATTGATCATAACTGACAGAGGGGTTCATCACGAACAGAGTGGATCGTAGGTTTCCCCCTAACTCTCCTTTAAGTGGAATTGATAAAATACAGATTCCTGCTCAGGTGTTACAGGATGTGATGTCTGCAAATAACTTTTTTTTTTGAACAAGGGGCCAACATCCAGGAACAATCCTGCAATGTGCCTCGTTAATACTGGTCTAATACTGGTGTAGTACTGGTTTAATACTGGTCTAATACTGGGAACCTCCTTTCATCCCGCACATGCCTGCTGTATTTAAAGCAAACTATTTCCATTAACAATGGATGCCATCATTCTTATTCAAACACTGCTTGACCTAACCTTAATGAATGTATGTGTGTGTCCGTGTGTGTACCTAGATAGCTCTTTTAACCTACCTCTAACTTTAAGTCACCCTCACTAACTCTAATAACAGTCAGCATGAGCTAGTAGCTTGTCTAACGTGCTAACCTGCTGTCCGCCCTTAGCTGTAGCCAACTAGCTGGAGCTAACTAGTAGGGTTAGCTCCAGCTAACTTACTAGTAACCTTTTCTCCAGCCCCTTCTGTTATGCTGTCCTCCGCCTGAACTCTCTATACTATGTATACATATATACTCTCTCTCTGTATAATCAACCCGGTGAACGTTGTGTTTGAAATCCTTACAAGCACTCTTTCAGTTATGCTAATTGTCTTTAAAAGAGAAGAGGGCTGATTATGGTTCCATGTCAACGCAATGCAAGGATGTTCAGTGACCTGTAACGTTGTTCACGACTCCGTCGTAGCGTCTGCGTGGTCGTTGCGTTGCGTCGAAGAGGATCAGCCCTTTAGAATGATAAATAAAAGATGAAGGATTTCAAACACCATCGTGACCTGAGGTGCTCCCCTGAGATTGACTGAACCCCGAGATTGACTGAACCCCGAGATTGAGTGAACCCAAAAATGATGGTACCAGCCTCCTGAAATTAATCTTGTCACATCAACCTCCCCCCTTCCCTCACTTCAAACCCCCCCCCCCCCCCTCTCGACCGGTCCCACTGGCCCCTCCCCCTGCCCATGCCCCTCCCCCATTCCCCCCCCCCACCACACCCTGTCGTCCTCCTAGCCGTGATTGCGTCGGGGTCAGAGGTGACAGGGGTTAGAGGTCAGGTGGGCTCTGCGGAGGCTGTGGGCGTCACAGCGGGTCCTGTGGGTTTCTCCTCAGGCAAGGAGAAGGCCAGCCCCGCCGGACGCCCCGCCCATCCCGACCCCCAGGGCCCCGACAGCGAGTCAGTCATCGTCGCCATGGAGAGGGTCTCCGTGCTCTTCGACAGGTAAGAGAGAGACGCGCCCCCTCACAGGTGTAGCAACGCTGTTGTTACACAGACTCAGGACTGTAGTTCACCTGGACTCTGCATAGCCTCGCATAGGCACTTGAAAATAGTACTTGGCGTTGTTTAGCATCTTAACCCAGCTATCTGTGTTGTATACAAGTAATGGGTTAACCTAGCGACGGTTAGTGCTCGGCGCTTGGTTCGTTAGGTTAATCTATTCCCCGTATGTAACAAAGATAGCTAGGATAAAACGCTACACAATGCTGAGTACTATTTGAGTGCAAGGACATACAACATACAATAAGAGTGGGGTCGAAGGGGTTGGGGAGGAGGCTATGCAGAGTCCAGGTAAACGCTGAACAAGTTAGTCTTGAGTTTTTTTGCCACCAGGCTTAACGTACCAAACTAGAGGAGTCGGTGGAATACGACAAAGGTAGCCAGGATAAGATGACACAGAATGCTGAGTACTATTTTTTAAGTGCCAGGGCGTACAGCACACAATAAGTACTTAAGAGGGATGGGGGATGGAGACGGGACATTATTGTAGTTGTCCTTGCATCGGTCGAGGTCCTCTCAGCTATCGTCTGATTGGCTCAAGGCCTCTGCTCTATCTCGGCTCATTCTACCGTTCTTCGGCTCTGTCTCATTTAGGGCTGAACGATTTGGGGAAATAATCTAATTGCGGTTATTTCGACCAATGTTGCGATCGCGATTTAGTATGCGATTATCTTTTCATTTTTTTTATGGTCTGTATTATTCACTAAGAAAGCAATAAATCATTCTACAGTATGACCAACACAACATTGAAAGCAGTTAACATATGAACTGCTCTTTCCTTTAGGCCAGGCCTATGTGTTGAGATGAATTGATGCATGAATTGATATTGTAACATCTTTATTTAACTATTGAATTGTAAAATGAAAATAAATACAAATCTTACTGATCCCCAGTCAGTAACAGTAACAGTAAAAAAAAATTGCAGCCTTTGCGATTTGCACATCGCATTCTATTTCAGCGCGATGTCGGTTTTACTCGATTAATCGTTCAGCCCTAGTCTCATTCCCTTATCTCCCCTCCCACTCGGGAACGCCGCTCCTCCAGGATCCGTAAGGGCCTTCCCAGCGAGGCGCGCGTGGTGGCCCGGATCCTGCCCCAGTTCCTGGACGACTTCTTCCCGCCGCAGGACATCATGAACAAGGTCATCGGGGAGTTCCTGTCCAATCAGCAGCCATACCCCCAGTTCATGGCTACCGTCGTCTTCAAGGTCAGAGTTCACACAACATACACATAGACACACACAGGTACACACAGACACACATAGACACTAACAGACACACACACACACACACACACACGCAGACAGACACGAACGCATGCACGCAGACAGACTTTTTTTTGCTCTTGTATATGAAGTGTGACTTTTTTGGACGGCAGCAATGACTGACCTCAAAATCCCCTGTAATCGTTCTTCTAATTAAAATTTTGTTTGCCATTTTTTATAATAGATTTAAATTAATGAGAATTGTTGAGGCAGTAAACTGTCTCATTATCTCCCTAATGAACACTGCTAAGCATATCAATGATCCTGGGTAACAGTTGCTGTGTTGGTGTTTTTATTTGTTGTGGGGTTGTCACGCCAACCAGCCTGGGAGAGGAGATGGTACCAAGTCTCCCGAATTTGAAAACAATCAGGACAACGGCCGTGGGTCTCATAATGGGCCTGGATCTCCTCATTATGGGCGTGGCTCTCCTCATTAGGGGAGTGGCTCTCCTCATTATGGGTGTGGCTCTCCTCATTATGGGAGTGGCTCTCCTCATTATGGGCGTGGCTCTCCTCACTATGGGAGTGGCTCTCCTCATTAGGGGAGTGGCTCTCCTCATTATGGGCGTGGCTCTCCTCATTATGGGCGTGGCTCTCCTCATTATGGGAGTGGCTCTCCTCATAATGGGAGTGGTTCTCCTCATTATGGGAGTGGCTCTCCTCATTATGGGAGTGGCTCTCCTCAGAGAACAAACACCATTGTAAATGCTTACATGATAATCCCAAATACACATGAATACAAGAATGTAGTGAAAATACGTGTTTACGTTATTAAAAAGAAGCATGCCAGAAGCAGGCATAGCCGTAGCCAGCTATGAGGTCACCGAGGTCTGGACCTCGGTAACTTTTCCTAAATTATTATTATTATTAGTCCTTTTTATTAAATTATATATATAAAAAATGGGATTTATTAGTTTTTTGATCATATATATGATATTTTTAAATGCAAATCTGTGCTATATCACTTTAGAATCAGGAGTTGAATACGTTAACATTACACACACACACAAAATATAAAATTTGAATGCAAGTGTTTTTTCCAACAAGTCCCGCTGTATCTATTTATTTATAGATTATGAGTTAATGAGTGCTTGCCAAAACGAAAAAATAACCTCACACGTGTGTCTTTTAATAATTTATTTGTTACCAGAAATAGTCCGCCAAAGACGTTGACGTCGCCTAGCAACCGAGTGCGCTGGGGTTGATAAGTTACCGGACTACTTGCGGAGTGATACGAAAGACGGCAAAAAACCCACTTTCCTTGACAAGCGGTCGTTACGTGCTTAGCAACGGTGAATTATCAAAAAATAATCCACCGCTGGAAGCAGTGAAGGGCCCGTGCAAGTAAACGGAGCACCCCCCCAGCATTGAGAAGAGCCGTGGAATAAAATAAAATATTCTGGACCTCACTAACTGGGAACTCTGGAATGGCAACGTTACGTTCTCCCCCCCCCCCCCCCCCCCAGGTGTTTCAGACCCTCCACGCCACGGGTCAGTCCTCCATGGTGCGCGACTGGGTGCTGCTGTCGCTCTCCAACTTCACCCAGCGCTCTCCCATCGCCATGGCGATGTGGAGCCTCTCCTGCTTCTTCCTGTCGGCCTCCACCTCCCAGTGGATCTCCGCCCTGTATCCCGCAGCGCCGTGTGTGTGTGTATATGTATGTATGGATATATGTGTGTGTGTGTGTGTGTGTGTGTGTATATATATATATATATATATATATGTGATGATGTGTGTGTGTGTGCGTGTGTGTGTGTGTCTATATATGTATGTATGTATGGATACATGTGTGTGGATATTTTTGTGTGTGAGTATGTATGGATATATGTGTGTGTGTGTGTGTGTGTGTGTGTGTATATATATATATATATATGTGTGAGTGTGTGCCTGTATATGTTTGTATGTATTGATGTGTGCCTGGGTGTGTGTGAGTGTATATATCTGTATGGATATATTTGTGTGCGAGGGTGTGTGTGTGTCTATATATGTGTGTGTGGATATGTTTGCGTGTGTGTATGTATGGATATATATGTGTGTGTGTGTGTGTGTGTGTGTGCCTTGGTGTGTGTGGATATAAATGTGTGAGTGTGTGTCTGTATATGTGTGTATGTACTGATGTGTGTGTGTGTGTGTGTGAGTGCATATATCTGTATGGATATATTTGTGTGTGTGTGTGTATTCGTCTACCTGTGTGTGGTGTGTGTCTCCTCTCCACCTGGTGTGTGGTCCTTGACCCCCCGGCTCTCCCAGACTGCCCCACGTGATCAGCAGGATGGGCAGCAGCGAGGTGGTGGACGTGAACCTCTTCTGCCTGGTGGCCATGGACTTCTACCGGCACCAGATCGACGAGGAGCTGGACCGACGCGCCTTCCAGTCGGTGTTCGAGACCGTGGCCTCCCCCGGCACCTCCTACCACCAGCTGCTAGGGTGCCTGCAGTCCATCCACCACGACACCTCCCTCTGAGGGAGGAGGAGAGGGGGAGGAGGAGGAGACACCTCCCTCTGTGGGAGGAGGAGAGGGGGAGGAGGAGGAGACACCTCCCTCTGAGGGAGGAGGAGGAGACAACACCTTTCTCTGAGGGAGGAGGAGGGAGGAGGAGGAGGAGACACCTCCATCTGTGGGAGGAGGAGAGGGGGAGGAGGAGGAGGAGACAACACCTCCCTCTGAGGGAGGAGAGGGGAAGGAGGAGAGGGGGAGGAGGAGACAACACCTCCCTCTGAGGGAGGAGGAGGAGAGGGGGAGGAGGAGACAACACCTCCCTCTGAGGGAGGAGGAGGGAGGAGGACGATGAGACAACACCTCCCTCTGAGGGAGGAGGGTAGGGGAGAGAGGGAGAGGAAGGAGTTAGGGAGAGGAAGGAGGGAGGGAGGAGGAATGAAGGTAGAGAGACTGGTCACATGGGTACACCTCGCTGAAGTAGACGCAGCCTCCCTCTGATGGGAAGGGAGGGTGGGAGGAGGAGGAGGGAGGGGGGAGGACCGATGGAAGAGAACCGATCACATCCCTGTACACCTCCCTGAAGAAGAGAGACTCCACCTCCCTCTGGTCAAGACGAGAATGTTTCATTAGTTCCTCTCTCCTTCCTCTCTCTCTCCCAGCACCAGAGCCTCACGCCCTGACTCTCCGCACACTAATCAGCGTATTTAAGGCACCGTGCTGACGTCAGACACTGTAGAGACGAGTGAGCCACAGGACCAGGGGTGCACTAGAGATTCCCCGGGGTTAGACAGTACGCTCTGACTTCCTGTGTGGTTAGGTGAGATTTGAAGCAGCAGGTCAGCTTGTGTTGAGACTGGGAGCACGCCGCTTGCTGATCTATGAAATGCACTGACCCGGGTTCCTTTAACTGTGATGTCCACTACGACATTTCTATAGATCCGCAGCATAACACTTCACGTTCCCGCGGTGAAATCGACCGAGCATATTAATTATATAACAAACTGGATTTGTATATTTTCCTGTGAGGACGTCCTTATTCATTGCGTCGAGTTAAGTCGAAACATAGATTCATTCTGAGTAATTACGATATTTAAAGTGCCGAAATGTCTATTTTTGTGTGTGCTTTGCTAGAGGAAGCGAATACATGAGATGCAAAGCAGGGAGATGCCTGCTGTGAAATGTGATCGGCTTGTTATTATCTATGGTTGAGGTTGTATATTTGTATGTTGTGCGCCCTCACTCTGACTCCAACATGAACGAGCTCAGAGAGATACTTTGTAAGACAGAGGTTTTATGTATACTTTAAAGTCAATGATCACCTATAGCCATATTATGTTCCGATTATCGTTTAGGATTACAGAATCCATGTCCCTTGAAGATGGCCCAATGATGATTGTGGTGTCTGAGCGCTGGGTCTTAGACTGACATCTAGAGGAAGGTTAGAAGAGTTGTACACACGCAAACTACATTTTTAGTTCTGGCCAAGGCCTAAAATAGTTCTGGGGGCCAGGAGCGCGACCCCCTCGACAGAGGCAGAACACATGGACTCTTGCTTGTGTTTTGTTGCATCAAAGTCTCTTCGGAGCCGACATGCGTTAGTGTCTGACCCGCCCATCGGTTGTGTTTATGATTTTTTTTAATTCTCAGGATTTAAGATTTCAATGTTATTGTTGTGATAAGAATGGAAACGTGCGTCATCTTTTTAATGGAGTACCTTCTTATGCCATGTACAAAAAAAAATTCCACATTAATTGTAAAGTGATACACACACATGATTGTAAAGTAATATAAAAAGCCATGTTGCATGACACACATGTACTGTCTATAGATGTACCAACTACGAATAGACGGTAAGGTAACACGATGCATCACTGTCATGCTCCCGGGATGAATCGAACGACCGACAGAAGACCGGGGATTGCACTTACGACGACGGTTATACAATGACTTGCTTCTTCGATTATCACTGGTTTGTGAGCTGCCTAGAAGACTTCACCGTAGACTCCGTGTACGAAGCGTGTGTGAGTGTGTGAGTATAGATGTACATCCCAACTTGCACAGTGGAGCTTGCAGACGCATGCAGACTACGTTGTCACAGTGGTTGATGTGTTGTCTCGGTCCACTGGTGGTTGTAGTGGTTTCTCAGGGCGATGGTTGCAATGGTGGACCGTGGAACGGATGCAACTCGCTCCTTTGTGACCAACTACAGCTTTAGACAAATCAACAGGTGAGGAGTTTTAGCGAAGTATAATCATAAAGAAAAAAGGACACGTTTGTTTACTTGTCGATAGTTTTTCTTTTTGACTAAAGCTTTATTTTATTTAGTTTTATGACAGACGATATGTGCTACAGAGAAAAATTAGTATACAGAACTGGTTTCTCCTTCGTTAAAACTTGTTTAGGGGGGGTGGGGTTGGGGGCTAAAAGACGACTTTACATGAAGATTAGTTTCTGTGTTTCACATTATGACGTAACATTGATGCGACCGATTGACTTTGATCATGGTAATAAGACAATGTATTCAAATAATAAATAAATCATCCTCTACGCTTCTTAGTTTGTGTGTATCACTTTAAAAATGGTAAGCTATTGAATGGCATTGGCGTGATAGAAATGTGTTTATTTTTAATCACGGAAGTTAGTGATTCAATTGGGGAAATTATCTAATCTGTAAAATGGATGGATAGATTGCAAATTGCATATGAAAAAAGAGCCAGATGTGGATATAAATAAATATATAGTAGAGAGAGAGAGAGAGAGACAGAGAGAGACAGAGAGAGAGAGAGAGAGGATGTTTTGTAGTCTGCTGGCTGTGGGGATAATGTCCAGACAGTTTTAGAACGCTTGGATTGCGGTCTATCTTAACTGGTTGTGATTCAATAACGTAATGGTACATAATGACATTAAGGCCTCACTTGTATATCGTCTACTTCTTTCCATCCACCCAGACATCTGCTTATGTACACTTAGCCGTAGGTTGCTAATGTTATGCAAATGTTGGTGTGTCCGCCTCCTTGTTTGTTCAATACTTCATTAAGAGCCGTGTCTCCATCATTAAACCCTATTAATAGGATTAGCGGGCAGCTGCCATATGGCCCCTTAAGTATACACTCTGTTACCCTACACTTACAGGCAAGAGGGGACAGACAACTGGACAACGTGCTGCTTAATAACAGCTAGTGGGTAGAATCAGGACTCAATTTCCACCAGTGTGTTACAATGTCACTACATACATTGTGTTTGACCATTTGAAAAGTGATATTTAATAAAAAAAAGAAAAAGAATCAGTCTAACTTGGTTGCTAAATCTCTCATTAGGGCCTTTAAAAAGATGCACTCTTCCCCCGATGACTTTCAGTTATTAGGCGCTGTTTAAAGTGATGTTCCTACTCCGAGTCACTAATATTGGCTTATAGGGAGGAACTAAAGTAGACATGACCTCACATGGGATACAGCATCTTTATACCCTGACCATCTTGATACCCCGACCTCCTCTAAAGCACTCCTCCTCCTCCTCTAAAGCGCACCTCCTCCTCTGGACCACCCCGGCCTCCTCCAAAGTGCACCTCCTCCTCCTCCTCTAAGCCCACCTCCACCTCCTCCTCCTTTGGTCCCCTCCTCCCTCGGCCAGATGGTGCGGGCTTTTCTTTTGTTTACCCGCCGCTGCTGAGCACACCTCGCCGACCCTCGCGACCGGACTATGGAGCCTGTCTGCGCATCCTTTTCGGACACGGACAGGTAGGCGACTCTCAGGGCTCACGCTGAGTCAACTCGTTACCACGCGCCGCCGAGACATCAAAGGGCGCGCGGCGGTGGCGCCTTTCTTCTCTTCGGCCCGAGCGCTCGTTACCGTTAGCCAGCTGTTCCTCTCTATAGAGCGTAACCCGTGGAGTCGTGCGTGCTTATGCGGGGCTAAAGTATATATATGAGCTACTTTATTAGTTTATTATTATTATATGAGTTGTATTAGTGTTTAAAGTTCGAGTTTAGACACCTGTGGAGCGAGTTAACGGCGCCGTAAAGTTTACTCGTGATTTCTCAATCAAACTTTTTTGTCAACGTCTTCGGCGGGAGGGGTTTCACCGTGTGACTGACACCATGAGAGAGCCAATGGCCGGACGCTAGGGGTCTGTGTACATTACCGTTGTCATGGTTACGTGTGGACATTCCAGCGTTCCTGGAGAAATGGGGCTGGACCGAGCGCTCAGCACGGGTGGCTGCTCCGTCCGAAACTTTCGTAAACTTTAATACCAAAGTAACGGTAAAATAGTTTGTAATGAGAAAGAGCTGAAACACTACCATTTAAACACAATCAAACACAAAATAAGACGTTTTAAATGTACTACACGTTCGACCAGGCTAGTACTAAGGGTCTGAGCGGATGTTGAGATATGCGTTTATAAATGATATTTAATGAACCCCGAGAGCAGCAGTAGCCATTTCACCGACAATACTGACCTTAATGCAAAGTGTAATAACTTCTTAAGCATCTTAATCATTTTAGCTTCTAGAAGCAGACTATTCGGGGTTCAACCTATAGTTGACCTTGTGGTTAATATCTCCTCCTGACCCTCCTCAGGTGTGGCCTCATATCTCCTCATATCTCCTCTAATTCACAGTGCAGTGCTGCTTTCATTGCAACCAATAAACGGGAAGATCTCATCCATCCATATTGTAGGCTATCCTTTTTGTTAAAGGTGGTATATTTCTGAATGTTTTGATGTGTTGTCTTGCTATGAAGGTAATAATAGGACGTTGTGAAAGAGGAGAGATAGGTAGAGGACAGGGGATCTTTTCTGAACGTGATCTTCTTTGTTTCTCTGCAGGTGTCCGGGCTCATAAGATGTCAGGGATTCGCACGATGATGATGGAAGCTCTGGCAGAACCTCCTCAGAACTGATGCCATGGCTGCACTCGGGTGTG
Source organism: Pollachius pollachius (assembly GCF_949987615.1). Taxonomy (NCBI): domain Eukaryota; kingdom Metazoa; phylum Chordata; class Actinopteri; order Gadiformes; family Gadidae; genus Pollachius; species Pollachius pollachius. The sequence continues at coordinate 51,089,850 of NC_136935.1, read as the reverse complement.
ACATTCAGATCCACCGCTCCAAGTTTCCAACGCGCGTCTCACGACAGAACACGATGACTGCCGCGGCCTCGCTGGCTCGCTCTGCACACTCTGTGTGAACATCAACACCGCCCGCTCCCTGGAACTCACAATAAAGACGGCGGACTTCTTCGAGAAACTATGTTCTGGCAGACGGAGACCTTATCCAAGAGGCGTGCGGTCGCTGGGAGTGGCCTCAGCCTCTCCCAGCCCCTGGGCCCGGGCCCCGCCCCCCTTCCGGCGGGGGGGCGGGTCCGGGCGGTGGAGGTGGCCCGTGGCAGGGCGGGGTACGGGTTCACCCTGTCGGGCCAGGGCCCCTGCCTGCTCAGCTGCATCCTGAAGGGCAGCCCGGCCGAGTACGTGGGCCTGCGGTCGGGCGACCACATCCTGGACGTCAACGACATCAACGTGTCCAAGGCGTCGCACGAGGACGTGGTCAAGCTGATTGGCCGATGCACCGGCGTCCTGAGGCTGGTGATCGCGGAGGGCGAGCGCCACAGGCGACACCATCACCACCACCACCACCAGCGCGCCGCCGCGAACCGCACCCCCCAGCTGCCCGCCGCGTACCTGGACTCGGGTTCGAGCGACGACGAGTACGACCGTCACCCCGGGGGCGGAGCTAATAACAACAACAATGGGAAAACGGGGGCGGGGCCCCACGGCGGCGGCGGCTGGTACAAGCCCAAGATGGACCCCAAGCAGCTGGGCATCAACCGGGCGGAGCGGGTGGTGGCGGAGCTGCAGTCCGGCGGCATCTTCAACATGATCTTCGAGAACTCCAGCCACTCGTCCAGCAGCTCGGACAAGGAGCGGGCAGCCGTGACCTCGCCGCCGTCCGCCGCTGCGTCCAAACCCCGCCGGCCCTCGGAGCCCGAGTACCCGTCGTACCGGAAGGCCTCCCGTTCCCGTAGCAACCCCAACCTGCTCTCGGAGGAGGAGATGGTGCGGTTCCTGAACGACGACTCGGTGTTCCTGGACCCGGACTTCCACCACCTGAGCCTCCAGGACCACGAGCAGCACGACGTCGAGGTGGAGGAGGAGAGGGGGGCCGACCTGGGGCTGGAGGCCGGCGAGGACATCCTCAACGTGGGCATGATGGTGGGCTACCTGGGCTCCATCGAGCTGGCCTCCACCGGGGCCAGCCTGGAGAGCGACAGCATCCAGGCCATCAGAGGCAGCATGAGGCGGCTGCGGGCCGAGCAGAAGATCCACTCGCTGGTCCTGATGAAGGTAGGCTGGCCGCCATGCCTCTCTTTTTGTGGGCGGCATGTGGCTCAGGAGGTAGAGGGTGTTGGCTGGAGACCGGAGGGTTGCTAGTTTGATCCCTGTTTGTCAGGGTGTCCCTGAGCAAGGCACCTCACCCTGACTGCTCCTGACGAGCTGGCTGTCGTCTTAAATGGTTGACACCGCCGTCGGTGTGTGAATGTGTGCATGAACGGGTGAATGTCGGGTGATAATGTAAAGCGCTTTGAGTGGCCACCGGTTAGAAAGGCGTCGTATAAATGCAGTCCGTTTACCATTTACCATACTGATGGTGTTTTGGTCCCGGTATAACACGCCGTGTTTCCTGACTTCTGATTGGTCCCTCCCGCAGGTGATGCACGACAGCGTGCGCCTGTGCAATGACCGGGGCCAGGTGCTCGCCATCTACCCCGCCGAGAAGCTGGCGTTCAGCGCCTGCTGTCCCGACGACCGCCGCTTCTTCGGACTGGTCACCATGCAGGCCACGGACGACGAGGGGGACCCCCGCTACGGCCACCAGGACGACGGGGGGCTGCGGACCTCCTGCCACGTGTTCATCGTGGACCCCGACCTCTGCCACCACCAGGTACGTCTGCAGCTGCGTGGGACGGGCGTTGGTGTTGACCCCTACGCACCCCACCTGTAGAGGGGGCCGTGATCGACTCCCTCCACAGAGCGGGGTCGGCTGGTAACCTGAAGGTTGCTGGTTCGATCCCCAGCTCCTCCTAGCCGGGGAGTGTCGAGGTGTCCCTGAGCGAGACGCCTCCCTCTGACTGCTCCTGACCAGCTGGCTGTCGCCCTGCGGGGCTGACTCCGCCCTCGGTGTGTGAATGTGTGCATGAATGGGTGAATGTTTGGCCATATTGTAAAGCCCTTTGAGTGGCCACTGGTTAGAAAAGTGTGGTGTAAACACAGTTTATCTACCATTTACAATTGGTTTCACAGAGACAACACTTAATAACTTATTTTACGAAATCCAAACAAGCCAAGTGACTTTAAAGTAATGAACCGGTAATAGTTTACAGTAAGGATACATTAATTAACAATGGATACTTTTGCTTTACCTAACTAACAATTGATCAACAGTTAAGTAATAATCTAGTTATCATTTACTAATCATGCTCATTTTAACTAAGCTATTAATGTTTAATTACTAAGGTTATGGTAAACCTTAATCCTTACCCCCTATGCTAATGTTATATAGTAATGCTTATTACTGCATTAAATGGTAAACAGACTGCATTTATACCGCGCTGTTCTAACCAGTGGCCACTCAAACTGCTTTACAATATCGCCTCACAGTCACCCATTCATGCACACATTCACCCAGCGACGGCGGTGTCAGCCACGCAGGGCGACAGCCAGCTCCTCGGGAGGTGTCTCGCTCAGGGATCGATGTCTCCCTTGAACGAGCGACCGTCTGGGTACCAGCCAACCCGCTCTCCCTCCTGAGCCACACGCCGCCCCCTATGACCTAAAGTCCGTTAGTGGTTGATATCGTACCTTAATTGTAAAGCGATAATGAGCCACTTCGTTGATTCCGCCGCAGGCCCACTCGGGGGTGGCCCGGAGGTTCGGCTTCGACTGCACCCCCGACCCGGACACGGGGGGCTGCCTGGAGTTCCCCCCCACCTCCCAGCCCCTGCTGCAGTTCGTGTCGGTGCTGTACCGGGACATGGGCGAGAGCATCGAGGGGGTGCGGGCGCGGGCCTTCCACGACCCCGACAACGACGCGCAGCAGAACCACAGCACCAGCAGCAACAGCGACAGCGGCATCGGCAACTTCCTGGCCGAGGAGAAGAGCAACCGGGTGCTGCTGGTGGACCTGGGGGGCCCCGCCAGCCACCACTGGGACAGCCCGCCGCCCCCCCACCAGGCCGCCTGGAGCGCTGGCCAGGCGCAGGCCCACCCCTTACCCCCGCCTCCGCCGCCGCCGCCGCCGCCGCCCGCCCTGAGGAACGGCCACTACCGGCACCACGAGCAGCAGCACTTGGCCGACCTCCACCACCCTCTCCCCCGCGCGGCGGCACACCCACACCACTATCCCACAGCCAAGAGGGGCGGGGACAAGAGAGGGGGCGGGGACACGAGAGGGGGCGGGGCCGGGGGCGGGGCCGGGGGAGGCGGGGAGCAGCAGCAGCGCTGGCTGCCAGTTCACGTGCTGCGGGACTGGAGGCAGCAGCACCTGCAGGCGGGCGCCGGCAGCGATCAGGAGTCCTACGCCGAGTCCACGGACGGCTGGTCCTCGGCCAACTGCAGCACGCTGCCCCCCCCCATGAGCAAGATCCCCGCCGACCGCTACCGGGCCCCGCTGGCCCCCGGGGACCACCTGCCGCCGCCGCCGCCGCCGCCGCCGCCGCCGCCGCCGCCGCCGCTGGCCCCCGCCCAGGCCCCCAGCGCCCGAGCGGCGGCGCACAAGGATGAGTGGGCCAGGAGGCTGTTTGGGGCCGGGGAGAGAGACCGGGAGAGAGACAAGGGGAGAGACAGGGAGAGGGAGAGGGACCGGGCCGGGGGAGGAAGGGAGAGGAAACGTGGGAGCGCCAAGACGGAGGAGAAAAAGGTAAGATCGACCAAAAAGAAGTGACGTCAAATGTGTCACTCTATCAAAAGTGATACAGGGCGCCTTTCACTCTTTGGCTGCGTGTTCGTCTTGAATGTCCCCCCCTGCTCAGGAGAATCCGAACTGCGTTGTGCGTGTGCAGTGTGTGTCTGGTGCCCAGCGTCGCGGTAAAGCCGCTCTATTAGAGTGTTCACTAGAGCGACCCTCTGTACACCTGCGGGTCTTTTGGGAGGCTTGTGTTAGAACTGACCTGGAGATGAGAACACACTAACAGTTGGCAGACGTCTCTGCCCCCCCTCCATCCCCCATCCACCGTCTCTCTGGAAAATTACTCTCCTTTCAGTGTGTGTGCTTGTGCGTTCGGGTATGTGTGTGTTTGCATTTGTGTGTGGGTGTGTGTGTGTGTGTGTGTGCGCAACATGGCATTTATGGAGGCTGTAAATATATGCGTTCCACCCTCGGCCCCTGGGTCACTCTACTCTACTGCCTCTTCGGCCCTGGTACCAGTTTATACTGGTCCAAGTCCAGGACCTGGTTTATAGAGGACCAGGTCCTGGTCTATACAAGACCGGGACCTGGTCTACACAAGACCGGGTACTAGTATATACAGTCCTCTGTCTCTGCACGCTCGCTCTTTGTGAGTGTCTTGGAGTCAGTGTCTTAGAGTACGACGGCTATGTTTCATTTTTTATATATATATGTGTGTGCGACTGCGTGTATGTGTGTTTGTGCGCGTGCGTGTGTGTGTTCAGGCATTAGAGTGGATGGGTGGAGTGTGAGGGTTTGCGGGATCTGTGTGTCTGTGTGTGTGTGTGTGTGCGTGTGTTTGATCTTCTCAGCGTGTGTGTACTCCGTTCTTTATCAGTATTTCCTCGGCCGTCGCCCCAGCAGATTGATGGGTAATTTATCCCCACTCCTCCAGTATCAAACATCCATTATTCACCAGGTAGACATCTGCTGGTGCCTGCGGGCCACCTGCTGCCTGCGATAGGTCCACCCCACCCTCTCATGAGGGTATCTCATGAAGCTCAACACCTGTGTTAGCAGGGCTGTTTGGGGATCGCTTATTTAGCCCTCTATTACAATCGACATATCACTCAAGGTTGCCCTATTCGTCTTCAATCACATGTATCTCATTTTTTTCCTCATGAATCTTGAGGACATCTCAACGCATTGAAATGATTAGAAGTTGTTTTTCACAACAACAACGTTTGAAATACATGTGAATGTTGATGGGTCCAACACAAACAAAATGATGTCATCGTCGTCACAGCATCGAGTTGTCAAGAGTATAGCATTAAGGGTCCTCGACAGATTTATAACTTGAATTAGTATTACGTCTGTAAATGTATCACAGCATACAAGTGAGATAGCGATCATGATGCAACATTGTGTTGCAATGGTTACCAACATTGGCTGGTAACCAGAAGGTTGCTAGTTCGATCCCCGGATCTCGTCCCTGAGCAAGACGCCTCACCCTGACTGCTCCTGAAGAGCTGGGTGTCGCCTCTCGTGGCTGACTGCCGTCGGTGTGTGAATGTGTGCATGAAGGGGTAAATGTTAGGCAATATGAAGCGCTTTGAGTGGCCACTGGTTAGAAAAGCGCTGTATAAATGCAGTCCATATCATGACTGTTGGACAGCAGACAGCGGTGTGTTGTGGCAGATGCAGAACCAATGCAGATCAGTCCTGGGGGTGGGAGGGGTCAGGCTAGGGCAGGGGGTGGGGCTAAAGGAGGCTCCTCCTCCTTTAGATTGTGTGCCCGACGGCCACTTCCTGGAGACCTTCTCTGTGGGTGGCCGGAACCCAGAAGAGAATCCAAGGAAGTGTGTGTCTGAGCGGAGACGGTGGCAGGAAGCTGGATTTAAACTTTAGTAAATATCTTTTGTTCTCGACACTAGAGATGTAGCGTTGGGGGAGGTGGAGCTGTAGGCAGGGCACAGAGCTACACCTTCAGTTTGAATTGGGTGGAGCACAACTACACATATTGGATCATCTGATTGTGTTCTATTACATTTATCTTCAGCTTCGTTCAAGTTTTGTGGTATTCTGTATTTGTAATTTTTTTGTATTTTTGGCATTTTGTACTTAAAGGCTTGAATCATTGTTCATTAACTAGAGTTGTGTTTGTGACTGTCCTTCCTACTCTTGGCCACGAGGGGGCAGTGTTGCTCTCCTCAGAGTCCTGCCGTCGGTGACTCGTGTTGTCAACAAATCGGGGCTCCAACAGGGAGCAGACCGAGACAGGGTTAGGAAATCCAGAACTGTAAACTAAAGTTTGATTTGAATCAGATGTTTGAGTCAGCACTACCGCTAGACTCTTATCGCTAGACGCACCATTAGGAGCGGGAGGATTTATCAGTCGCTTTGAATGAAAGCGTCAGCAAAATGCGCTAAATGTAAATGTAAACTATGGTGTAGCCACACCCAGGATACTCAAGTCTTCATACAGCTGGTTCCTAGCCAATCATTTGATTGGGTGAAAGGCATCCCATAAAGAGCATTACAGAACGGTGACTTTAAACAATATGCATCGCCTTACAAATGTTCTTATCACCGTTAATAGAAAGAACGATCATAAGCTGTTGACCCAAAGTGGCTGTCAGCAGACTGTCATCTCACTGGTGGCGCGATCGACGCAAACACACAGATGAACGCACATGACACAAGCAGCCGGTCTCGCTGATGTGTGTGTGGACCTTCACAGAGTACCATGCCAGGGTGCAGGAGAATGTTTGCGTTGCCTGGCAACAGCCTAGCCCCTAGGTTCCAGTGGCGGAACTGTTTGTGTGTGGATGAAGCCAAATAAAAGATGAAACAAACAAACAAATCCTAATCTGTCTGTCCCTGATTTCTGTGGCATGGTATTGGTTAAAGGGGTACTTTGCAGAGGAACCCCGTCTGAGTGTGTGTGTGGGGGGGGGGGGGGGGGGGGTCCATTAGGGAAATAGATGCTGAACCACCGGGGTCTGTAGGACCATTTAGCCAGGAGCTGCTGCACCAGTATGTCCCAGTGCTGGCTCTGCTGCACCAGTATGTCCCAGTGCTGGCTCTCACACGCTTCCTCCCTCGTTTCCTTCGTCGTCATTAAGAGCACTAAAGGTGCTTTTCAGTCGCTTTCTTTCATCGATAGGAACACACGTCAAACAGTCACAGTCCCACACACACACACACACACGCTCGCGCGTACATGCAGGACACTCACACATACAGTCACACACACACGTGACGCAGTGTTTCACGTCCTGAGGAGATCTACTCAGCTTCCTGTAATTCCGATCACATGGATAAAGAACAATACACAGTACATGCGCCGTCGCTAGGCAACGGGCTGGCGGCCATCTGATGAAACGCCTCCAGGGACCAAACTTCTGTGTGTGTATCGTGTCTGTGTCTGTGTGGGTGGGCGTGCGTGAGTGTGCATGTGATTTTGTATCGGGGCTGTGACTGTGTGGTTAGGCATGTGTGTGCGTGTTTGTGTGTGTATCAGGGCTGTGTCTGTGTCTATAAGGGTAGGTCTGGTTGTGTGTGTATCGTCTGTGTCTGTGTAAGTCTGTTTGTGTGTGTGTGTGTTTCATGGATGTGTCTGTATGCGGGTAGGCGTGTGTGTGTGTGTGTCTGTGTATGTGTGTTTGTATGTGTGTGCACCTCAATGCAGAGCAGCATAGGAAGTGCCCAGGCCTCTGCATGCCTGTGCCGTGTGGAATTCAGCATTTCAGTGGCAAAAAAACAGAAATTACTGAAAGCGGCTGTGCTTCAAAAGACCCACAGAATCCATTCTCCGTGAGGCAGTCCATCTTTGTTGTGCGCTGTGCTAATCAGCTACAGTAGCCCTATTTATACCAGGGACGTCTTACAATGCATTAGCCTCTTCATGTCCGATCGGTTCTGCTGCTTAGAATCGCGTTAGTTGACCATGTGGACTAGAACAACAGGCCAAGGTGGGCTTCAGAGAACGCACACACGCGCACACGTACGCATACACATAAACACACACATACACAAATCCACACACACACACACACACACAGACGCATTCACACACACACAGTAAGAGACACACACCCTACACGCACAGGCACACACACATAGGCACACTCAAAGCCAGGATACATTCACACACATACACTCTCTGACTCTCACACACGTACTCTCACTCTCGCACACACAAACACACACACACACACACACACACACACACACAAACATACATACACTCTCTCACACTTACACTCTCACTTTCTCACACTCGCTCTCTCTCACTCTCTCTCTCACGCTCTCACACAAACACACACACTCATACTCACACACTCTCTCACAGTCACACACTCTCATTCTCACACACGTACTCTCACTCTCTCACACACAAACACACACACACACACACACACACACACACAAACATACATACACTCTCTCACACTTACACTCTCACTTTCTCACACTCGCTCTCTCTCTCTCTCTCTCTCACGCTCTCACACAAACATACACACTCATACTCACACACTCTCTCACAGTCACACACTCTCTCACACTCACACACACACACACTCACACACACACACACCCACACTGTTCTCACCAGTGCCTGTGTGTGTGTGTCCCCAGGCGGGCCGGTTCCGGGGGCTGACCCGAGGGTTCCCCCCCCTCCCCCAGCGCTCTGGCGCCCGCCGCTCCTTCGGCCGCTCCAAGAGGCTCAGCCTGGCGCGCTCACTGGACGACCTGGAGGTAAGGCCCGCCCCCAGCGCACCTACACACACACCAACACGCAGGACGACGCACGCACGCACGCACCAGCACGCAGGACGACACACACACACACGCACGCACGCATGCACGCACCAGCACGCAGGACGACACACACACACACGCACGCACGCACGCACCAACACGCAGGACGACACACACACACACGCACGCACGCACGCACCAACACGCAGGACGACACACACACGCGCGCACGCACGCGCACACACCAACACGCAGGACAACACACACACACACGCACGCGCACGCACCAACATGCACACACACACACACCAACACGCAGGATGACACACACACGCACGCACGCACGTGCACACACCAACATGCACACACACACACCAACACGCAGGACGACACACATGCACGCACGCGAACACACCAACATGCACACACACACACGTGCACACACCAACATGCACACAAACATGCACACACGTGTGCAGGTATGATGATGACGATGATGATGGTGGTGCTGATGTTGATGATGATGATGGTGTTGATGATGTTGATGATGATGAAGGTGGAGAGGCACACAAAACACTTATCCTACCTCTACTCTTACTCACTCATGCACACGCACATCAAACTCACAAACCTGCACACACAAGTATAAAAACTAGCACATAACCGTCGTACTCTTAGTCACTGACACACACACTCACAAAGAGAAGCACTCAGATGCAAAACTTGCAGATAATCAAGCTCTCTTACACATAGACGCACACACACATACATGCATACGTTTATAAAACTTGCACAAACACCCAGAGGACCTGCACGCCTTAACAACAGCAGTTGTCTGCTTGGCAAAGTAAAGACTCCTAACTTGACTCACCACAGACGCTTTCCACACACGTGACGCGTTCCCATGGCACACAAAACTCAGGGTCTCCCATTCACGCCTCTCATCTAGCATCGCTTATGAGCCAGCCTCACTCCCAGGTGCCTTCTGCTCAAGACCACGTCTCACTCTGAACGTGCAATATCGCTCCAGCATTAAGGTCTGCAGTTGACCGCTGCTCAAACGCCCAGTGTTGGGACAGCTCCTCTCTTTCTCCCGGTGTTTGTTCTTTGTCCTGTGGGTTTGTTATCAGGCCCTACACCAGACGGGGCTGAGGTGCTATTTCAGTCCGCCACGGCGCCTCCCGCGCTGCCAGGAGGGTGACGGATGATCGGGGCCGAGTCATTTGAGGAACATGAGGTCCTGGGCCTCACAATACGCCCATTTATTGCTACCTTGCCAGGGTTGTTGTCAGCAGTGGACAGGGCGGTCCACGGTGGGGTTTTTCTGCCCTCACACGGGCGGTCTGTGGACATACAGTGGAGGTCATGGGTCGGCTTAGCTCAGGAAGTGGAGCGGGTTGACTTGTGACTGGAAGGTTGCTGGTTCGATGCCCGGCTCCTCCTAGCTGAGGGTTGAGGTGTCCCTGAGCGAGACGCCTCACCCTGACTGCTCCTGACCAGCTGGCTGTCGACTTGCACGGTTGACTCCGCCGTCGGGGTGAATGTGTGTATTAAACGTTGGAAGTCGCTTTGGGTGAAAACGTCTGCTGAATGCCCTTAATGTAAATGTAAACGGACAAACAGGGGAGGAGATACAGGAGAGGACATACAGTGAAGGACTGCAGGAAGAGGAGACGTTTGTTCCCTCCGTTAGACTGTAGCTTTCCCACTATAGGTTGGAAACATCTCTGAGATTAAGCCGTCAGAGCTTTCCCAAAGCACTGCTTCCATCATTTTCATTGAAGCAGGGATTGTGAAACATGTAAACATATCCTGGATGGCATGCGCTTCAGACCGCGACTGGATATGGAACACGATGTCTGTTTCTTTGTGGGGCCGGTTTGTGTTCTGTCGTGTTCTGCGATAGAGATCTCAGACAGGCTAAACGTTTCCGCTGTTTAATGACCATCAGTAGGACCCACAGATCTGGCTCTGCTGCTCTCAGAACGAGGAGACCCAAGGCTGGGTTTATGGATGTGAAGGAGAGGCCAAGGAGACGAACGGAACAGAGTCCACCATGTTGGATCAGAGTCCACCATGTTGGATCAGAGTCCACCATGTTGGGTCAGAGTCCACCATGTTGGATCAGAGTCCACCATGTTGGATCAGAGTCCACCATGTTGGATCCAAATCCACCATGTTGGATCGGAGAGAGTCCTCCATGTTGGATCAGAGAGAGTCCACCATGTTGGATCAGAGTCCACCATGTTGGATCTAAATCCACCATGTTGGATCAGAGTCCACCATGTTGGATCGGAGAGAGTCCACCATGTTGGATCAGAGTCCTCCATGTTGGATCAGAGTCCACCATGTTGGATCGGAGAGAGTCCTCCATGTTGGATCGGAGGAAGGGATTTCAAGGCGAATATCTTTGAGGCTTGCACCCACTCACACTCAGCCAAGATCAATGTTTCCCAGTAATAAGACCGGTCATTTGTAATCGTTACTCAAGGTCCAGCCTACACAATGATGGTCCAACCTTCACATCATCACATCTGGTAGAAGGAAAGGATTCAAAAAACACAACCAAAATAATAAACCCGAAACAGGCACAGAATTCTCAACCACCACATCCCAGGTCCATACGGTTCGCAAAGGACTCAAGACTCACTTGTTCAGACTCAGAGTACCCCTAGACTATGCATAACCTCCCCCCTTAACCCCCAACACCCCTATTACACACTTATTGTATGTTGTACATCTTGGCACTTAAAAATAGTACTTTGTATGCATTGTGTAGGGTCTTATCCTCGCTATCGCTGTTGTATACGGGGAATGGGTTAACCTAGCGATTGTTAGTGCTTGGCACTTGGTTCTATGAACATCCTTACTGTACCAACAGTGATATATTGTTGACTCTCTTTCTCCTGACAGATGTACTTAATGTAAGTCGTTTGGGTAAAAGCGTCTGATAAACGCCCTCAATGTAAATACGGAATCATGCAGTCAAATCAGTTCCGAGTCCACAGAGAAAATGTTGACCATCACCCCAGTACGTTCTAGACGCCACCACACAACAGAGACTGCAGATCTGTGATTGGATAGTTCAGCCTGTTCGTGTGTGGGAGTGCATCCTCCCCCCCCCCCCGCCCTACTAAATCTACCTATTTCTCACTGTCGCTTAGTGCTGTACATTGGGGCCATCCACACACACAGAGAGGGCTTTGTTGGGCTGCGTTGTGAAGGGAGGGGGGTGACGGAAGTGTTGTCCGGGGCTTCTAATGAGCTTTGATGAGGAACACACTGGCATTCCACTCATTAGTAAGACCTAATAGACACACAGGGGCAACACAAACACAAACGCACACAGACACACACACGAAAGCACACAGGCAGCCACATGCACGCACGCAGGCACGCACGCACACACACACACACACACACACAAGTGCATGTGTGCATGTGAGGTCATACATACTCGATACTCTGTTACCATCTCTCTCTCTCTCTCTCTCTCTCTCTCACTCACTCACTCACTCACTCACTCACTCACTCACTCACTCACTCACTCACTCACTCACTCACTCACTCACTCACTCACTCACTCACTCACTCACTCACTCACTCACTCACTCACGAATGCATGCGTTGTTGCGCATGCATACATATTATGTGGGTTGTTTAAAATGTGTGACCTGTTACACAATGCTGTGATACAATGCTGCTTATTTTTCTCAGTGAAAAGAACACAGACACCTACTCTCAAATACTACCCAACCATCTCAATAAGGCATGCACACACAAAAACACACGAACACACACACACTTACACTCACTCACACACACACACACACACACACACACACACACACACACACACACACAAACACACACACGCACATGCACACACAGATGAGGTGTTAAGCTAGATCACATTCCAATTCCAAACGATTTAGGTTGTATAAACAGCGTGTTAAACCTTTCGACAGTTAACAAACATGTCTTGGAAAAGTAACTTAATTCGATGATAGGTCCTTCATGCTTTATATCCCATAATAAGCGGCCATTGTTAGCGGCTTGTTTGCCTTCCAACACTCCAAACAAAAGCCTTGCTCAAGGGCACAAAGCAAATCAGTGTGGGTAGTGAAGACCTTTAAAGGGTAGATTAGTGTAGCCGATATTTAATCCAAACACATATCCATGTACCAACACATTCCTGCGTGCTTGTAATAATATTTTATATATATATATATTTATAGTTGAAATTGAAAACATATCTATTTTT
>NC_136935.1:51057032-51067032 GCF_949987615.1 Pollachius pollachius | reverse complement strand
GCGGACCAGCCAGTAATAAACTCCACACAGAGATTTCTTTGTGTGGAGTGTGTCCATGGCTGTTTGTACCCATCCGTCAGTGTGTGTGTGTGTGTGTGTGTGTGTGTGAGAGAGAGTAAGTCAGTAAGCATGCTTGTTTATGTCTGTGGCCGTCCATGTCTGTATCCCATGTTCTTCTGTCCATGTGAAGGTTTGTGTCCGTCAGTGTGTGTGTATGTATGTGCCTGTTTACCTGTGTGTGTGTGTTTGTGTCTGTGCGTGTGTGTGCATGTGCCTGTGTGTGTGTGTGTGTGGGCGCCTGTGTGTGCCTGTGTGTATTTGTGTGGGCGCCTGTGTGTGTGTTTGCGCGCCTGCCTGCGCGCAAGTGTGTGTGTGTGTGTTTGTATTAGAGCTCCACTGTCAGTAGTTTGTCTCTGCGTCCCCGGAGTGCTTTCCGCCTTCCACCCACCCGACCGTGTTCGCTACTCCTCCATGCAACGTGCTCTGACACAGAGAGTCCCTCACCCCTAACCCAGTGCCCCCCCCCCCCCCCCCCTGTACTGAGTGGGTGAGGGGGGGGGGGCACATGATCAGTAGGGCTGCTGTACCCTGGTGGGATGTGTTGCTGTGCTGTGTGTTCCGACCGGGGTCTGAACCCGAGCCGACCCCGTAACACATGACCCAGGCAGCCTCTGCCTGGGAGACCCTGGCACACACCCCCTGGTCCCACACCCCGACGCACACGCACATATGTGCACGTACACGCGCCTGCACTCACGCACGCGCGTATGTACACACCCATGAACACGCACAAACCCACGCCCACGCACGCACAAGCATAAACACATGCAAACACACACACAAATACACACACACACACACACACCACACAAGTACACACACTCACATATAAACACACACGCACATATAAACACACACGTATATACACACACACATACACACGCACAAACATATAAACAAGCATACACACACACATTCGCGCACACATGCATACATATGTGTTGCAACCAAACACCTTCTCTTTCTAAGGAAACACTTGCAGTGCAGCCCAGTGTTTAATTGGCTCCCACCTCCTCCTCCATCTCCTCCACCTCCTCCTCCTCCTCCTCCCAGGTGGGGAACTTGTTTTTCGCTTTGTCACCGGCTGATTAAAATGATAATGAGTGCGGTGGAAATGTTTTAAAGCTAGCTGGTCTGAGGAGAAGCTTCTAATCCTGGTGTGAACGTCCTCCTGCTCTGAGCTGTCATCACCTGGAACCTGCCCCGACCTGTGACAACAAACACCGTACCATACAATAGACAATGTTGTCTATTGTATGACAACATTGTATCCTGGTCGGTTTGTGTGTGTGTGTGTGTGTGTGTGTGCTCATCTATGGAAAGCCAAAAGGCTTTTTAATTGCACCGTGACATTCGCAGATTCAGTTGTTCAAACGCATTTTTTTAATGCCGCTTTTCATCAACTTTACAACGTTAAAGATGCATTATTGAATGCGTTCAATACCGCGATTTCATTACATACCAGCTTTCATAAGTCAAAAATGGCGCAAAAAAACTGTTTTAAAAACAAAATGTGCGTATTATACGGCATAATAAAATATGATTTACATGATACACATGTCTGAAATTAGGTGTACTTTTGACCCTTCTGGCCTTCTATAGTGTATATGCGTGTGTCTGTGTGTGTGTGTGTGTGTGTGTGTGTGTGTGTGTGTGCGTGTGTGAGACTAAGTTAAGGGGGATCTAGTTAAATGACTTGGGATATGAAAGGACTGATCTGATATTCGCCTGACACCGTTGATGAACTCATTTCAAAGCATCATTTTTCCAGAGGATACATATTTGAAAGGAAAATCGTCCTCTTTTGCAAAGAAAATGTAATAATCTTTCTCAGAATCTAGGGTTTAGGACAGTGCAGTCCAACACATCTCTAGCAATTATAGGGAAGAAAATGCACCCATTACATACAAGTTCTAGTCATAGTAATACAACTTAATTCTACTTGTTATTTTTATAATTGTGCATGATATTTATTATGACAATCATACATAATCATCAGACAAGACAATCACACTGGGATAAAACTACGAAAAGAAGCAATTACATACATCAATTGAGAGCATAAGGTGGCATTTATGAATTCTTAATGAAGCATCGTTCTTCTTATCGATGTTCACCACACACACCCCTTTGTCTCTTATCCGGTCCCTGTCTCCAGCTTCCCTGACTCCTCAAAGGAAATCTTTGGAGAGTGGCGAAGTCAATTTAGCATTTCAATCAAAAACACTGTCTAGCAGCAGTGAATATTTGTTCCTAATATCACAGCCTAATGAAGCGCTCTCCTCACTTCCCTCACAGGGCCGAGGTGCCTCAGGGGATATTGATGAATTTGCAAAAACATGCTTGTGAAATCCTGAACAAGTGTTTCAGGAGACACAGCCCCTCCCTGTTGATTTGGCATGTTCTGCCGATCCGTTCCTGCATGTGACACAATGTTTGGCCTTTCGGAATCAGTTGTATTGATTTCCACCAATTAGCGCGCGACGAATCAGACGGAGCAGGTTTGGTTACAATTAGCAATTGACCTATGAGGAGCTACGAGAAACCGCAAGGGCAGAAAATCCATTAGGGCTGACATCAATGGAGCCATTGGCAGAGCTGGAGACCGCGGTGGGGGGGGGCCGGGTCACCTGACCACAGACCCATGACTGGAGCCCCCGTAATGGGAAATAAGACGTGTCCCAAATAGTCCATTATTCAGTCCCTCCAGAAAAACGCGATTATGCGATCGCATAATTCAACGCATAATCGGCCAAAGTCTGCATATTCATGCGGGGTCCGCATTTTTTCAAATATGCCGCACTTTCACCGCATAAATTGCAGATTTCCGCACAAAATATGCGGGGCTTGCATGATTTCATAATCCCTGCATTTTCGTTGCAAAAAAGTCACATATATTTTAGCAGAAAGTTGAAAAATGTTGCGTTTACTTCACACAAGAGCAGCCATTTCCCCCTGTTGCCATGGGAACGTTATGAAGTGACGTAATTACGCGACGTGAACGTCATCGAAAAGCTGCATTTTCTGCATTTTTTCGCAAGTTCCCGCAATTTTTGTAAGTTCCCGCAATTTCATCGCATAAAATTGCATAAATATGCCGCATATTTCATCGCATTTTTAAGAAAACGTGCCGCATAATCAAGGATTTTTGGCCGCAACAATCACAAAAATATGCCGCATTTTTCTGGAGGGACTGATTATTCACCGCAGTATTACTGTACTCCCTTCTGAAAGGCTGCACTGAAACATGCAATCCTGCTGATTGACACACCAGTGAGGTTTTCTAGCCACCGGTTCAGTTGAGTTACTTTCAAACAGACACTCTTGAGATGTTCTCCTCGATTGCTCAAATTCCCTTTTTGCGTTTTTGGCAGACTCGTTTTTTTTACGCCATTTGGAAGTGCATCATCTGACACGAGCGTTGTAGTTGGAATGATAGGATCGGAGGATGGGCGTGGGAGTGTGTGTGGAGGATGGTTGGTTGAAACAGCCTCACCTGGCGGAGTCTGATTGGTCTCTGGGGCTGGGTGAGGCTGCACACGTGTTGCTTGTTGAGTAATCTAATGTACTCTATGCAGAGTCTAGGTGACCTCTGAACTAGTGAGTCTTCGTTCCTTTGCCACCAGGCATAACATACCAAACCAGAAGAAGTGTTGGTATAAAACCAAGAAAACTGCAGGATTCATCACCCTCATAAAACGTATAGTATATAAAGGGTTGATGTTTGACTGTGGACTTTAAGAGATGAAAGGTTTGACCAAGAAGTTCTCAAAGGAAGTGACAACTCTACATTGTTGACCACATGACAGCTTTGTCCGAAAGTCATTCTCCTCGCCAACAAGTTGTATTTTCTCTGTTTGCACTTGTAAACGCTAAGGGTTTGAAACCAATTTAGCAATAAAAACCCATTCAGCAGCAGCCTCGGCTTTACAAAAGGGTCGTCAGGGAAAAACAGTCTGTGGAAAAAGGCTTGAGATTGTATTTTTTTAAGAGAGACTTCATGGTTCAGTGTTGTGTTTTTGATGGAGAAGGGGGATCGTCTGAAGGGAGGCGGGGGGGGGGGGGGGAAACGTGAGCTGGATTAGGGGGGAATGTTCTGGAAAGCCCCGGTCTCATTGTGGTTCTGGAGGAATGGAGGAGATCTGCCAGGAGGAGGAGGAGGATGAAGAGGTGGAAGAAGAGGGATCTGGAGTTTGAGCGGTTCTTTACGCCTTTTTCTCATTCTCTCACCTTCTTCTCACTCTCTCGCTCTTCTCCCAATCTCTCACCTTTTTCTCGCTCTCTCTCAACTTTGTCGGCCTCTCTCTCGCATTTTTCTCACGATCTCGCATTCTTCTCACTCGCTCACCCTTTCCTCACTCGCTCATATTTCCTCTCTCCCTCACCTTTTCCTCCACTCTCTCACCTTTGTCTCACTCTCCCCCCTTTGTCTCACTCTCCCCCCTTTGTCTCACTCTCCCCCCTTCGTCTCAGTCTCTCTCTCACCTTGTCCCACTTTCCCCGCCTTTTTAAGAGAAGGAGGAGAGAGAGTGAGAGAGACGCTCTCTTAGGTGAAGCACATCTGCAAAGAACATAGAGAGAGAGAGAGAGAGAGAGAGAGGGGTGGGGGGCCTGGCTCTAGGCAGGAGAGGGGGATGCTTCGGGGTGAACGGGATTGTGTGGGCGGAGGGGGTGGGGCGCCTGGGGGAGAAGTGGATCCACTGTATGGGCCGTGCATTGCTAACAGATGTGAACCAAAACCGCGGTTTCAACACACAGCCCAACAGATGTAGGACACGTAGAGATACGCAGCTCTTGTTCCCGTTTCCACTCGCTCCGTGGTCGTTCCTTTCTCTCGCGTTTATATGCACGAACACACACACACACACATAGACAGACCGACAGACAGACAGACAGACACGCACACACGCGTGCAGACACACACGCATGCAGACACACACGCCTGCAGACACACACGTGCAGGCACACACACAGACACGTAGACACACACACACACACACACACACACACACACATTGATTAGGGGGAAGCCGTCCTTACCACTGACTTCATGTGGTAAAGATTGTGTGTTTGTGCGTTTTGTGTGTTGCTCTCCTGTTCCCTGCAGTCGCAGCGCTACAAGCTAACTGCTGTGGAGTCCCGTCAGTGTGGCTCAAACCGTCTACTGTTTTGATCACAGCGAGAGGCTTTAACTAAAACAATGGCTTGAATAATGAGAGAATGAGACAGAACCCCATGCGGGCTGAATTAGTCATGGGGGTGTCTGGTGTGTGCGTGATAGGCAGCAGGATATTGCCCTAATGTCAGATGGCCTTCCTAACCTCAAGGTCCTAATGTGTTTACCTGATTGAATCACGCAGGTATGTTGATGCTTAGCAATGCAATTACCATTGATAACTGTGTGTGTGTGTGTGTGTGTGTGTGTGTGTGTGTGTGTGTGTGTGGGGGGGGGGGTTGCATGCCGTTACGGATGTGTCCATCATGGACGGGTGGATTTTTTTTCAATCAATGGCTAATTTATAGTTTATGATGCCAGAAAATATCACAAACAAGTTTCAAATTTGGAGCAGATGTCGGGAGGAAGGGTTTTCTTCCCACACCAACACACACTCTCTCAACACACACACACACTCTCTCAACACACACACACATGCACGCACGCACGCACACACACACACTCTCATCCCTCCACACCCCTTAGCAGTGTACTTGCAGAGCAAGCATAGCTAGTTGTGGAATGAGGAGTCCGCCCCCTCACCCATGACGTGAGCGCGTGTGTCTATTAACTCCATGTACGTGTCATGTCCCAGTCCTTAGCGTTCTGTCTCTTCAGGAGGACACAGGTGGATATCCCCTTGGGATATTCCGAGCGATACGATGGGATATCATGCCGGGGGTCCAAGTGCTCGCGCCTGTGTTTGACCGAGTGTCCGCGCGTTCGTTTGTGGTCGGCGATGCGGACAGCTTCTGACCCATGTCTCTCTCTTGTCTCTTGCAGTCCGCCGCAGTCTCGGATGGAGGTGAGTAGCAATGCACGGCACTCATGTCTTTACACCTTTTCCTCACTCTCACCCTATTCTCGCTCTCTGTCATCTTTGTCTCAGTCTCTCACATTTGTCTCTGTCTCCCTCTCACCTTTGTCTCTGTCTCCCTCTCACCTTTGTCTCTGTCTCTCTCTCACCCTTGTCTGACTTTCTCTCAAATCACTCTCTGTCTGTTTTCGTTTCCATTCATGGAACTGAACTAAAGGCCTCACTTCCTGCTTCCTCTCTTCACCTCCCACTCACCGTGAACACCTTGACATCTTGTCCTCCCCTTTTCTGGATCAAACCCTGGAGCTCCCCCTAGCCCACAGACCCTCTGGGCATACAATACTTTAACCCTCAGTCCTGCGTACTGGAAAGTGATTGTTTCTGTACATGCAAACCAAAGGCGACCGAGCAGAACCGTCCAGCGCTATGGCTCTTGATGGACGCCTCGTAGCGTGGGGCCTCCGTCCTCTGAAGGGTGAATTAATTCCCTGGAGCAGATTCCGGTTCAACCTGCTCCTGTCTCTAGCTGAGGCTGCTGCCATGCAGACAGAATCAGGGGCATCAGAGCACACCGTTCTGACAATGGGAATGTTCAGGCGAACGCATGTTATGACTTCTCCTCACCTCTCGTTAGAGTCGTCTCATCTGCTCATGTGAGACAAACTCGTTCGTTGACTCACATGACTGCTCATGCTCTGCGTTTCTGTTGCTAATGCTCTCGTTAGAGTGACAGAGAACAAGTTCTTGAAACGTGAAATAACAAATTCATATGACAGAGCGATGCACCTGCTACACACCTACGGAACAGCTGACAGGGAAAGGGGAGGCATGAGTGTGCACGTCAAAGTCAGGTCATGAAGTCAGGTTTGCAAAAAGACAGGATTGTGGGGGTGTGGTCTTAAGCCCCGCCCCCTTGCTGGCTGGTGTAGTTTGTACTTGAAATTACTTCCTCAAAGTCTGAGTCGTCGTAGCTTCACCCAGGGTCGCCGTAATGTGAGAGACGTGAAGGCGTGAAGAAGTGAGGGTGGATGATATTAGTTATTCGATTTATTTGATTTGATTTATTTCTGTATCAAGACGCTAAGAATTTTAGAGCATGGTCCTTAATGCACACTTTGATCCTATTTAATTACATATCAAGAAGAAAATGACAGATTCCTGCTGTCAAATCAATTACATTCCGTTGATCCTTGCTTCCTATGAAGTTATCCTAGAATGTATTTTCTTGTAGAATGTATTTTCTTTGGCTGCAATATTCACACCTGAAGCCTTTTTACACGTGGAAAACATGCAAAGTGTGCGTTCAGCATTTCCTCCTCACCCCTGGCACATGGAGGCCCTCCATTTGACCGCCGCCACCCTCTCCAGGAAGCCCCAATTTGGGCGTCACTGCCCCCGGCCTCCTCCGATTGGAGGAGCTCAGTGCTGCTCTCACTGCTGCCTGCCGCATATCAAAGGCCCTCGCTACCGGTGTGTGTGTGTGTGTGTGTGTTTGTGTATGCACATGTTCTTGTGTGTGTACGTGTTTGTGTTTGTGTGTGTGCGCATGTCTTTGTATCTGTGTGTGTGCGCATGTTTTTGCATGTGTGTGTGCGTTTAGGCCCATGTGTGTGAGTGTGTGCGCCTTTGCGTGTGCAAATGTTTTGTGTGTGTGTGTGTGTGCGCGCGAGTGTATGTATGCGTGTGTGTGTGCGTGTGTGTGTGTGTGTACATGTTTTTGTGTGTATGCGTGTTTGCGCGCACATGTTTGTGTGTGCGAGCGTGTGTTTGCGTCTGTCTGTGGGCCAGACAGGCAGTGATGGTGGTAGCAGCTAGCTGAATGGCGGCGCATCGCTCAGCCTCTTCCCAGCCGGGCCGCCTCTCTGCTGTCCTCCTCCCTACTCCCCTCGGGTTATTGATGCAGTCTTTACCCCGGGATGTTGACCACTTGTTCAGATGAACAGCTCCTCGTCCGGGCCTCCCAGCGTGGGCAGAGGAGCTCAGATAACGGCTAACGGCTAACGGCTAATGGCTAATGGTTGGTTTCTCTGGAGCTTTGTGTGGGGCGGTTGCCTCTGTTGTACCTGCTTTGTCAACCGCTGCTTAAAAGCCACGATGGGACGATCACTTCAGCACCGAAACTCACTTTTGACGCCCTCATTACAACATACAATAAAAACATAAATACAAATGTACAATAGATAAAAAACCGTAGGTCAATGGTAAAAAATGAGAACAACATTTCAATACATATAAATAATACAATGGGGCAATTAAGAAAGCTATTAGAAACAAAAAAAATATTAAATGCGACTTCAATCTTCCCCTTGAGTCTATTCCATCTGTCAGGAGCATATCAATTTAAAAGCAATCTTTCCTGAGTTGCTATTGGTGCGTTGAATGACCACTCTACTGTGCGAATGGGAGCGAGTTTGATATGATGTACGGTATGAAACCTAGCAGTGAAGATAAGTTCATCGGGAGCTTTCCACTTAAGGCCTTGTAAATAAATAAAAGATAGTGTTGCTCTCTTCGGATGTGAGAGAGGGCCAGCCGACCTTCTTATACAACACACACATCAGAAGTGAGTTTTGGTGCTGTGTGTGTGTTTGACACTTGTGTCTGCATGTCTGACACGTGCGTCTGACGTGTGTGCATGTGTCTGCGTGTGTGTGCGCGTGTCTGACGCGTGTCTGCGTGTGTATGGCGCGTGACTGCGTGTGTGGTGGTCGATGGGGTGTGGGGGTGTAGGATGTGGTGCGGTTATGCTTCCATCGATCCTTCCCCGTGGAGTTTTAGCACAGAGCCAAAGGTCACTATGGATTCCCGCCTTGAGATTGCTTAATAAAGATGCAATACTCCTGCGTACGTGGCCCATTGTTCCGTACCAGAGGCCGCGTCGAGCCATGTGAGTCTCTGAGCACGAGAGTGTGTCGATACAATTCAATTCAATATTATTTGTATAAACTCCCATAATTAGCCAGCAGGAAATCTGAAGAAGGAACAGTGTCGGGATCCCTCCTTCCAGGGATGATCAGGAGTTCAATGGGTGCCATCATTGACAAACATACATACATACATACATACATACATACATACATACATACATACATACATACATACATACATACATACATACATACATACATACATACATAAACACACACACACTGACATATATACAGGCAGAACATTTTAAATCGGTGATGGGTTGCTGGCCGGTTAACCATAAGGAGATTCCAGGCAGTCAGTCGCAGTCACCGTAACACACATCGCATAGGTGGTGTTTCTGTGTAGAGCTGAGATAGTCAGTCAGTACTCTACGGCCTGCTGCCTTTATGAGCCCCGAAGGTGATCAATACTACACAAACACGCACATAGAAACACACACACACACACACACACACACACACACACACACACACTTAAACACACACACAAACACACTCAGACACACATTCAGAAACACATTCACACAACACACACAAACTTATACGCATACACACACATAATTATACACATACACACACACACACATACTTATACACATACACACACATACAAACACACACACAAACGGCAGGTTACAGTTCCATCCTGACTACACTCTGAATAATTCAGCCCCCTCCCCCCTGTGTGTGTGTGTGTGTGGCGTCCCGGATCACTTACCTCCCTGGATACCTGCCGAGGTGCGTCAGGCGTCAGTGTGAAGGCGGGTGCACGTCTCAACGTGTGTGTGTGTGTGTGCGCTCGAGGAAGGGACATTCGACTCTGGCGTCGTTGGCCGCGATCGCTCGAAGGAGCCTGCTGTGCGTCCCCTCGTTCGCAGGCGCCGTCCTCCATCTTTGTTTGGTGCTCCGTGTGTCCGTGTGCGTCTGCCAGCGGGAGACCTGAAAGTGTGTCTGTGTGTGTCTGTGTTTGTGCGTGCG